>NC_079195.1:59217905-59540688 GCF_029499605.1 Hyla sarda
CGAACAGAGCCCACCTTCATGGGGATGACGAAAATATTTGAAATTTGGGTGGAGCGTTCATCTAGAACTCGGGACTCCGGTGAAGAGCCAGAGGACACCACCTTAGGGCGCTTGTGAGAGCGCTTGAATGGAGGGTCAGGAGAAACTGAGCCAGCATCCCTGGAGGGCAGGCACAAGGAAGATCGTTCCATGGCAGTAACCACGGATTGGAAGACCCGTGCCAGGTTGGAAATCGACTAAGAGAGGGAGGAGACCCATTCCGGCGGGGAAGCAGAACCCGCACGTTCCGGAGGAAAATCCTGGGTGGAAGGGCCAGGAAGGCGTGGCAGGTGGATTCAGCAGAAGCACCAGGTATTTTGGTTTTGCAGCCCACACTAGAGTAATAAGTGACTAGGGCCGCACTCACCTTTCTGGAGGTTTCTCGGGTCTGGGATCGGACATAGGAGCCAGTAAAAAGAGAAGTCAGCAGGAAAAAAAAAATGGAGCAATTTCACCCAGGTCCCCCTTCAGATTATCCTGAAAACTCACCTGAAATTACTTAAACTATTAAAAAAAAAAATAAAAACATTGCAGTGGTCTGACTCATCTGAGTCTTTTTCAAGCAACTCAAAGTAGTGCAGTTGTAAATATACAGGCAAAAGTGACATCATACAATTAATTATGCAAATCAGCTTATATATAATAAAGTAATGTATACAATAGCAACATTCATTAGATATAACAGGCACATGCTACTTACATCTCTATAAAATAGAAATCCAGCTGAACAGTTACCAATTATAATACAGACAATGAACATGATAGAATGTGCCTTTGTTATTTGACATGAAACGTTGCTCTCATATATCCTTGAGTGTTGTGGTTTTTCTTCTTCCTGTTGCTGTGAGCCTACAGCCCCAGAAAATGACTAAGGATTACAGATGAGTGAATCAAACTTCGGTTCGGTACAAACTCTGCTTTGGCCGACCCTGCTAAAATAGCATCAGCCACGTGGCAGAAAGGAGGAGGAAGGATCACATGACCTTAGGGTAGCCAATAATGCTTTGCAAACAGCACTGACAACCAATCCGGAGGCAGTTTGAGTGAAGTCAGAGCCACTATAAAAGACTATTCACATACCATCAGCCGCCATTTTAGAGAGAGCAGGAGTCAGGATCTCTGAAGGACAGGGAGCAGGACCACACAATAATTGTAGTAAAGCATCAGTGTTCTGTATCTGTTCTGTCAGTGCAAAATCTATTTCATCACAAGTTAAGCCAGTGCCAGTTTTTTCTTCTTCCTGGTACACTAATTGTTGTTAAAAAAAAAAACATACATAGGTTGGGTAACTCTTCATCTACTTTCTAGGATGCCAATCCTGTTGCTACTCCCAATAGGGATAGTTTTTTGCACTACTTGGATAAAGCCATTGCTTTTTCCAAAACATCGGTATAAACACTGGCACGCACATGCCACCAAAAGGGATACATTTTGGACTTTGTTTTAATTTTAGAAAGCTTAAAGTAGATTTATCATTTGTACCTATTATGGGCATGTCAAAAGTACTTAGATACACTCCTAGGTGACCGAACAGTGTTTACAGGACTTTAGGGCTCTTAGGGGGAGATTTATCAAAACCTGTGTAAAGGAAGAGCGATGCAGTTGCTCATGGTAATCAATTAGATTGCTTATTTCATCTTTCACAGGTCTCTTTAAAAAATGAAAGAAGCAATCTAATTGGTTGCCATGGGAAACTGCACCACTCCTGCTGCAGTTTTTGATATCTCCCCCTTACTGAACTAATTTGTTGAAAACCAAATAAATTTTTTAACCCCTTAACGACCAAGGATGTATATTAATGACCTTGGCCGGCTCCCGCGATATAACGCGGGGTCACGCGGTGACCCCGCGTCATATCGGGTCGGTCCCGGCATGTATCTGATGCCGGGACCCGGGGCTAATAGCGCGCTATTAACCCTTCAGACGCGGCGTTCAAAGTTGAACGCCACGTCTAAACCGAAAGTAAAACCTTCCCGGCTGCTCAGTGGGGCTGATCGGGACCACCGCAGTGAAAATGCGGTGTCCCGATCAGCTGGGACATGAGCGGAGGTCCTCTTACCTGCCTCCGGTATGTCACCTCGGCGATTGATTGCTCCAAGCCTGAGATTCAGGCTTGAGCAATCGACTGCCGATAACCCTGATCACTGCAAAGCTATGGCTATGCAGTGAACGGGGTATAAGATCAGTGTGTGCAGTGTTATAGGTCCCTATGGGACCTATAACACTGCAAAAAAAAAAGTGTAAAAAAAAAAAAGTTAATAAATGTGATTTAACCCTTTACTTAATAAAAGTTCAAATCACCCCCCTTTTCCCATAAAAAAAACACCATGAAAATAAAAATAAACATATGTGGTATCGCCACGTTCGTAAATGTCCGAATTATAAAAATATATAATTAACTAAAGCGCACGGTCAATGGCGTACGCGCAAAAAAAATTCCAAAGTCCAAAATAACGTATTTTGGTCGCTTTTTACATCATGAAAGCGATCAAGAAGTCCGATCAATACAAAAATGGTACCGCTAAAAACTTCAGATCACGGCGCAAAAAATGAGCCCTCATACCGCCCCATATGTTGAAAAATAAAAAAGTTATAGGGGTCAAAAAATGACAATTTTAAACATATACATTTTTCTGCATGTAGTTATGTACAGTTATGCATGTAGCATGTACAGAAGTACGACAAAATCAAACTTATATAAGTAGGATATCATTTTAACTGTATGGACCTACAGAATAAAGATAAGGTGTCATTTTTACCGAAAAATGTACTGCGTAGAAACGGAAGCCCCCAAAAATAACAAAATAAAATTTTTTCTTCAATTTCGTCGCACAATGATTTTTTTTCCGTTTCGCCGTAGATTTGATTTTTAAAAGGTGAGGAGTAAAAAACGAAAGTGCAAAAACGGAAAAACCTGTGGTCCTTAAGGGGTTAAGTTTAGAGAATTTGTCAAACAACTTTTGAAATGTTTGCTCATTACTACTAAAGACACCTCCACATCACATTTGAGCCTTCCAGGTCAGGAAAATAAAAGCTGAGCTGTGATTGGTTGCTGTCTGAGGCTAAAATAGAACAAACGAACAATGTCAGATTCAAAAACTTTTTATAGGTTGTACATCTTGGCAAAACATTCACCTTTCTAATATACTTAAGAAAAAGTTTTTTATAGATATCATGGCTTATAAAAAAACAAAACAAAAAAAAAAAAACACCACTAGTGGTCCCCATACCATCCAAAACATAGTCCTGTCTGGCTGCAGCATCATTGTCCAAACTGAAGCACAGGCTGGAACAAAGTCTAGGAAGTGAGGAAGGGACTAGCACTCCTCTGTGCTCGCTCCTGTCCTATCAAACTACCAGGGCTGTGGAGTCGAGGAGTCTGACGAAATTTTGGGTACCTGGAGTCGGAAAACAATGCACCGACTCCTACTAAATTTAGATTGGAATAAAAAAAATAAAAAAAAGGAAGTTTAAATGTCCCAATTCACAAAAAGTTATAATTACTTCTCTACTGTAAGAATAAAGACCGATGCATGCAGTGCCTCACATAACCGCAAAACGAACACGTTAAGTGACCGTGAAGAAGCATGCTTTTCATGTGCTTCATCATATGGCACCCAACGCACAATTAGGAGCGGCAATACTTATACTTTCCATAGTGTTGTGGTCTGCTGTTACAGGGAACCCATGGGTAATCTAGCCTCTCACTGATAAGGGATTACGTAAATATGTTTTTTGCAGGACTAGAGACACTTGTATAAGTGATGGGAATGGAGGGTCAATAGTTCAAGACTGAAGCTGTAAACCATTGGAAAAACTGCTGTCATTCAGCTAAGGCTATAAAAACTTGTAAACTCTAATTGTTAGCTTAAACTTTAAACATGACTATGGGATTCTACTAGGGAAATCATATTTTATAATAAATGCCCCTTCCTGGATACTCCCACTGCCCTATCTTCAGCAGCAGATCCACACACAAAAAGGAGAAGACAGCAGCTTCTGCCCAACTACCTCTGTCTGTTAGAAGAGCTTAAAAGAACTTAGTGGAACAGCTTCTTGGATTCAACTGTAAGTGTTTATAAATACATTTGCATATTAATACAGGAGTCGGGAAGTACAAAAAACTGTGGAGTTAGAGTCGGAACATTTATCTACCGACTCCACAGCACTGCAAACTACAGCATGAAAACAGAGAGGAGGGGGTTACAGAGCAGACTGCGGTGATTGGAAGAAGAGAACCAGCACAGCAGACTCAGGGAGAAAGTGATTGCATAGTGAGTGAGGGTGGGCTCAGTGCTCATCTCAGACTCGGCCTTCCTGAGCAGGGGATGTCAGAATGAGCGAGCAGCAGAACAGAGGGATTTGTGAGCCAAATATAGAAGCTAGATACATAAAAAATAAAAGAAATGACATGTAAAGAACCTGCATGACCTGTTGAGTAACATAGATAAGCAATAAATAAGAAGACATTGAGGCTCATGGTCGTGAATATTGGAACAAGGATAGTTTATTAATGTATAATATAAAATGTGCTTTGTGTCCTGTGACTCACAGGGCCCAGCAGGGACACACATGCCGGTGAGTTAGGTGAATATAGTCCGATATTGTCCTGTATCTTAGTGGTGGTCACACTAGTTTTGCAACAAGATACAGGACAATTTCGGACTATATTCATCTAACTCACCGGCATCACTGAACCTGTCAATCAGCCCATGACTGCGCGCACCATCCCGACACGAGCACGCTGCCGGTATCTGCAACTGCTGCACACAGGAGAAGCGCTGTAGTACACAGAACCAGAGCCCACTTCTGCGAAACTGCCAGACAGCCGAGTCTCCAGCAGCACGCTCTCTGCCTAGAGAGCCGGTATGTGGACCGTGACCAGCGCCTATCGAAAGCTAGGCATTAACTATCGCAGTACAGATACATAGTCACTAGTGTACGGAGAGAGTGCTGTCCAATACTCTTAACATAGATAAGCATTATTATTTTTTTCTGTGATATGGCAGGTACACTTTAAATGGGCACTGTCAGATACAAAGACGTTTTACAGTGCTTTAAGCTGGGACAAAAATGATGCTGCAGCCTGACAGGATTATGAATTCGGGTAGAAAAAACAGACATCTACAATCTTGTATAATGATCTATTGCTTCTCAGCATAATATCAAAAACTAACAGGTAGTTTGTATACATTTTTGATCAAAAAGTACAAGCCCACTCGCTACGTCAAGGCCACCTATTTAGAGTGGGTCCCTAACGTCCCTAGCATAAAATGGCGCAGCACCGGGCGGCGACCACCACCGCCGCAACACCAGTGCCCACAGGGGGGGGAACTACCCACTGACAGAGCGGCCCCAATGCCACTCAAACCAGTCTATGGGCCGCACAAACCCCCCCCCCCCCCCCCCCCCGGATTGAAATAATTTTAGTATTTTATAGAAATACTAAAAATATTCATTATGCAACGTCTGTTGAACAATATTACAAAGTGAAACACTGATCAAAAACAACATTGGCCAGCTAAAACCCAATGAAACTGCACCTATTTTCCAAGCAGCAGCAGGAGTTCCATCTTGAATGATCGTACTACAAGTCTCAGCAGTACCCTTCTGCTCCTAGCCCACATGCGCGGATCCGGAGACCAGCGTCATTCAAGCTTTAACTCAGACACCAGTCTAAGTATAAATATACATAAATACAATAAATAGCATATGACCATTTTCTGGCATCATACAATTTTCATTCAGGAATTTTTTTCTTCAGAAGTATTAAATTATTTTTTGTAATTTATTAAAGGACATCTGTAGTGTAAAATAACATCCCCTATCCTTTGGATAGGGGATAAGTTATAGATCGCGAAGGTTCCCGGCACTGGGACCCCCGCGATCTCCTGTATGGGGCTCCGGCATTCTGCTGGAAGGGGGCATCAGTCCTCAGCATGACGCGGGGGCCTCATGCGGGACGAAACGCTCCCTTCCAGCAGAATGCCAGCCAGCCAATAGTCTTTCAATTCTTGTTTGAGGTATCTTTGCCCATTCTTCCTTACAAAAGTTTTTCAGTTCTTTTGAGATTTCTGGGCTGTATGTCACGCACTGCTCTTTTAAGGTCTATCCATAGATTTTCATTTATGTTGAGGTCAGGAGATTGTGAAGGCCATGGCAAAACCTTCAGTTTACGCCTCTTGATGTAATCCCCCGTGGATTTCGAGATTTGTTTAGGATCATTATCCATTTGTAGAAGCCATCCTCTCTTTAACGTCAGCTTTTTCACAGATGGCATCAAGTTAGCATCCAAAATTTGCAGACATTTTATTGAATCCAATGTTTCCTTCTACTCGTGAGATGTTCCCTGTGCCACTGGCTGCAATACAACCCCAAAGCATGATTGATCCACCCCCATGCTTAAAATTTGGATAGAGGTTATTTTCATTAAATTCTGTTCCCCTTCTTCTCCAAACATACCTTTGCTCATTCCTGCCAAAAAGTAAAATTTTAACCTCATCGGTCCACAGAACTTATTTCCAAAATGCATCAGGCTTGTCTATATGTTCATTTGCAAAGTTCAAACGCTGATTTTTGTGGTGAGGACGTAGAAGAGGTTTTCTTCTGATGACTCTTCTATGAAGGCCATATTTGTACAAGTACCTCTTTATAGTGGAATAGTGTACCACAACTCCAGCGTCTGACAGATCTTTCTGGAGGGATTGTGCAGTCAAACGTGGCTTTTGAATGGTTTTTCTCAAAATCCTGCGAGCTGTTCTGTCTGATATTTTTCTTGTTCTTGCAGATCTTACTTTAACTTCCACTGTTCCTGATGACTGCCATTTCTTAATTACATTCTGAACAAAGGATATTGACATCTGAAAACATTTTGCTATCTTCTTATAGCCTTCTCCAGCTTTGTGAGCGTCAACTATTTTCAGTTTCAGATTTCTAGACAACTGCTTAGAAGAACCCATGGTGCTGATTGTTGGGGCAAGGTCAGATGAGTCTGGGCATTTAAAACCTTTGAGATTGATATCACCTGGTCTTCCCAGATGATCATTGAGAACAATCCATGACACTGGCAGGTCTCAGCTTTGCAAAGGGGGCAGTGCATGCTATAAATTCTGCAGGGTGCCCAAACTTTTGCAGATGCCATTTTTTTGTATTCTGTTATTTTGAAAGTGTAAATGATGGAAATAAAATCTAACTTGTGTTGACATATAATGTCTAATCTGTAATTTGATGCCTTTTGGAGATTTTTCCATCTTTCCTTGGCTTCTTTATGCACATTAATACAAATTTTTACCTGGGGTTCCCAAACGTTTGATCCCCAAAGTAAGTGGCTCATGCTGAGTTGACAATGCAGCCATTGGAAAAAGTTGTTGACCTGGTGGTTCTGTGCTGGAAGCTTAAAAGGGAACCTGTCATCATGTTAATTCTACCTGAATCACGAGTCTCAGTCTTATACCTGCCCCACCAGTCTTAATTGATAGATCTTTTCCTATACTCAAACAGGGAAAGATCTGTCAATCATAGCTGGTGGGGCAGTGAGAAGCCACCAGGGACCTCGCTGATGACTCGTGGTTCAGGCAGCATGAAAGTGATGACCGGTTCCATTTAAAGCACTCACTGGTCCCAGGAGTGTGAATTACGCATGCATGCGCTGTTTTTAGCAGTGGAAAGAACCCATGACATATCAATCCAAAGCAATGATTTTTTTTATTTCATTGTCTTCAAGTGCTGACAAAATGTAAAAAAAAAAAAAAAAGGAAACATTCCACTTCCCTCCCACCCGCTGCTGCGACGGCTTTATCGTCTGGCCAACAGTCACAGCGTACTATGATCGGTGACACTCAACAGAGCTCTTACATAAAAACCTACAGAAAATATATATATATTCATATATGTTAGAATAAAAAATAAAATAAAAAAGGAAATACAAATGGGGGGGAAGGAAGTCATTACTGCAAGGAAGGTCACAAAACCATGAGAATAAGCAGAGAAGAATGAAGAGAAACTTAAAAACGCATAAGCCAGGCGGCAGAGGTTTACCAGGACTAGAAACTGTAAGATAGCGTGCTGTGCTTTTTAGTGCGTCCGGCTGACCAGTCACCTACACAGTGGAGGCGGCCGTGTTCTTGTTTCACTTATCCAAGTTCTCTATGCATTTTCCATTAAGTTGTAGTTCTACTAAGAATTTGTGAAATGACTTTAGGCTTCATTTCCTGCCCCAACATTTACATCCCTGGTGTTCTATGATCCAGAAATGTAAATTTTTTTTTTTTTGCCCGCTTCTGCTAGGGTCATGATCCATTAAGCAACCTCTTAAAGGAGAACTCCAGAATATAAATATTGTCCCCCGAGGCCTCCAGTAACCGTCTCCCGTCTCCGCCGCGATCCTCTTCCTTGTTGCCGGTGGTCGGCGAGTCATACAGCGCTCAGCCAAATCACCAGCCGCAGCGAAGTCCCGACTCGGCCGGCGATAGGCTGAGCAGCAGTGTGACGTTTTCGGCCCATGCAGCAGGTGCCGGTGTAGAGAAGAGTTTTGTGTCTTGAAGCGTTCTCACACTGCCGCTCAGCCTGTCGCCGGCCGAGTCGGGACTTCGCTGTGGCCGGTGCTTGGCTGAGCACAGTATGACTCGCCGACCACAGGCAACCAGGAAGAGGATCGCGGCGGAGACTGGAGACGGTTACCGGAGGAGCGAAGGAAGGTATGTACATCTTTATTTTTTTTACTGCCGGCAGTATGGGGGACAATTTTTATATTCTGGAGTTCTCCTTTAATATTCACTATTACAATGTTTCCCAACCACGGTGCCTCCAGATGTTGCAAAACTACAACTCCCACCATGCCTGGACAGCCTTAGGCTGTGTTAAGGCATCCTGGGAGTTTTAGTTTTTCAACACCTGGAGGCACCCTGATTGGGAAACACTGCTCTATTAGACATACTACAGATGGTACATTGAAAGGAATGGAACAAGATCATAGATCTGCTCTCTTTTCAGCAGATATCAAAGACATCCCAATGACCAGAGTGGTAGTTTCAAAAATTGATTACACACTTTAAATAGCTGTCGGACAACGGCCATCTCCCTCAATAACCCCACCGACATGCACACTCAAATTTAACATCCTCACTGATAAGCACTCCTCTCCCCATTCCTCTCTCTGCCATAGGAGATGGGCTCTATAGAACTCCTATAGAAGTGTTGTCCAACCAGGGTGCCTCCAGCTGTTGCAAAACTACAACTCCCAGCATGCCCAGACAGCCAAAGGCTGTCCGGGCATGCTGGGAGTTATAGTTTTGCAACAGTTGGAGGCACCCTGGTTGGACAACACTTTCCTATAGAATTGTATAGGGAGGAGAGAAATGGGGGGGCGCTAGAAGCGCTTAGCCATGTGCTTCTCCCGGCTCATTCTATCGATCCGTTGGGGCACCCAGATCTTGACATGTCAAACTTTTTTTTTTTTTTTTTAAATATCAGTAACACTTCAAGAATAAAATAAAGTATTTTTTTTTTTTATAATCTTAGACAACTCCTTTAACAAAACAGAGTAACAGTTAAATAGTATAAATTACTACTACCCTGCTAGATCCTACAATGTCTATTGGAAGGGGCACAGATACCGTGCAGGACCTTCAATTGTCATAATTCACACATCCAAGTTGAGGAACCCAAAAAGGAAACAGAACCAGGAGACCAGATATTTTCAGATTTGTTAGCTTCTAGTCAATTGGTCCACTAAATGGCAGCCTCCACAATACGCAGGTAAAGGTAAGACGGTACTGACCACTTTAAGAGGCATCTGTGCACAGCAGATCCGTATGCCATACATCAGTACAGCAATATATTGTAGGGGTGTACTGTAATGAGATGAAAATTAAAATTATTATTATTATTATTATTATTATTAAGGCTCAGATCCCAACCATGGGGGATGCTGGTTCACACCGAGGGAGGGGGCTTGGTGGTAATGGAGAACGCTGTAACATAACAGTGTGCAGCAGTGGTCTGCCTCAGTGACTAGGGCTATCAATAGGCAGTATTGCATGCTGCAGCAACATATTAGACTAAAATGTCCAACATATTTAACCATTGCATATATGTGCAACAGACCAGCGTACACAAATGAGAGGCACACGGAGAAAACAGTGTGGACATGTCAGAAATACCGGTCTCTACAGTAAGCGTGATCAGGGGATCTCATTATATACATTCAGGTCCATGTAGAAATGTGTGCATATGATTCGACAGTACAGAGACCCCTGTACCTGTATAGACCAGTATATTTACAAAGCCTTTATCTGTATCTCACCTACAGATCTGCTACATGTACTTAGATTTATGTCCGCTGCCCCACCTAATCTGGAACCTATTAATGTCCTCCTCTGTCCATAGACAACGTGTCTAATTCACAAAGAGCATCAATCTGCGCAAGGCTACAAAAGTCTCTTTCATTGCTTGCCCCTACTTGGCCCAGTACCTGAATGAACAGATACAGACATATAGAAGATAGAGATATATATTTAGAGGAATAATGAAGAGATGGTAAAAGAAGAGCTTGGAGCACGTGTAGGGGAGTGTTTTAGAAATGGTGGCCAGTTGTTAAGGCCGCTGATGTCCCAATGGTTTTTTTTCTCTCTGAGTTCTGTCTTCCCTACTCTTTCGCTTGGAACAGGGGGGCAATCGCCTGGGGAGTCCTCAGTCATTTTCTCCAACCCCTTGTGCTTTGTAGGGATAGCATAAAAAGTTAAGTCTCCTTTAACAGGTTAATTTTGGCGCAGATTTTCAATGCAGGTCCAAGTTTAATGTTCAGGGCACTCATAAGATGCTCTTCTTTTAGGAGTAGCAAAGCTTGCCCATCAATCTCTTGAGATCGGAAGTCTTCAGCTAAGTCTTGGCATCCTGCAGGGAGGGAGGGAATTGTAAAAGGTTAGTCTAATACAATGTTCCCCAACCCTTGTATCTCCGGCTGTTGAAAATCTACAACTCCCAGCACGCCCCAATAATGGGGAATAACTCATGGGTCTTACAATATCGTTCAACGATGAAATGAAGGAAATACCTCTAGCAACAACAACAGATTCCAATTTGCCCAGTGCAAGTTTTAACCCCTTAAGGACATAGGGCGTATCCATACGCCCCCGTTTCCAAGTCCTTAAGGACCGAGGGCGTATGGATACGCCCTGAGCATTTCCGGCCCCCACCGCTAGCCGGAGGGGAGCCGGATGCCTGCTGAAATCGTTCAGCAGGCATCCCGGCATATCGCCCAGGGGGGTCATTATGTCCCCCCATGTCGGCGATTGCCGCAGATCGCTGGACAATTCAGTCCAGCGATCTGCGGCAGATTCCGGGTCAATCGGGTCTCCAGTGACCCGATGACCCGGAATTACTGGCTGATCGGGGCCGTCAGAGACGGCCCCGAACAGCCATTGCCAGCAGGGGTGAGGTGGCACTGGTGCCACCTCACAATCGCCCTGATTCGTCGGCCGGATTACCGGCCGACCAATCAGGGCGCCTGCTGCGGGTGTCACTCCCGCAACCCGCTCCGCCCCTCTTCCGGAGGACGTGAGCGGGTGCGGGAAGACGACCCCCGGTGCTGGGGACCCCGATCCCCGGCGTCCCTGTTGGGATCGGGGCCCCAGGAGCAGCGGCGGCGGAGACGACGAGGGACTGACCTGTGCTGCTGGATCGTTGGAGGTGAGTGACAGCCTCCTGCTGTTGCTTAGCAACAGCTCCCAGCATGCAACAAGGGCATGCTGGGAGCTGTAGTTATGCAACAGCAGGAGGCAGACCACCACAACTCCCAGCATGCCCTTATGGGCATGCTGGGATTTGTAGTTTTGCAACAGCTGAAGGCACATTCTTTCTATGGAAAAGTGTACCTTCAGCTGTTGTGTAACTACAACTCCCAGCTTGCACAATCAGCTAAAGTGCATGCTGGGAGTTGTAGTGGTGCATCTGGTGGTTGCATAACTACAACTCCCAGCATGCCCGTTGGCTGTCGGTGACTGCTGAGAGTTGTAGTTTTGCAACAGCTGAAGGCACACTGAGTTAAGTAGTAAACCAGTGTGTCTCCAGCTGTTGCATAACTACAATCCCCAGCATCCCCAGCCAATGTAGTATGCCTCCGGCTGTTGCATAACTACAAGACCCAGCATGCCCTTCCGCTGTCCGTACATGCTGGGGGTTGTAGCTTTTGCAACAGCTGAAGGCACACTGGTTGCAAAACACTGAGTTTGTTACCAAACTCGGTGTTTCACAACCTGTGTGTCTCCAGCTGTTGCAAAACTACAACTCCCAGCATGCACTGATAGACCGTACATGCTGGGAGTTGTAGTTTTGCAACAGCTGGATGTTTCCCCCCCCAATGTGAACGTACAGGGTACACTCACATGGGCGGAGGATTACAGTAAGTATCCGGCTGCAAGTTTGAGCTGCGGCAAATTTTCTGTCGCAGCTCAAACTGCCAGCGAGAAACTACTGTGAACCCCCGCTCGTGTGACTGTACCCTAAAAACACTACACTACCACAAAATAAAATAAAAAGTAAAAAACACTACATATACACATACCCCTACACAGCCCCCCTCCCCTCCCCAATAAAAATGAAAAACGTCTGGTACGTCACTGTTTCCAAAACGGAGCCTCCAGCGGTTGCAAAACCTACAACTCCCAGCATGCACTGATAGACCGTCCATGCTGGGAGTTGTAGTTTTGCAACAGCTGGATGTTCCCCCCCCCCCCCCCCCCAATGTGAACATACAGGGTACACTCACATGGGCGGAGGATTACAGTAAGTATCCGGCTGCAAGTTTGAGCTGCGTCAAATTTTCTGCCGCAGCTCAAACTGCCAGCGAGAAACTACTGTGAACCCCCGCTCGTGTGACTGTACCCTAAAAACACTACACTACACTACCACAAAATAAAATAAAAAGTAAAAAACACTACATATACACATCCCCTCCCCAATAAAAATGAAAAACGTCTGGTACGCCACTGTTTCCAGAACGGAGCCTCCAGCTGTTGCAAAACAACTACTCCCAGTATTGCCAGATAGCCACTGACTGTCCAGGCATGCTGGGAGTTTTACAACAGCTGGAGGCCCCCTGTTTGGGAATCACTGGCGTAGAATACCCCTATGTCCACCCCTATGCAATCCCTAATTTAGGCCTCAAATGCGCATGGCACTCTCACTTTGGAGCCCTGTCGTATTTCAAGGCAACAGTTTAGGGCCACATATGGGGTATCGCCGTACTCGGGAGAAATTGGGCTTCAAATTTTGTGGGGTATTTTTTGCTATTACCCTTTTTAAAAATGTAAAATTTTTGGGAAAACAAGCATTTTAGGTAAAAAAAATAATTTTTTTTTACATATACAAAAGTCATAAAACACCTGTGGGGTATAAAGGTTCACTTAACCCCTTGTTACGTTCCCCGAGGGGTCTAGTTTCCAAAATGGTATGCCATGTGTTTTTTTTTTTTTGCTGTCCTGGCACCATAGGGGCTTCCTAAATGCGGCATGCCCCCAGAGCAAAATTTGCTTTCAAAAAGCCAAACATGACTCCTTCTCTTCTGAGACCTGTAGTGCGCCAGCAGAGCACTTTTCACCCCCATATGGGGTGTTTTCTGAATCGGGAGAAATTGGGCTTCAAATTTTGGGGGGTGTTTTCTGCTATTACCCTTTTTAAAAATGTAAAAATTTTGGGAAACCAAGCATTTTAGGTAAAAAAAAATAAAAAATGTTCACATATGCAAAAGTCGTGAAACACCTGTAGGGTATTAAGGTTCACATTACCCCTTGTTACGATCCCCGAGGGGTCTAGTTTCCAAAATGGTATGCCATGTGTTTTTTTTTTGCTGTTCTGGCACCATAGGGGCTTCCTAAATGCGACATGCCCCCAGAGCAAAATTTGCTTTCAAAAAGCCCAATGTGACTCCTTCTCTTCTGAGACCTGTAGTGCGCCAGCAGAGCAATTTTCACCCCCATATGGGGTGTTTTCTGAATCGGGAGAAATTGGGTTTCAAATTTTGGGGGGTATTTTCTGCTATTACACTTTTTAAAAATGTAAAATTTTTGGGAAACCAAGCATTTTAGGTAAAAAAAATATAATTTTTTTTACATATGCTAAAGTCGTGAAACACCTGTGGGGTATTAAGGTTCACTTTACCCCTTGTTACGTTCCCTGAGGAGTCTAGTTTCCAAAATGGTATGCCATGTGTTTTTTTTGCTGTTCTGGCACCATAGGGGCTTCCTAAAGGTGACATGCCCCCCAAAAACCATTTGACGCTCCTTCCCTTCTGAGCCCTCTACTGCGCCCGCTGAACAATTAACATAGACATATGAGGTATGTGCTTACTCGAGAGAAATTGGGTTTCAAATACAAGTAAAAATTTTCTCCTTTTTACCCCTTTCAAAAATTCAAAAATTGGGTCTACAAGAAAATGCGAGTGTAAAAAATGAAGATTTTGAATTTTCTCCTTCACTTTGCTGCTATTCCTGTGAAACACCTAAAGGGTTAATACACTTACTGAATGTCATTTTGAATACTTTGGGGGGTGTAGTTTTTATAATGGGGTCTTTTATGGGGCATTTCTAATATGAAGACCCTTCAAATCCACTTCAAACGTGAACTGGTCCATGAAAAATAGCGAGTTTGAAAATTTTGTGAAAAATGTCAAAATTGCTGCTTAACTTTGAAGCCCTCTGGTGTCTTCCAAAAGTAAAAACTCATAAATTTTATGATGCGAACATAAAGTAGACATATTGTATATGTGAACCCAAAAAAAATATATTTTGAATATCCATTTTCCTTACAAGCAGAGAGCTTCAAAGTTAGAAAAATGCAAAATTTTCATTTTTTTCATCAAATTTGGTGATTTTTCACCAAGAAAGGATGCAAGTTACCATAAAATTTTACCACTAAGTTAAAGTAGAATATGTCACGAAAAAACAATCTCGGAATCAGAATGATAACTAAAAGCATTCCAGAGTTATTAATGTTTAAAGTGACAGTGGTCAGAATTGCAAAAAACGCTCCGGTCCTTAAGGTGAAAAAGGGCTCGGTCCTTAAGGGGTTAAAGGGTACCTCTCATCAAATAAACTTTTGATATATTTTAGATTAATGAATGTTGAATAACTTTCCAATAGCATGTTAATGAAAAATATGCTTCTTTCTATTGTATTTTTCCCGATCAGTCCTGTCAGCAAGCATTTCTGACTCATGCTGGAGTCCTAAACCCTCAGAGCTGCCAGCTTGCTTTGTTCACAGACAAACAGGCTGTGAACAAAGCAGGCTGGCAGCTCTGAGTGTTCTCCTTTGTGAGCTCGTAGTGTTTAGGACTCCAGCATGAGTCTGAAATGCTTGCTGCCAGGACTGGTAGGGAGACCCCTAGTGGTCATTTCTTCAAAGTGGAAAATTAAATAGAAAGAAGCATATTTTTTAATAACATGCAATTGTGAAGTTATTCTGCATACATTAATCTATAATATATCAAAAGTTTATTTGATGAGAGGTACCCTTTAAACATGGAAGCAGAGATCTTAGCACAGCGCTGCGCTGTCCCCATCGGGGTACTACTCACATCACCCGTAAGCACTGCCCTCCTTGTCCTCCTTTTTGTTGCGGGCCGCCGGCGCTGACACTCTATACTGTATCCCTATGCCCGGGCTGCAAAAGGTAAACAAACTTTAACGCATGTTCCTACGTTGGCCTTACGCTCTTCCTGGGGACGTGAACGTCGTAGAGCCGTCAGCCTATCAAAGGCCGCAGCGATGTTCCGCCCCGGCCGGTGATAGGCTGAGCCCACTGTCATGTAAGAAGCCGGCTTGTTACATGACAGTGCGCTCAACCTATCACTGGCCGAGGAGGAACATCGCTGCGGCCGGTGATAGGCTGATGGCTCTGTGACGTTCCATTCCCCAAGAAGCAGGTCCGGATCGACGGTGAAGGTGAGTTAAAGTTTATTTTGTGTACCTTTTGCAGCCCGGGCATAGGGATAAAGTATAGAGCAATGGTCTTCAACCTGCAGACCTCCAGATGTTGCAAAACTACAACTCCCAGCATGCCCAGACAGCCGTCGCTGTCCGGGCATGCTGGGAGTTGTAGTTTTGCAACATCTGGAGGTTGAAGACCACTGGTATAGAGTGTCAGCGCCGGCGGCCGCAACAAACAGGAGGACGAGGAGGGCAGCGCTTGCGGGTGACATATGTGAGTATTTACCCCGATGGGGACAGCGCAGCGCTGGGCTATTAATTTGGGGGGGGGGGGGGGGCAGAACAGCGCTCGTGGGTCACATATGATTAGTTCCCCGATGTGGGGACATCGCTTCAATGGGTGGAGTGGCTGATGTGTGGGAGGAAGGAAAGTAAACAAACTTTCAAGCATGGAACTATGGGATGTGTAGTTTAGAGAAGAAAATCCAACAGGGAATACCCAGTTCTGGCAGGTATGTGCTAAAATCACCTTATGGTGGATAACCCTTTTAAATGTATCTCATACAGACAAGGGTAATGTGTAGGGATACATTTGCTTACAACTAAGAATAGGTTCTCTCAGATAACCACACTGAACACAGTGGGCTTTGAACACACTTAACCCCTTAAGGACATAGCGTTTTTCCACTTTCGTTTTCTCCTCCATACCTTTTAAAAATCATAACCCTTTCAATTTTGAACCTAAAAATCCATACGATGTCTCATTTTTTGCGCCACCAATTCTACTTTGTAATGACATCAGTCATTTTACCCAAAAATCTATGGAGGAATGGAAGAAAAAACACCATTTTGTAAATTTTGGGGGCTTCTGTTTCTATGCAGTAAATTTTTCATTAAAAATGACACCTTATCTTTATTCTGTAGGTCTATACGATTAAAATGATACCCTACTTATATAGGTTTGATTTCTTAATTACTTCGGAAAAAAATAACTACATGCAGGAAAATTTATACATTTAAAATTGTCCTCTTCTGACCCCTATAACTTTTTTTTGTTGTTCCATGTACGGGGCGGTATGAGGGCTCATTTTTTGCGCCGTGATCTGAAGTTTTTAGCGGTAGCATTTTTGTTTTGATCGGACTTATTGATTGCTTTTTATTCTTTTTTTTTTTAGGTTATAAAAAAAAATATGCTATTTTGGACTTTGGAATTTTTTTGCGCGTACGCCATTGACCGTACAGTTTAATTAATGATATATTTTTATAGATCAGACATTTACGCACGCGGCGATACCACATATGTTTATTTTGATTTACAGTTTTTTTTTATATGGGAAAAAGGGGGGTGATTCAAACTTTTATTAGGGAAGGGGTTAAATGATCTTTATGAACTTTTTTTTTTTCACTTTTTTTTTCTTGCAGTGTTATAGCTCCCATAGGGGCCTATAACACCGCACACACTGATCTTTTACACAGATCACTGCACTTATCGGCGGTTGATTGCTCAAGCCTGGATTTCAGGCTTGCAGCAATCAATCGCCGTTCGGACGCGCAGGAGGCAGGTAAGGCACCCTCCTGCTGTGTCCCAGCTGATCGGGACATCGCGATTTTATCGCGATGTCTCGATCAGCCCGACTGAGCTGTTGGGATACTTTTAAACGCGGCGATCAAATTTGATCGCCACGTCTAAAGAGTTCATGCCGGACATCTGCCGGAACAGCGATGTCCGGCATTAGCCACGGGTCTTGGCTGCTGATAGCAGCCGGGACCGTGCGGGTATGATGCGAGCTCAGCTCCTGAGCTCGCTTCATAACCCTCCGGTGCCGCAGCACGGGGTATACTCTGCGTTCTGCGTCAAGGAGTTAAAATGCGTTCGGAAAGTTTAAAAAATTTTTCTCTTTTTTTTTTTTTACGTATTGCAGCCTTAAAGCGTACCTGTCAGATCCAATTAAAACACATTTTTTTTATATATCACTCAGTACCTAATCCTGACCATGTACATCTAATTTTTATGTGTCTAGCACCTTTATATATTTTTTTATTACACTTAATTTCGCTCACTAGTCTGAATTCCTCTCAAAGGGAGGGGGCGTGGCCTCACTGTGCAGGTCTCCGCCCCCTCTCTCAGTATGCTGTCTGCTCACATCTCCCCTAGCATTAGCAAAACTACAATTCCCAGCTTGTCCTCACTGACAGTAGCGGGACACAAGCTGACAGTGGGAGGATTTTTCCTCCAGCTCTGAGCCCTGCGCTCACAACAGTCTATCAAGGAAGTGTGTCCATGACATGGGTGATGACGCATGGACACAGCAGGACTAGTATGTGTCCAAGCAGGCAGGGGGGGCAGTTGTTGGACTGTCTTTTTCAATATGAAATACTGAGAATTTTAGAAATCTTTGTTAACCCCTTGCAACAAAATGCAGTTTATAAATTGTGCAGCGGCATGAAGCGATCTTAGAAGCTGAGCTTGCATGATACGCGCTTTATCCCGGCTACTATCAGCAAGTCAGGACCCGGGGCTCATGCCAGACATCATCAATCAGGCCGATGTTTGGCATTAACCCTTTAGATGCTGCAATAAAAAAGTTGATCACGGCATCTAAAAGTGGCGAAATCTGTTCCTGGTAGCTCAGTGGTGCCAATTGGGACCATTGTGGGGAAATCGTGATTTCCTGATCAGCTGTAAGGACGAAGGAAAGTCTCTTACCTCCTTCCCTGCGTCCAATCGGTGCTCCTATGCTGCAGCCAGCCATTGCACCCTGTAGCAATCGAGCACTGACAACACTGATAAATGCTCTCCTATGGAACAGCATTGATCAGTGTATGCAAACTGAAGATTGCAAGTAATAGTCTCCTATGCAGACTAAAAAATGTTGAGTTAAGTGTTAAATAATAAATATATATGAATGAACTAACCCTTTTCCCTAATAAATGATTGCCTTTTCCCATTTTTTAAATGAAATTATGTAAACAAAAATAAACAATCATATATGATTGCCACGTGCGTAAATGTCCGAACTATTAAAATATAATGTTAATTCAACTGCACAGTCAACGGCGCAAGTCAAGAATTGCATATTTTTGGTCACTTCTTATACCAGAAAAAAAATGAATAAAAAGCAATCAAAAAGTCCCATCAAAACAAAAAAAATGTTATCACTAAAAACTTAAGACCATGGTGCAAATAATGAGCCCTCTCATGTCTGTGTCTATGTAAAAATAAAGAAGTTATAGGGGTCAGAAGGGGACAATTTTAGACATTCATTTTCATACAAAAATAAAACAAAACCTATAACTTGGATATCGTTCTAATTGTAGGGACATACAGATTAGATATAACATGTCATTGGTACCTAAAAGTGCACTGCGTAGAAAAGGAAGACTTAAAAGTTACACATTTTTTTCAATTTCTATCCTCAGGAAAGGCCATCAATATTAATTCAGCAGGGGTCCGACTTCAGGCACCTCTAGGCAGTGAGAGCTGCAGCCTCTCCTATGTTCACCAATTAGTAAGTAGCGGTGCAAAGTACTGTCGCCTTGCCATAGTCAATGGACTTTATGTGGCTGGATAATCAGTTTAAACACAAATTGACACAAATAACTGGCAATGGTATCCTTCCTGCCTAGAAGAGTATCATGTACCTTGCAAAGAAGAAATAAACTCATACACCTCCTCCACACTCCAGCGGCTAGGATTGCTTGACAAAAACACCGGATTAATCCCCAGTAGCTCCGAATTCGAGGGTCCGCTAGTTGGAGTACTCCCATCTCTCTCCCGTTGTGGCGTTCTGCAGGACGGTGGTGCTGGAGATGTTGGAGAAAAAGAGTCTTCATAGCTGGAATTATCAGACCCACGGCTGGAATCCTCCTGTAATTAAATGTCAATCTTAAAGAATTAGAACCCTGGACATATGTACCAAACAGACTTTCTACAAGTAAGTTAACATATCTACTCAATTGGGTAAATCTGCAACCAATCCATACACTCTGTATAGATTAGAAAAATGTAAACTACACCAAAAGAAAAAGTTCTGAATTAGATTTTATAAATCTTATCTACATGCATGGTACCATTATCTGCTGCAGGATTTTCTAAGTAAAAAAAAAAAAAAAAATTAAATTATCTGCAACAATTCCGCACGCTTAAAAGCACTTGAGTCTACTTTACATTGAACAGAAAGCATGAAAAATAGAGCAGAAAAAAAATAGGTCAGAGTGCCACTGATCTAATATTAAAGGAGATCTTTAGTGCTCTGAACTTTATCCCCTATTCAAAGGATAGGGGATAAGTTTTAGATCGCGGGGGGGTCCAAGCACTGCCCCCCCCCCCCGCCCGCGATTTCCTGTAAGGGGCCTCGGCAATGTACAGGAAAGGGGGCGTTCCGTCCCCGCATGACCCGGCAGCTGGCACGCCCCTCCATGAATCCCATTGAGATACATGGAGGGGAGTGCCAGCTGCCGCGTCATGCGGGGACGGAACGCCCCCTTTTCCTGTACATTGCCCCAGCGCTCGGACAGCCCATGATCTTAAACTTATCCCCTATCCTTCGGATAGGGTATAAAGTTCAGACCACTACAGATCTCCTTTAACTCTTTTAGGACCAAGCTAATTTTTTTTTTTCGAGGGTTTGTCTTTTCCTCATTACCTTCTAATAGACTTAACTCTTATTTTTCCATCTAAAAGACCAGTATGAGGGCTTGTTTTTTGCATCACCAATTGTACTTTGTAATGACATCACTCATTTTACCACCAACTGTACAGTGAGACAAACAAAAAACTGAAAAACCCCACCATTTTAAAACTTTTCGGGGCTTCCGTTTCTACCCAGTGCACTTTTTGTTAAAGGTTACTCCGGTGAAAAATTTTTTTTTTAAATCAACTGGCGCCAAAAAGTTAAACAGATTTGTAAATTACTTCTATTCAAATCTTTTAATCCTTCCTGTACTTATTAGCTGCTGAATACTACAGTGGAAATTCTTTTCCGTTTGAAACACAGAGCTGTCTGCTGACATCATGAGCACAGTGCTCTCTGCTGACATCTCTGTCCATTTTAGGAACTGTCCAGGGTAAAAGGAAATCCCCATAGCAAACATATGCTGTTCTGGACAGTTAAAAAAAAAAATGGACAGAGATGTCAGCAGACAGTTCTTTGTTTCAAAAAGAAAAGAATTTCCGCTGTAGTATTCAGCAGCTAAGAAGTACAGGAAGGATTAAGATTTTTTTTTATAGAAGTAATTTACAAATCTGTTTAACTTTCTAGCACCAGTTGATTAGCAAAAAAAAAAAAAATTTCACCGGAGTACCCCTTTAACAATGACACCTTGGGGGCATTTAATCAAAGTTGTCTATTTCCCGCATTAAAATAGAACAACCTAAGGCCGGTCTGCTGTGCGCTTTATTTATCAAAAGTCGCACGGCTCTTGATAAATTCTGCGCACAGACTTCGGGATCTACGGTTTAGACTGTATTTAAATCTGCTCCAGCATGGTCTGACATTTTAGCGTACTTTCAGCCGATGTGACTTTTCGCTGATAAATTCAGCACCAATGCTTTTTTCTGTCTAAAACTGACTAGAATGCATCAAGTTCTAAAAATCCTCTAAAGCAAAAGTCACAAAAAAGTTGCATGTATTTAGACTGCGACTTTCTGGGTGTCAATTTTAGATGGGAAAAAAAACAGTCTAAATCCTTTGATAACTACCCCCCCCCCCCCCCCATTATCTTTATTCAGTAGATCCATATGATGATACCCAATTTATATAGGCTTTGTTTTATTTTACTACTTTTTAACCTGTTAGGGATGGAGGGCGTATGGGTACGCCCTCGCGTCCCGGTACTTGACAGAGGGCATACATGTACGCACTTTTCCCGTTCCCAGGGTTTAAAGCACGCTCACGAGCAGAACAAGCATCAAATCCGGTGTGTCCTGTCTGTTATCAGCAGCCAGGACTCAGGGTAAATGCCAAGCACTGCCGATCAGGCCGATGCCCGGCATTATCCCTTTAGACGCTGGGATCAAAGTTGATTGCGGTGTCTAAAAATTAAAGAAAAGTGTCCTGCCAGCTCAGAGGAGCTGATCGTGACAATGGCGACAAAAATCGAGATGTCCCGATCAGCTAACTGGACAGCAGGAGGGTCCTCACCTGCCTCCTCACTGTCCAACATGTGATCTGCTGCACCATGCTCAGCAGGCTGAAGCAGCAGAGCACCAATACTGATCAATGCCATGCTATGGCATAGCATTGATCAGTGTATGCAATCAAAAAATTTCATGGTATATCCCCCTATGGGGGGCTAAAAAAATAAAAATAAATAAATAGTGTTAAAAAAAAGTTTTTATAAGGGGGGCAGGGGGTGAGGACGCACACTACTGGAGCTCCGGTCCTGCACTCGTTATAACAAACGCATCTGGCGAGATTTATGGGGAGAATTTATAAAAAACACAAGAAAGGGGCTCCATCTCGTCCCCCCTCCCCGGAGAAGGCCCTTGCTGCTATTTTACAAGGTCCCAGGCCCGCCGGAGCTCATACTTACCTCTGGGCAATATGACCGCCAGTGCCTCCGTGACTGCCAGCCCTGCATCTGTGCCTGCCGCTCCTCCACATACCCCGGTGCCTCCTGCTCCCCTGCCAGCGGGGGATCACCGCTGCTTCTCCACCGCTGCTTGGCTCGGCCTCCTCTGCAGGGCGGCCGCCATCTGAAGAAGTCCTGGGGAGCGGCGCCTTGCAAAATGGCGGCGCCCTGACGGCCTGCTCTTCTCCTGCCAGGGAAGGCCACCCTCCAGCACCAAAGTCGGGAACCCGCACCGGGACCCAGGTAGGCGCTATGCTTGCCCTTACTGGCCCCCACAATGGACTGCATCTCATGAGCCCTCTAGACAGAGGGACCTGGCTCCTGCTCCCCTGTTGTCCCCTCCACAGGGATATAAATGGGCAGGCCGCCTCCTGATCCCTCTGCTGCTTCCATGTACCCCTCTGCTCTGAAGGGTCCTGATACTGGAGACCTGCTTGCTATGGGGCCCTGACCTGGCCCCTGAGGAGTGGCCCCCAGTGTCCCAACGACGTTCTTCTCCTGAGGTAGCCCTCTATGCAGCACCCAGCAGCCTCACCATCAGGGGGCTGCTGCCTCTCCTTCCTGGTCCTTGGGCTCCCCATGGGATTCCCCCTCCCATCATCCCCCTACAAGGGACCACCTGTTGCTCTCACCTGATGCTCCACCAGGGGCAAAACACCAAGCGGGACTGCCCCCTGGTGCTCCATCCCAGGAGCCTCCACCCAGCCTGAGAGGTACCACTTCCATGTTTGGGGCTCCTTCCATGACCATGCTTTTGTTGTCCATTCACAGCCCCCCCGGACACTCACTCCCTCCTTCCTCTCACCGCCCTATTACCCCGGTGGACCAAAGTTCTCTGGTGGCCTCACTCCCCACAAAGGATGATCTTTCTTCTTTGGCTAAACAGATGGTTGCAGAGTGCAAGGAAAAATTTGTTCAACTTCGCCAGACGTCTCCATATTGTCCATTGGGTGGAGGCAGTGGAGGCTGCGCAAGAATCCTCTTCTATTGTTCAAGCCTTGCAGGAGGTGGTGAGACAACACAGTGATCAGCTCTTCGCTCTACAACAACATCTTGTCAACGTTGAGAACAGTAACAGACGAAACAATATTCGCCTGCGTGCTCTTCGGCCTCCTAATCCTGATGACCAGCACCCCCGAGATGTAATCTGTCAGGTACATTTATATGCCATCAAAGAGGACATCCGCCATTCAGCACAAGCCCACAGGTGAATTTTCTACATCGATGTCCAAGTTCAACTGTTCCCGGACTTATCCCGACACACCTTGGCCCCAAGAGCTGCACTCAAACCTGTCCTTGAAATTCTACGGGAACGTGATCTCCCCTATCACTGGGGTTTCCAATTCGCTCTTTAAGTCCGCAAAAGTGGGAAGACTTTCTCCTGAGGATTTGCCTGGGTTCTTGTGGGACTTGGACCCTCCATTCCTCCGCCTGATTGGCCTTAACTGTCCTCGGGAGCCCCTAAGAGGCCTCTCCTACGGTCCTCTCAACAGTCCACACAGTTTCCACATCCCAACCTGCCTCCCAGAAGTGATAGTCATCAGTGACCGATCACCCGCTGACAGACCTCCACTGGCCACCGGAAAACTTAGTAGCCATTGCTTAACATGTTTATGTTATTCTCTGTTTTATCTCTGATATAGGGTGGCCTTTTGGAAGATGGGAGACTGCCAGCTGCCTTGGTTACCTGATGGCTTTGTGCCCCTGGTTATTTTCCCTTTTTTTTATCCCCCTTCCTCCCTCCCTCCCCCCCCCCCCTTCTTTCTCCCTTTCCCTACTACTCCCCCTATTCTCCCTCCATCTCCCCGCCCCTTACTTTTCTACTCTTCTCCCTATATTCTTGTCCAGTGATGCTCCATTTGGGATCTTTTCCCCTCCTCATTCTCCTCTCCTCATGTCGCTGTACCTAACTGCCAGATGTCCTCTTCCCTTTCTTCCTTGTTCATGTATGGGGTGCTGTTCCAGACTCCCCTCCTGATTCTGTGACTTCCACTTCCCCCCAATAGTTTGGAGTTCCTACCGAAGGTGCCTTTTGGTGTCCGGTTCTCCTGTCAGCTTTTGCTGTTGTGTTTAGTGTGTGCTGCAGCGGTTTCTTTTCTGCTGCTACCTCTTTAGCTTTCTTGTGCCGTTTTCCTCTTTCTCTTGCCTCTCTTTGTTCAGTGTTTCTTATTTATTTGCTTTTCTCAACAGCCGAGGCGGACCCGTTCGGAGGCGTTTCCTCCTTCCCTTGATGGTGAACCTCAATATCACTTCCTTCAATATGAAAGGCTTTAACATTTCGGCGAAGCGGACGCAAATCTTGCATCATTTTCATAAAAGAAAGGTACAGGTCGCTTGTTCCCAGGAAACCCATTTTAAAGAGGGACATGCCCCGGCCCCCAAAAATAGGCACTATACCGTCTGGTTTTGCGACAATAATTCGGACTAGGTCTAAGGGGGTAGCCATTGCTCTGCACAAATCATTAACTCATCAGGTTACTAATGTTTTTATTGATACCCAAGCTAGGTATATTTTCGTCTCCTTATTAATAGGTGGCAGGTCCCTAACCTTCATAAATGTGTATGCCCCTAATCAAGGCCAAAGTGACTTACTTGACCACCTTATAGATTTTGTGTTACCAGTGATGCAGGGGACTGTGGTGCTGTGTGGAGACGTGTACCTAACTGTGGTAAAAATTCCACGGGTCGTTCCAGTCTTTTTTACTCCGTTATTAAGCAGGGGTTAAATGCTCCCTCGCTCAGCTTCAGCTTTGTGACCCTTGGCACCTACAACATCCCTCAGACAGGGATTAGAGTTTCTTCTCTTCTCCACACGATTCCTACAGTCACCTGGACTACATTTTAGTTCAGCATAACGCCCTCTCTTGGTTGTCTACCACCACCATAGGACACATTCTCTGGTCAGATCATACCCCGGTCTTCTGTTCCCTCCAGCTTCCATTCCTGACAAAGTGTGCTTGGTCGTGGAGGTTGAACGAGTTCCTCCTTTTGGACACGGTCTGTATGGCTGATCTTAACAGAACTACTTCCGACTGTTATTGTTCATAAGTCGGACTGCTCCCTTTGTTCAATGGGAGGCGCTAAAGTGTGTCCTCCGGGGAGTTCTTCTCAGACATGGCTCTAGACTGAAACGTGAGAAAGCCCACGCCCTTAGTCAGGCGCTAGCTAGGGACTCCTCACTTGAGCTGGCACACATTCGCTCGCCTGTTTTGCACGATTTGCAACTAGCTCGATTGGAGGTGAAACGCCTTCTGGAAGCCTCTTAGTGCCGTTGGCTTCAAGTAGGACGTAGTAAGTATTATGAACATGGAAACTAGAGCAGACGCATGCTTGCCAGGGCACTGAAGAGTAGATTGGCCCAGACCCATATTCCCACTATTTGGTCTCCCTCCGGGGCTATGGTACACACCACGGAAGATATTATGACCACCTTTCATTCCTTCTTCTCTGACCTGTACCATCTCCCGCCACCGCCATACCCTCCTGCCCGCCCTCACCTTTCCCTACCCTTCTGACTGATGAGATGGAAGCGCTGGATGCCCCCTTCTCCTCTGAGGAATTATCTTTAGTTAGTTATTCAGAATCTCCCGGGAGGGAAGAGCCCAGCTCGGGATGTTTCACTGCAAAGTTTTACAAAACTTTGCTGGATTCCCTCTCACCCACTGTGGGCTTTTAAATCTTTCTCTCGACTGCCCCCTACCTCTACGATGGCTCATGTTCTGCCTAAGCCCGCTAAGGACCCCTGTTCCTGTCATAGTTACAGGCCTATATCCCTATTGAATGTGGGCCTTAAAATTTACTCTAAATTGCTGGCCAATAGGCTGAATGTTCTCTTTCCCACTATAATTCATCCCGATCTGGTGGGGTTTGTGCCGGGTAGGGAAGCCAGGGACAATATGATTAAAACTGTAGATATCATGCATTACACGCAATCTCATAAGTTTCCCATGATGATCCTTTCTCTTAATGCCGAAAAGGCCTTTAATCTAATCTTCTGGTCCTACCTGGCATAGATCTTACAACATGTTGGTTTAGGCCCTAACTTTACTGCCAAAATTTTGGCACTGTACCGCTCTCCTACAGCCTGCCTAAGACTCAATGGCTCCTTCTCCAACCTGTTTTCTATCCACAATTACACCAGACAGGGCTGCCCCCTCTCCTGTACATCCTGGTAATGGAGCATCTTCTCGCCAGTATCAGAGCAGACCATGGCTATTGGGGACTCTACATATAAATGCTCTGCTTTTGCAGATGACCTTTTGGTCTATATCACTGACCCATTGGTGTCCCTCCCATGCTTGATGTCTCACTTGGCTGAGTTTGGAGCTTGGTCAAACTTCAAAATTAACTTTTCAAAATCGTAAGCGCTTAATGTCTCCCTACCCAGACGAACAGTGACCTCCCTGCAATCCGCCTTCCCATTCAGTTGGCCTAGTGGGGGCATCACATATTTGGGGACGGTGATTCCGCCTGACTTTTCCCGTTTATTTCCACTCAACTTCTCCCGCCTGTTGGCGCATTTCTGGGCAGACAGAGTCCTGGAATCGCAAAGATTTTTAATAGTTTTATCAAATTAATATTATCAAAATGATCCTGTGCCTCGCTTGCTTTACTTACTACAGACCATTCCCTTCCAAATTCCTTCTCTGTACTGGAGACAATTGCAGACGTGTTTTGGTTCCTTTGTGTGGGCCCTTGCACGCCCTCGCCTGAATCGGCTCACCCTGACACCCCCCAAAATCAGGGCGGAGTTGGTCTCTCTATCTCCGCCACTAACCCCTCCCGACCTTTTGCCGTGCATGGGAATCAGAGTTGGGCAAATCTTTCCCTCCTGAGCAATGGTCCAGGTTCTTCTTTCCGACACACAAAGCGGTGGTTGCCACAAAATCCCAGGAGACTAGTTTTAAAATTCTGTCTCGATGGTACCAAGTGCCAGCGATGCTTCATCGGTGGTACCCTTCTGTGCAGAGCTCTTGTTGGCATTGTGGTGGTGACAAGGGTACTATGACGCATATCTGGTGCAGTTGCCCCAAACTGAAACCGTTCTGGCGTTTGGTTCTTCGGGTCATTCATGATGTTACGGGGGTCCGGGTTCCACCTAGGCCTGAGGCAGCCCTGCTCAATACGTTTCCCATGGCGCAAGAGAAATACAAGAAGTCCTTAGCTCGTCACCTCCTCCAGGCTACTAAAACAAATATTCTGCGAAGGTAGAAATGTCCTGATCCTCCCTCTCTCGAGGAGTGGTTTACAGAAGTTGCTCAGATCAAACATATGGAAGAACTTTCGGCAGTCCACCCCACAGATATTTCTAGGTTTGGTGCTACCTGGCTTCCGTGGTCGGCATTTTGCTCCTCTCCGGAATACAGACTTCTGTGCTGAGGTCCCTTTCTCCTGCGCTATCGGTCATTTGGAATTCACTCTCTCCCTTCCCGGATATGCTCATCTTAGGTTGAGGGTCCTGTCTGTCCCTGCCCCGGCTGTGAGTCTGTGTTGTCTCCTCTTTCACTTCTTGGTCTTTCTTTGTCTTGTCCTAGTTTTTCCCCATTTTGTGTTTGTTATATTCTGAATTGTAATTTATGATCCTTACCTAAGGCTGGCTCATCACCCATTTACCCTCTCCTGTTTGGCAGTATGGCCCTTACTTGTTCTTGCCCTCCCTGTTCCTTTCCTCTGTAGCCTTTCCATCTTCGACCTGGCAAGTACTGAGGCCTATCCATCATGCTCAGTCACTGGTTATATAACGGAGTTTGTTTCGATTACAATGTATTGCATTTTGTTTCTGCATTTTATTGGCCCGTTTTGCATTTAGGCCTTGCAAGGCAGTTTTTGTCTGAACACTGATTGCTCATTTATGTCTATGTAATACATGGGTCTGTTCAATAAACCTCTTTTGAAAAAAAAAAAAAGTTTATAAAAGTTTATTAACCCCTTCCTAATAAAAGTTTGAATCCCCCCGAATGGTACCGATAAAAACTACAGACTACGGCACAAAAAGTTAGCCCTCATATAGCCCCGTACGGGAAAAAATGTTAAAGTTATAGGGGTCAGAATATGACAATTTTAAACATACAAATTTTGGTGCATGTAGTTATAACTTTTTTAAAGTAGCAAAATAAAATAAAACCTACATAAATTGGGTATCCTTGTAACTGTATGGACATACAGAATAAAGAAAAGGTGTGACTTACCGAAAAGTGCACTGCTTTGAAACATAAGCCCCCAAAAGTTACAAAATGGCTTTTTTTTTTTTATTTCACCCCACAAATAAGTTTTTTTTTCCGCCACAGATTGTTATAAAATAAGTGATGTCAGTACAAAGTACAATTGGTGACACAAAAAACAAGCCCCTATATGGGTCTGTAGGTGCAAAATTGAAATAGTTATGATTTTTTGAAGGAGAGGAGGAAAAAATGTAAGTGCAAAAACGAAAATTGGCCTCGTGCTTAAGGTCAAAATGAGATCTCATTTTTCATTTTTTTAGCCGTGATGTGTAGTTTTTAATCAGTACAATTTTGTAAAGTGACCAAAAATATACATTTCTGGGCTTTTTTTTTTTTTATGTCTACGCCATTGACCATGCGGATTAATGTTATATTTTAATAGTTCGGACATTTACGCATGCAGTGACATCACATATTTTTTTACATTATTTTATTGGAAAAATGGGAAAAAGGGGGGGGGGGGGTGAGTCAAACTTATTAGGGAAGGTTATTTTTTATTTTTTACACTTTTTCCTCAGTGCCCACAGGGCTTCAGCATTGGAGCACTGATCAGACGTCCAGCCATCCTCTAAGATGATCGGGATGCCGCGAACGACAGTCCTGATAAGCACGCTGGGCTAGCCGGGAATGGAATTTACCACTTTTTAAATGTCGCAATCAACTTTGATTGTACCATCTAAAGCGTTAATGCCGGACATCGGACCGATGGGCAATGTCTGGCATTAGTCGTTTGTCCCCGGTAGCTAATAGCAATCAGGGTATAAAGTGCGCTCAGCTGCTGAGAGTGCATCATACACGGGAGCCCACAGAGGAAGTAAATATATGTCCATTTGCAGGAAGGGGTTAATGGCACATCCTGAAGATTAGCCATCAATTGTGTAAGGCAGGATAATCCCTTTAACGCCTTAAGTACAACTGACGTAAATGTAAGCCCTGGCGCCCCGGTACTTCACACACCACGGTGTACATCCTGAGCGGCATTCCGAATATAGTGTAGGAGCTGTGCTCACTTCATAGCCTGTAAGTGATAACATTTTTTGTTCACATCACATTCTAGAAAAAAAAAAAAATGGAATAAAAAAGTAAAAAAGCCCAAAAGTGGTACAGATAAAAACTACAGATCCCAGCACAAAACTAGCCCTCATACCGCTCCGTATACAGAAAAATAAGAAAGTCAAAGTTGTCAGAATAGAGGAATTTTAAACAGTTATTTTGTTTACTAATTTTGAGCAGTACAATATAGAGAACATGTCATTTTTACCATATAATGTTCTACGTAAAACAAAACACCCCACCAAAAGTTGCAAAGTTGCAGTTCTTTCAATTTCCCCTCGTATATTTTTTGCACCGTAAATTCTATGGTAAAATGAAAAGTGTCAATACAAAGTACCATCAGTTACGCAAAAAAAAAAAATAAATAAATAAAGACAAGCCCTCTTACTGGTGAGTGAACGAAAAAATAAAAAAAGGCAAGAAGGAAAAAGGGGAAACACAAAAATTTTAACTGGCTGTGTCCTCAATGGGTTAAGGGGCACTGAATGTGTGATCAGTGAGGGACGTCCACAGAAACCCCCACTAACTGCAGTCCCGAATACCAGAGGCAAGGATACAAATACAGAGAGAATGAACTCACAGTACACAGGTACTAAAAGTGGATCAATATACGGCATGTATATTATACTGAATTTAAGTCTTTGTATTAATAATGCAGATTTTACATTTAAAACCATACTATGTCTACTAAATGAAAATAATCAAGCACCTCTGTTACCCTCATTCTCTTCCCCTGGATCTTGGCCCTTGCAATATCAGAGCTGTTCCTCCGTGGACCACGTCTGCGCACTCTTACACCTCCTGCTTCTTGGAGCTGGTTTAACTTCTTTCTTTGAAGACGAAACGGGTGTCTGCAACTGACATTATATCTTACAGACAAAATATATTTGTTTTAGAAGTCTTAACACTAATGTGTTTTATTTAATAACCAAAAACCTTTAAAGGATGTTCACACAGGTAAATTCTGCATGGTTTTTGATGAGAAAACTGCACCAATCTCCACATCAAAATACCCATGGTTTTACCATCTACCATTTTATAAATAGCACTAAAATCTGCATGGTAGATTTTGATGTTGATTTTTTTGTGTTTTTTTTTTTCCCCTCATGTAACCTAGATAGTTGGTGTAATGCACTTATCTTTTTCTAGGACACCTTTTTCTGTGTGTTTTGAAATGCCACATAGGGTGACAAAAGGGGGGGGGATGCAGTGGCACAGGTGGGTGATGAAGTGGCAGGAATGAAATGGCAATGAAGAGGGGAGACTCAGGCCAGGTGTAAAGCGGCAATGAAGAGGGGAGACTCAGGCCAGGTGTAAAACGACAAGGGGGGGGGGGGGCGAGAAAGTGGTTATGGGGGGTGATGAAAGATGAGGAATTAAATTGCACTAGTGGTGATGAAGGGGTATGTGAAATGGCACAGGGGGTGAGAAGGGTGTCGCAAAACTATGCAGGTCTAAAAAGGGTGTCACCAACATGAAAAGTTTGGCCTGTGTGGCTGCGGTCAGTGGTGACCACGTTATCCACAAGATTAAATGACAGGTTGCCAGGCCTATCAGGACTCCAATTGGCACCCTCATCATGCAATACCGGGGTACTGATTGGTTGTCGTGTCAGCCAATATTAGATTATATTAGATTTTTGATTATAGCCTGCCATAGGGTGGCAAAAATGGTTGACTGTAAAAAGGACCGTACACTGCAATAGAATGAAAATTCTAAATGACTTCCCTTTTCTATTTTAATCTCTCAATGACTGCCAATAAATCCTATTATAGCGCTTAGAAAATATTTCATATATAAAGTAGACTCATGATCTAAGCCCTCTTTGTCAGTGGAGAGTGTCAGCTGTATTAACAGCGGATACCCGCCTGCATCAAACAATACTCCTATTCAGCAGTTTAATGCTCGTTTACATGCCGCGATCAAGAGTGACAGGTGCTGCCCCTGCCAGGGGTCCATTAGCACCTCTGAGACATAATTTGAAGGCCTCCGTGCCTGCCATCTGAAGAACAGGCATCGCCAACTTGACAGTTCGCTTGCTCTTGCTTGCTCTGGTCTGAGAGTTGCTGTTTGAAGAGGCTGATTCTAGAGTTTTAGAAGCCAGGAGTTTGAAAGCAGGAGTTTGAGATCCCTGTGTTACTAAGGACTTTAGACTCAAAAGGTCTGCAGAGAATTTAATTGTAATATTTACTGTCAGTTTTTTCCTGTTAATATGTGAAATCCCCATAACTAAGATGGCCTCCATGTCGGAAAATGCAGTCCGGTGTACATCTTGCTCGATGTATACACTCCTTGAACAACAGTTTGAGAGTGCATACTGCTGTGCGAGATGTGTGCAATTTGTTCATTTGGAAGCCCAGATCTTGGATCTAGAGGGGCAACTGGCAACATTGAGACGCACTGACAACTTGAAGAGGAGTCTGCTGCTCACTGAGCAAGCACTCCCGGGGTAGAGGTGGGGGAGGATAGGGGGACGGAGGTGCAGGACAGTCAGGCTACCTGGGTTACAGTTAGAAAACGGGGTAGAGGGAAAAGTGTCAGGGAGGCTAGCCCTGAACTGGCATACCCCAACAAGTTTGCCCGGTTGGCAGATTAGGGGGATGCCATTTCAGAGCTAGCAGTACTGCAGCAAGACACTGCCTATGACCGCCACGGGGGTGTCTGCTCCAGTAAGGAAGAGACAGGTACTGGTAGTGGGGGGGGCTCAACTAGGGGGACAGACAAGGCGATCTGTAACAAAGACCGGGATAGTACAACAGTGTGTTGTCATTGACACCAATGACAAAGTAAGAGGTAGGTGGTGTTCTTTAAAATTATTTCAGGGACTTAACCCGCAAGCTTAAGGCAAGGACCTCCAAGGTAATATTTTTTTAAATATTACCTGTACCACGAGCCGCAACAGAGACACAACAGGAGATCAGGGAGATAAACAAGTGGCTCAGAAGCTGATGTAGGAAGGAGGGGTTTAGGTTCATCAAGAACTGGGCCGACTTCTCTGTCAGATACCGGCTCTACTAGAAGATGGCCAGAAGGGTAGGAGTGTTTAAACTAGGGACTTGGGGGGAGGGAAACTACAATATAGAAGGGGAAGATAGTGTAGATAAGAGATCTGGGGATAGGTAATAACACTGGGGGTAGAGCGGGGGGGAGGGGTTAGAACAGTCATAAGTGACATGAGAGACATGGCTGGATGCAAGCTATGACTGGGCGGTTAATGTACAGGGATACATTCTGTTCAGGAATGACCGTGCAAGTAAGAAAGGGGGAGGGGTTTGCTTATAAGTAAAATCCTGTCTTGGGCCCATTCTGTGTGAGGACATTGGTGAAGAAAATGATCATGTGGAGTCTCTGTGGGTGGAATTATGGGGTGGGGGTAAGAACAAGAAATTACTGATAAGGGTTTGTTATAGGACACAAGTATAACAGAAGCAGCACAAAACATACTTATAGGACAAATAGATGGGGCAGCAAAGAAGGGAGAAGTCATTATTAGGGGGGACTTTAACTATCCTGACATCAACTGGGAAGGTGAAACCTGTAGGTCCAGCAAGGGAAACAGATTTTTGGGAATAATAAAGGACAATTACCTTTCCCAACTAGTGCAGGACCCAACAAAAGGTGGGGCACTCCTGGACCTTATTCTAACCAATAGGCCGGACAAAGTATCCGAGGTAAGGGGGTCATCTTGGTAATAGTGACCAAAGCATAATAAGTTTTCGTTTATCTTATAAGAGGATGTCTACTAGTGGGGCTGCAAAAACATTAAACCTCAGGAAGGCCAATTTTCAACAACTAAGAGAGGACCTCAGTGACATAGATTGGGACCGTGCCCTTAGTAATAAAAGTACACAAGCTAAATGGGACACTTAAGAACATCCTAAATATAAACTGTGAACGACATATACCCTAGGGGAATAAAAGAGCTAGAGATAGAAGAAAACCCAATTTGGCTAACCAAAACAGTAAAAGGAAGCGATAAATGATAAGAGGAAAGCATTTAGACTACTAAAACAAACAACAATTTAAGAATTAGAAGGAGAGAAATAAAATCTGTAAAAAAGAAATAAAATAGCAAAAATTGCAGCAGAGAGAAGAATTGTCATAGAAAGTAAAACCAACAACAAAATATTCTTCACCTACATAAATAAGAAATTTAAAGCTGAAAATATTGCCCCTTAAAAAGGGTACTCCACTGGCCAGTGTTCAGGCTGCATTCGGAACATTTAGCTCCAAACGGTGTGTGCGCGCTGAGGGGGTCAGCCACGCCCCCTTGTGACATCAAGCCATGCCACCTCAATGAGAGTCTATGGGAGGGGGTCACGCCCCCTCCCATAGACTTGCATTGAGGGGGCATGGTCGATGCGCGCACAGCATTCAGAACTAAATGTTCCAAACGCAGCCGAAACGCTGGCCAATGGAGTACCCTTTTAAGAAATAATATGGGGGCAATGGTGGAGGAGGATGAGGAAAAGGCCAATCTACTAAATGATTTCTCCACTGTATTTACAAATGAAAATCCAATGTCAGATAACGGGAGGGAAAAAAGTAAATTTTCTGGCAAATCTCACCTGTTTAAACCAATAAAAGGTGAAGTGCTGCCTTAGTAACATACAAACACACAAATCACCGGGCCCAGATGGCATCCATCCCAGGGTTTTACAAGAATTCAATACCGTGCTAGACAGACCCTTATTCCTTATATTTAAAGATTCTATGATGACAGGGATTGTTTCACAGGACTGGCGCTTAGCAAATGTGGTACCAATATTCAAAAAGGGGTCAAAAAGGGATCCTGGGAACTATAGGCCTGTAAGTTTAACATCAGTAGTGGTTAAGATTTTTTGAGGGTTTTCTGAGATGCGCTATTATAAAATATCTCAATGAAAACAATCTTCTGACACAGCACCAACACGGGTTTATGTGGGATCGGTCCTGTCAGACTAATCTCATTATCTTCTATGAGGAGGTCTGTTATAAATTGGACTTGGGTGAAGCTGTGGAAATTATATATCTGGACTTTTCTAAGGCATTTGATACTGTGCCACACAAAAGGTTAGTACATAAAATGAGGATGCTGGGACTGGGGGAGGACATATGTAAATGGATTAGCAACTGGCTCATTGACAGTAAGCAGAGGGTGGGAATCAATAGAACTTACTCTGTTTGGGTGACAGTTACAAGTGGGGATCACTTATTTTTAATATGTTTATTAATGACCTTGAAGAGGGATTACAAAGTGGAATTTCTATATTTGCAGATGACACCAAACTGGGTAGGGTGATAACCACAGAGGATGACAACATAAAATTACAGAGGGAACTGGGGAAGCTGGAGGCTTGGGCACAGACATGGCAAATTACATTTAATGTGGATAAATGTAAGATTATGCACTTGGGCCGTAAAAACAAAAAGTAGATTTTTTTATACTTACTGTAAAATCTATTTCTCTGAGCCTCATTGGAGGACACAGGAACCGTGGGTATATGCTGCTTGTCCACTAGGAGGCTGAAACTAGGCAAAAAAGAAGTTGGTTCCTCCCAATAGGATATACCGGCACACTGACGCTGAGCTAAATCAGTTTAGTCCCAAATAAGTAGGAGAGAGCCAAAAAGAGAAATAATGTTGTCCGAGAAACAACCCAGATAAAAAATACAACCGAGCCCCTCACCAAGAGACAACCAACCAAAGCCTGGAAAACAACAACAGCTGATGGGTGCTGTGTCCCCTAATGAGGCTCCGAGAAATAGATTTTACAATAAGTATTAAAAAAAAATTCTACTTTTCTCGGTCGCCTACATTGGGGAACACAGGAAGTGTGGGACGCCCTAAAGCAGTTCCTGGGGGGGGGGGGGGGAAACAAAACCCCGCAAGAGGAAGTCAGGTGCAGGACTGAGCCAACTCCACGTCGGCAGATGCAAAAGTGTGCATGGATGACCAAATGGCCGCCTTGCACACCTGAATAGTAAAAGCACTGTTCCAGACCACCCAAGAGGCCCCTACGGACCTTCCCCTTACAGCGATATGTCTCCGAAATGGCTGACCGGATCCACCTGGATATGGTCGCTTTAGAAGCAGGAAGCCCCTTACGCCGTCTGTCGGGAATCACAAACAGCGAGTCACAGAAGTGACCGACAAATAGGCCATGAGGGCCCAAACTAGATCCAACTTATGGAGGGAGCGTTACTGAGGATAGGAAGGGTTGGGACAAAAAAAGAGGGGAGATTGAGGTCCTCATTCAGGTGGAAGAAGGAAACCACCTTCTGCAGAAAGGAGGGGACCGGACGGAGAACCATTTTATCCTGGTGAAGGATCAGAAAGGGAGAATGGCAGGAAAGGACCGCCAACTCAGAGACCCTCCGAATAGAGGTAATGGCCACGAGGAAGACTACCTTCCAAGAAAGGAAACAAAGAGACTTTGCGGAGAGGTTCAAAAGGAGTGTCCTGCAAGGCAGGCAGCACCAAATTCAGGTCCGAGGGTGGGACCTGTAAGGGGAGCCTCATGGGCCACCCCTTGCATAAAGGTAGAAAGCGCAGAAACTTGATCCTTCAAGGAACTGAGTGCCAGACGCGTTTTCAAACTGACCTGCAGGAAAGACAGGAGGTTAGGGAAAGAAAAAACTGTGGGATACAGAGACCGGGCCTCACACTAGCAAAAGTAAGCCCGCTAGGTACGATGATAAATCCTGGCCGAAGAGGTCTTACGGGGACGAAGCATGGTGCGAATGACTTGGGCCAAAAAAACCCTGGCCTTCAACCCCGCATTTCAACCGGCCAACCGGTAAACGCAGCGGAAGTGAATTCAGGTGGCAAAGGGGGCCCTGAGAGAGAAGATCAGGCCAATCGTGAAGACTCATAGGAGCGTCCGCAAGTTGGTGGACAATGTCTGTGTACCACGCGGCCAATTGGGGGCTATGAGAATCGCGGAGACGCCTTCAGCCTTCAGCTTCCGGATCACCCTGGGAAGAGGAGGAAGCGGAGGGAAGAGATATGGAAGGGAGAAGTCAGTCAAAGGGATCATGAGCGTGTCCACGGCAAGTGCCAGTGGGTCCCGGGATCTGGCTACAAAGCAAGGAGCCAGACGGTTCCGGCGGGACGCAAACAGGTCTATGTCCGGAGTCCCCCAGCTGGTGTGTATCGCTGCGAACACCTCCAGATGAAGAGACCCCTCCCCAGAGTCGGCTGTGGTGGCAGAAAGTCCGCCTCCCAATTGTCCACTCCCGGAAGGTGGACTGCTGAAATTGAGGGAACGTGGCGCTCTGCCCAGGCAAGAATCCTGTCCACTTCCACCATCGCCAAGGCACTGTGGGTTATAGAAAAATCGCCCTCTGTTCCAGAACGTTGATCGGGAGACAGGACTCCCCGGAGGACAAACGGCACTGAACAGTCCTGCCCCGGTACACTCCTCCCGAACCCAGAAGACTGGCATCAGTCATCAAGACCCGCCACTGGAAGGGGAGGAAGGAACGACCCTTTCGGAGAAGAGGGGACTGAAGCCAACATAGCAGGGAGTGGCGACCCGAAAGGACAGCCAGAAGGGGTGATTAAGGGATTGGGGAGACTTGTCCCATTGGCACAGGATGGCCAGTTGCAGGGGATGATACCTAAACTGGGAATAGGGAACTACCTCCATGGATGCCACTATCCTGCAGGTTCTGATAGAGACTGGAGTTGTGCGGCAGAGGAGACGAACTCCCGCGCTCAACGCACGTCTCTTGTCCGCTGGAAGCCGAATCCTGGCCGCCGCGGTGTCGAAGTGGAGTCCCAAAAAAACAGGAACTGAGAGGGAGAGAGATTGGATTTGGCTTGATTGATAATCCAGCCAAAACGCTCCAAGGTTTGGAGAGTGATGTGGAGACTTTCCAGGTTCTCCAACAGGGAGGGAGCCTTGACCATCAGGTTGTCCAGGTAAGGAAGCACAGAAACGCTCCGAGAGCGGAGGATGGCAGCAAGGATCTTTGTGAAGACCCGAGGGGCCGTGGCTAGCCCGAAGGGTGGAGCCACGAACTGGGAGTGACCGGCTGGAACTGCAAACTGTAGGAAACTCTGATGAGATGGGCAAATGGGGACATGTAGGTAAGCATCCTGAACATCCAGAGGACAGAAATTTGCCCGGGTCCATGGATGCAATTACTGATCTCAGAGAATCCATGCGGAAATGGGGGCTGGGATGATGGGAGTGAAACTTACCACTAAAGCTGATATACTCACCCATGGTGTCTTCAGCCGGTATGCTGCCACGCTGCATCATGCCAGGCCGCAAAAGGCAAGGTGACCAAGGGCCTGAGGGGGACCCGGACCCAGGGTCGACCACCTGAAACTGACCGTTGGCGAGGGGGGTTAACAGTACATACCTTATGTGCTGTGCCCCTACCTCGCAAGTGGGAGACCAGGCATTCCCATGCGCTTGTCATTCCAACCTATGAAAATAAAAAAAGGAGAGAAAAGCTAACTGGCGCTATACTAGAAAAAAAGAAAAAAAAGACCAGGTCTGGAGAGCTCCAGACCTGCGTCTGCCTCCTACTGACACTAAGCTAAAATGGATTAGCTCAGTCAGTGGACGGGTATATCCTACTGGGAGGAGAAGACTTCTTTTTTGCATAATGTCCGCCTCCTAGTGGACAAGCAGCACATACCCATGGTTCCTGTGTCCCCTAATGTAGGCGACCGAGAAATGTGCAATTATGTAACACATTAGGACAAACTTCTACCGAAAGACTTGGGGGCACTGGTGGACAGTAAACTCGACTTTAGCATTCAGTGCCAGGCAGCGGCTGCCAAGGCTAACAAAGTCATGGGATGTATCAAGAGAGGCATAGAGGCACGTGACAAGGACATAGTTGGACCACATATGGAGTATTGTGTCCAATTCTAGGCACATGTATATAAAAAGGACATGGCCGAACTAGAGAGGGTGATGAGGAGGGCGACAAAGATAATTAATGGTATGGGAGGATTACAGGACCAAGACAAGTTATCAAGCTTGGGGTTATTTAGTTTAGAGAAAAGACGTCTTAAGGGCGATCTGATTACAATGTACAAATATGTGAATGGAAAGTATAGAGCGCTTTCTAGTGATCTTTTTATACCTAGTCCGGTAACAACAACAAGGGGCATCCTTTAAGTCTAGAGGAAAGAAGGTTTCACTACCATCACAGACAAAGATTCTTTACTGTAAGAGAAGTGAGACTATGGAACTCTCTGCCACATGATGTTGTGAGGTCTGACTCAAACAAGTTCAAGGGGGGCCTAGATAATAATATTACAGGTTATGGATAGTAGATTTATGTGGATAGAACATTGATCCAGGCATTTATTCTGATCGCCATATTGGGGTCGGGAAGGAATTTTTCCTCTGTCATGGGGCAATTGGCATCAGCCTCATGGGTTGTTTTTTGCCTTCCTCTGGATCAACACAGTATGGTTTTAGGATGAACTCTATGGACTCTTGTCTTTTTTTCGACCTTACAAACTATGTTACTAGTCTAGTATTTTGACGGGTGGAGGCCAAAAAAAAAACAAAAAAAAAAAAACAATAACGTAAATGTTAATGAAATATTTAGACGTAGTAACCTTAAAACAGTAATTTGTTTAAAGACTAGATCACTCTATATTCTCTTTTAGGATATGAGTGTCAGAGGTGGGGCTTCTCTGCTGAGGATCACCCTATATTAACGAACAGCTCTTGCTCTGGAGATTTTGGCATACTCGCACGATCAGCATCGTGACGAGTATGTTGTGCAGATGCGGCAGATTTGTGAAGTTCAGGATGCACATTCTCGTCCTGCATCCTCATCAGGTTAATATAAGTTGATCCAAGAATAAGTTTACAGAGCAATAAATTGGTACATGCACCCTTATATTTAGGTTTACCTTTTGGCACAAGTCATAGAGCAGAACCTCTTTGAGCCACCAAACTTGTCTGCTGTGGCAATCTTCCCACAGTACTCACACTTTAACATTTTCGAGCTTCCAGAATCTGTGAGAAGAGAAAAAAAATGTAAAGTTTAATTACCGGCAATAGGATTCTAGTTGCAGAAAGGGTTTAGCTTTACTTGGATATGCCATAAACATCTAATATACCATTACACCTCTGGCGAGAATATGGGGGGGGGTGAGGTGACTGGTAGCCACTGCATCCAGTCAAAAACAAAATTATGCATGTATGGAGATCTCTCCGAGCTTGGGAGTTAACATAAGTCTCAAAGAGGTAAAGGACAGAGTAGGGCACATGCATAGCAACCTCTCCATTCATTCTATGGCTGGCTGCGGCAGCTAACCCGCAGGCACATTTGGAGAACATCAACCTCCATATAGGTGCAGGTCCAAAGGTTGGATCCTCATCTATGGCATATCCTGCGTAGTGAAATAGCTCTATAATAGGCTAAAGATAAGACATACCACTAACAGTCTGATCTATTGATGGGTGAGAGGGTGGACTCTCTACTGGAGGCAAAACTGTAACTGGTGCAAGTGACTTTTCGGGGTCCTTTGGTATCTGAGGACTGCCAACCTAAAAAGAGAAACAGGAAGTTAAAAAACTATAAAGTTATCATTTAAATAGCGGTGAGTTGTAATGGTGCTTACAGGAAAGGGTTCTGCTCCCTCCTGGATGACAAAGCCCTCTATAATATGAGTCAGGATCTGTGGCTTTACAATGGCTTGTGGGGGCTTGGAGTCACTGTGCTGGCGAGAGGTGACCGAAAGTGTTGGTGCGCAAGGAGGAGCAGATACAGTGTGAGCTGTAGAGACTTGAGAGGCAGCCTCAGACTTGTCTGTGGAGTGCAAGATAAAAAGAAAGTTATCAAAAAAGTAAAAAACATTCCCAGAAGACATAAATACAGAAAGAGTGGATCCAGCTGAAAGAATAAAGACTTCTAGACTTCAGAGAACAGTACAGGAAGATGTTACAGTCACTCACCAGCTGGAGTGCTGCTCTCCTCCATTGTAGTTGGTGTGTCAACTGGGGGAGATGCTTTTAAAGGTAGTGTTGGAGATTCTTCCCTGTCCTCTTCTGACTTTCTCTTTGCAGCTCCAGACATCTTGCCCTGGGAAATAAATGATCAATTGGAAATGTAATATAAAATAAAGAGAAGAAATGCACCATGAACTAGTCTATCATACAAAGCCTCACCTGCAGGACTCCGTAGAATGCAGCTTGGACTTCCTGCACTGCACCAGACACAGCAGTTGGTACAGGGGCAGGAGATTGAGGCAGTGTTATCTGTGTTAAGGAAGACCCTTGTGATGGAACCTGGGGAGCTCCGAGGGCCAGAGCTTGGGCGGGACCTTGTTGTCTTGCACCCACTAGTTGAACAGGAATGTGAGGTTGGTTAGCAGGTGGTGTAGGAAGTGGTCTAGTGCTTTGCATAGGTTTGGCCGCCAAGTGTCCTTGCAGATTTAAAGGCGGAACCCCTTTGCCTGGCTGCTTTGGTTGAATGGGCACAGGAGCTTTCGTTGGCAGAGTCGCCTCAGGGGTCTGTAGCATAGGTTGAACAACCAGGGTCTGTTGTGCCGGAGTTGCCTGCAAGCTTTGCTGAGAGGGGGCCTGGGGCTGCTGCTGTGCCAACTGTAGGTGAGCAGAGGCATGGACGAGCTGGGACTGACGGTGCTGGTGGATGGCAATCTGTTGCTGAAATACCACCTGCTTCTGTTGTAGAACTGAGTGAGGCTGAATGTGAGTGTAAGTAGCTGATGGAGAATGAATGGGAAAAAAAAAGAAAGAAAGAAAGAAAAGGAGAAAGCAAAAAGACATGGGATGAGTGGTGGATGTAGACAAGTAAAAAAGAAGGATGTGCAAAGCATTAAAGAGATTAATAATAGAGGGGGATAAAAAAATAAAAACAGTCAATTACTAAAGTCAAGTTTACATTGCAGAAGTATAAACATTTATATTGTCAGATACAGGATATAGTATTTAAACAAGCCTTTGTAAACATATGTGTAAGGCTGGGCATATTTATGGCAATACTGAACTCACCAGAGCTTATAAGAGTCTGGTTGGGTGCTGGTGTTGCAGCTCTTGTTAAGTTGATACCGACACTCTGCTGCATAGCCTCTCCTTCAGCTTTTCTCCCCTCTGCCTCCGTCTGACTCCCCTGACTCACTGTGCCCCCCGCTGGACCCATCGGACTTTTTACAGTCTGAGGTACTGGAGAAGATGGCAGGTGTGAGGCTGCAGAGGACGAGGGCAATGGGTGAGTGGTTGGTTTGGACTGTGGAGGAGCAGCATGAGCAATGGTAGGCCCTGCAGCTGTGGACGTGGGTTGAGCTGTTTGCTGACCTCGAACAGCCAGGTTCTGAACCTAAGAAAAAAAAAAACAATTGTTCAATTTAGCGATGCATAACTACAAGGTGAATAGTCTCTTTTCTTTATAGATCTTTACAGATATACACAGTTCTGTAGGGTCATAATAAAGTGTCAAGAGTGTTGCGATACAGCCACCTAAATGTTGCTGCATTATGGTTAAAGTGGAAAGGAGGAAACTATATGGCTTTAACATATAGCCTTTTTTTAATTGTTTTTCATAAAAAAAGCTATTTCAGCATGGCACATATCTGCCTTACTAATCGAACCATCTGACATGTAAATATATCCCTATAGAAAGGAATATACCTTAAGCTTTCTGACCACTTACCTGGTCAGAGTCTTGATGCATGCCTTGGTTCTGGGGGGATGCCACTTCCTGCTGGACTGCAGCCACAGAGCCATTGGGCATTAGAATAAGTTGAGAGTTTAGAGGGACACCACGATTAAGAGATCGGTTCACTTGTAAAAGGTTACCAAGCTGGGGCTGCTGCTGGGAGAAAACAGATTAGTCAATTTTAAAGGTATGAAAATATCAGAAAAATATCAAGATACAGACAGAGTTTAGTTTTCTTCCGACACAGGCCCTCAAAAAATGCATAAAAGCTGTGCACAGTGACAGAATACTAATCTAACAGGTGTCAGGCCACTATTCTACCAGAAAATTACTATTACAAACTTAGGTTTAGAAGATGAAACTATAGGATGCACATATAGGTAATGAAACTGTTAAAGGGGTTGTCCCCCTCTCCACTATGAGCCAGAGTAGAGGGCTGCTACTAAGCTGTGGTTATCACTCCGCAGGTCTAAATAGCTTTTATGTACTGCCAACATTTCACTTGAGGTGATGCTTTTACAGGAAAAGAATTTTTTTTATTATAAAGACACCTCTTTGAAAAGGAAAATATCAAAGAGAAAAATGATCAGGAGCACTCCCCCGTACTTTAAAACGTGACTTTTAAAATGACCTCAGCCGAGACTGAGGACAGGATAGGCAACAACCTGTTTCACGGGATCTCCCGCTTCGTCTGGCCTTCTGGGAGGCCAGATGAAGCGGGAGATCCTGTGAAACAGACTGTTGCCTATCTTGTCCTCAGTTTCTGCTGAAGTCATTTTAACTTTTTTCCGGCCGGCGGGCATTTTAAATGGTCGAATAAAAGTCATGATTTAAAGTACGGGTGAGTGCTCATGATAATTGTTCTCTTTGATCTTTTGGTTTTTGCAGCTGGATTTAGCTTCATTTCATGATGCACCCTGTCCACTACTTTATTAGTTCTGAGCAAGTCGAGTTATTGTTGCACAATTTTTGTATGGTCGCAGTGGTGCCGCCCATTATTCTTCTGTGCCTTTAGTCTGGCCTAAACTGAGAATCATCAGGGAGGTCCCTGTTGGGTTTTGCCTGTCTTGCCAGCCGTGATAATGTGTCTCCCTACGCAGGAAAAGATTTATCAATCAAGGCCAGAGGGTGGTCAGAACCCACCAGGGGAGTCCCCAAGCCTCCCTGATGACTTAAAGGGGTACGCTGGTGGATTTTTTTTTTTATTTTTTTTTTTAAATCCACTGGTGCCAGAAAGTTAAAACAGAATTGTAAATGACTTCTATTAAAAAATCTTTACCCTTCCAGTAGTTCTTAGCAGCTGCATGCTACAGAGGAAATTCTTTACTTTTTGAATTTCTTTTTTGTCTTGTCCACAGTGCTCTCTGCTGACACCTGATGCCCGTATCAGGAACTGTCCAGAGCAGGAGAAAATCCCCATAGCAAACCTATGCTGCTCTGAACAATTCCTGACATGGACAGAAGTATCAGCAGAGAGCACTGTGGACAAGACAAAAAAATGTAAAAATTTCCTCTGTAGCATACAGCTGCTAATAAGTACTGGAAGGGTAAAGATTTTTTAATAGAAGTAATTTACAAATCTTTAACTTTCTGGCACCAGTTTATTTAAAAAATAAACTAAAATAAAAAGAGTACCCCTTTAAAGTTCAGGCAGCATGAAATGATCAGAGATTGCCTTTAAAACTACTTGAACTCACTTACCAAGTAATGGTGATTACTAGCCTGGACCTATTCACCAGTGCAAAAAAAAACTGCAAATACCTTTAGTAACTTTGGGTTTTCTTTCTGTATAAAAGGTTAAAGGGATATTTCCATCTCGTAATGCATGTTTCCGGCCCAGTTTACAGCTGCAAGAGGTCAGAAAGCCGAGGGAGTCATAAAAAGCATAGCCCCCTGAGCCCCAGTTGGGTAACTCCGGGACTTATGTAAGCAGCATCACTCACGGGGCTACGTTATTTTAAACAACCTCTAAAATAAATGCAGCCGTCCTCCCCTAGTGATACAAAATCTGCAACGGATTTGTAATTTTACTTACCCGAAGGTACATTTGTGTCTGTGACTGGCTGAGAGGTGGAGAGCTTGCATTGCTGAGCAAAACTGACTGAGTGAGTGTTGTAGCACTCGGGGCAGTGACGTTCTGGGCACGACTCAGAAGCTGAGCTGAGGAGCTTGTTGACAGATTTGCCTGTTGAGGAAGGAAAATTGAAAAATATCTGTCACCAAATAAACTTTTCTAAACTAACTCAGGCTATGTTCCCTAACTACTCCTAACACTTCTCCCACCCTTAAAAAAAAAAAAAAACACATTTCAAAGCTTTAAAAAGCTCTGTATCTTACAGTTCTTCTTGCTCACATCTCCCAGCAGGAGAAAGTGGGTGTTTCCCAGCAGGCATGACATCACTGAAGCCTGCTGGGGGACCACTCCCCCACCTCACATCGTTACAGCGCTGTGATGAATAGACCTCAAGCTCTGTGCAGTGAGGCTCTTTGCAGCTTCCAGTGAGGCTCAGTGCAGAGAAACACTTCCTGAGTTTGGTCTCCTGCCAGGCCGGGAGGAGACCAAACTCACTGTATTAATTGTGGCAGGGAACAGAACAGAGCCACCTAGTGGCCACTTTTTCTATTACATTTTAAACATATTTATGTTGATCATTTTTAAAGCAAGTGAATAGGAAAGAGTCACCTAATTACACAAGAAACACTATATTAAAACTTTTATTTGGTGACAGGTACTCAACTCAAAACCTACATCAACAAAACCCAAAGCTGGTTAGTTCATTTTAAAGCCCCTGAAATCATGATTGTTCTGTATATTTTTCCTATAGTTATGACTTACCGATCCTTGCGTCGTGCTCGTCTGCTGATTTGAAACAGTGTTAGGGGAGGCAGCCTGGCGGGTAGCAGCAATCGTTGCCTGTAATGGGAAAAATAAAGGTTTTTTTTCTTTTTGTAAACTGGATTGTCCAGCTGTCAGATATCAAGCCATTGGATAGCACATTAAACTTTGGGTATGTCCACATGGCAGATTGTTTGTGGAATGTCCATTTGGAAAATGTCCAGCAGTCATTCTGCAGACAGCAGTCACTGCCAGTACATGCTGGCACTAGGACCGCTCTGAAATAAGATGTCTCCATCAACAGCTATGCATTTCTGAGCAGATTCTGCAGAAATAACTCACATGTCAATTATTGAAAATAATGGGACTCTGCTGCAACTGATTTTTCTTGCAGAATTTTTCTACCAGATTAAATTTCTGCCATGTGCACGAGACCTTAGGGTGCAGCCACACAAGCTTTACTCTCAAAGGGCTTTACTCTTAAAGATGGATTTTAGATGGGTTTTACAGTTTTTAGGAAAAGGCCAATGCACAGTTGTCACATCAGTTGACCAAACACAAATGGATATGGATAGACAGATTATATGAGAAAAACTAAACATGTTATGTTTGTACTTTAGTTGTATGAAAATACAAAAGGTGGAAAACATGAAGACCAAAACTGGATAGGGTGCTGTTCCCCTCTGCATTGTAGATTCCATTGCATAATGGGGTGGTTCTTGAGGACCCCCCCCCCCCCCATGTCTGCTGGTCAATTCAGACCGGCGATCTGCGGCGATTTTGGGTCATACGGAAAATAAGGGGGATTGGGGCTGTCCAAGACCTGAAGGGATAGGAGTGGGGTGCCACCCCTTCTATCCTGGCTATTGGTCGGTCAGAAGCGACAGGGTACATTTTCATGGTTGGGTTTACAGTGAGTTTCCTGCTTCAAGTTTGAGCTGCGGCAAATTTTCCACCACAGTGCAAACTCCTAGCGGGAAACTCACTGCAAACCCCCACCTGTGTTAATGTATCCTAAAAACACTACACTAACACATAATAAAAGGGTAAACACTACATATACACCCCCTTACACTGTGCCCCCCCCCAATAAAAGTGAAAAGCATATCGTACAGCAGTGTTTTCAAAACGGAACCTCCAGCTGTTGCAAAACAACAACTACCAGCATTTCCAGACAGCCACTGACTGGCCAGGCATGCTGGGAGTTTAGCAACAGCTGGAGGCACCCTTTTTGGGAATCACTGGCGTAGAATGTATGTCCACCCCTATGCAATCCCTAATTTAGTCCTCAAATACACATGGCGCTCTCTCACTTCTAAGCCCTGTCGTATTTCAAGGGAAAACTGTTTAGGGCCACATATGGGGCGTTTCCGTACCCAGGAGCAATTGCGTTACACATTTTAAGGGTCTTTTTCTCCTTTTACTCCTTATGAAGTGGAAAAGTTGGGGTCTACACCAGCCTGTTAGTGTACAAAAAAATGTACACTAACATGCTGGTGTTACCCCATACTTTTTATTTTCACAAGAGGTAAAAGGAAAAAAAAAGACCCTTAAAATTTGTAACACAATTTCTCCTGAGTACAGAAATATCCCATATGTGGGCGTAAAATGCTCTGCGGGCGCACAACAAGGCTCAGGAGTGAGAGCGCACTATGTACATTTGAGGCCTAAGTTGGTGATTTGCAAAGGGGTGGCTGATTTTACAGCAGTTCTGACATGAACGCAAAAAAATAAATACCCACGTGACCCCATTTTGGAAACTACACCCCTCATGGAATGTAACAAGGGGTATAGTGAGCCTTAACACCCCACAGGTGTTTGATGAATTTTTGTTAAAGTTGGATGGGAAAATGAAAAATACAAATTTTCACTAAAATGCTGGAGTTACCCTAAATTTTTCATTTTCACAAGGGAAATTTGTTTCCCCATTTCTTCTGAGTAAGAACATACCCCATATGTGGATGTAAAGTGCTCTGCGGGCGAACTACAATGCTCAGAAGAGGAGTGCCATTGGGCTTTTGGAGAAAAAGTTTGTCCGGAATTGAAGGCCACGTGTGTTTACAAAGCCCCCATAGTGCCAGAACAATGGACCCCCCACATGTGACTCCATTTTGTAAACTACACCCCTCACAATTTAATAAGGGACGCAGTGAGCATTTACGATCCACCAGTGTCTGACAGATTTTTGGAACAGTGGTCCGTGAAATTAAGAAAAAAGGAGATTTTTTCTGTGCTCACCGTAAAATCTCTTTCTCGTAGCCTTCATTGGGGGACAACTTACAGATGGGTATATGCTCTTGTCACTAGGAGGAGCTGACACTAGGAAAAAAAGTTGGCTCCTCCCTGGCAGGATATACCCGCCCACCTGCAGTGAGGTTATCAGTTTTGTCACAAAGCAGTAGGAGTAGCCAACAAGAAATGACCCAAGAAAGGAATCCTGGATAAACAACCAAAGAACCAGAAAAAGTAATCCGGAATTAAGATGAAGAAATGGGTGGGTTCGGTGTCCCCCAATGAAGGCTACGAGAAAGATTTCATGGTGAGAACAAAAAAAAAAAATCTCCTTTTCTCAGACGTTCTTCATTGGGGGACACATTACAGATGGGACGTACCAAAGCAGGCCCCTAGGGTGGGAGAAACAACCACCAGAGAAAAGGAGTCAGTCCCGAGACTGAACTCCCGTGTCCACAAGGCCTGCGGACAATCCCCCAGGCCAGAAACAATCTAGGCCCAGAAATCAAGCTCCCGGAAGATCCTCCGTCCTTTGAGATGGACTAAGATGTCAAAGGAAAGGACAGTCCTTTGTAGACTCAAGACACCTGGTCCCTATAGAGAGACCAGAAAGGGTTGACCAGGGAGTCAGATGGGCCGAAACCACCCCGGAAGCAGATAGGAAAAAGTCCCAGGAACACAACAGGGAGATCAGTGTACATCTGATCTCCACAGGAGGTGGAGGCCAGAACCACAAGAAAAAGAAAAGAAAGACAGAATCTGACTGGAGAGGTCTGGTGCAGAGAACAAAGAACAGAACAGCTGCAGACCCAAAAACCCCTGACCGACAGTAGCCACACTGGTGCAATCCGGATGACCTGAACGCCCTCTAACTTGGGAGGAACTGGACCCCGTAGGAAAAAAGTCTTCGAAGGCCCTGAAAAGGAGGAATCCCGGATACTGGAGAGACCGACCTGGAAACTGGAGATGTCTGAAACATCTGGAAGATGGACCCGTAATGGACTCACACCAAACAGACGTCCACGAAAACTCTTCGGACGACCAACTTCCATGTCGAAACATGAAGAAGTGAAGGAGTGCAGTACAGAAAGACCGCCCCACCCAATGGGATCGTGGAGGAGTTTGGGCCGGATCACTACACATGCCCAAGACCTTAACCATCACCAAGGCGCGAAGAACCGGATGAGCCGTCTGAAAGGAAGGCACGTTACATCATCCTAGGACAGAGTCCAAGCCAAGGAGAGCAACCGGGGATGGACCCCAGAGGTCCAAGCGGACCAGAGCACTCCGAAGTAACATCCCGCCAGAAAGGAAACGGAGGGGGAAACAAATGAGAACCCAGCTGGGACTCAGGTTTTGGGCACAGGAAGGTTACTCCAGAAAACTATGGAGGCAGTGCAGTACAACTGAAACAGACAAAAAGAAAAAGGATGAACAAGGGCACAGTCAGATACACCACCTATATAATGGGAACAGCGAGATTGTAACATCTTGGCGGCAGAAAAAAAACTCAACAAAATAGTCCTCCTAGTGGAGGGAAAACCAGGATGGACGAGAGAAAACTTAGGTATTGACCCATGCCAAGCACCCTGATCCCCATACCCTCTGTAGAAAGGGGACTGGCAAAGTGCATAAGGCACTAGAGGAGCAGGGAAATGCTGCCCCACAGCCATGGGACTAGTACTGGGTGGACGTAGCCCCCAGGCCTAGCGACAACCCATTGCTTTCTGGAGGAGCCGCCAAGTGTCCCCAGAGGGATGGGAATCCTTCATACTGGAGCTGTGCAAAAATACAAGACGTGTTGAGAGTCTTTCCAGACGGTGACGAAGGCAACAGAGCAGGTGCCTGAGCCACCCCGGACCGAAAACCCCGGAAAAGTACCTTAAGGCCTAGAGGGGGGGGGGGGGGGGGCTGAACTGACTGACGCCCCAGTAGGCCTCAGGCCAGAACAGAAGTGCTCAGCCACCAAAGAACTGCAGAAACAAAATCACAGGAAGCCCCAAGGCACACCCCACCGAACAGAAGGAAATGTGAGATCAACACTTACAGAGCGGCCTAAGCATATGTAGGGACAGGACATCACGATAGTAGTGGGGTACCAAGACTGCAGACACGAACAAAGCCGCAGGCATCCAAAAGGACCGTCAGGAAGGGAGGTATGCCTCTAGCAGACCCACAATGCATCCTTAGAAAGGGAAATGGAGCGATGCCGCGGTTGCTGAGAAAGTCTCCGGGACCTGCAGAATAAAACCCACACCCCATCTCCCTAGGGTGCTAGACACCAAGGCTGCAGGCGCAGACAAAGGAGATGAAGAATGTATGTGGAGCAGGAAACATGCAGACACAGTGTGGCTTACAGGTAGAAGAAGTCCCAATAACCCACAGATACACACTTTGCGGGACTACACCTGGAAAGGGACACCGGACTACAGCCACGGCATCGGCAGAAATGGGGGAGGTGACCTGGTGGATTAGAAAACCATGCAGAGACAGTCTGGCTATGTGGCATAGGGACCATGGCCACGCCAGGTCCAGCATACTGAAACACACAGTGAAGTGAGATACCAGCCTACAGAGAGTAGAAGGCACGCAGAGAGGGACTTCGTAAAGTACAGAACCCTGCAAACCAGTATGTCGTGCGTTGGATAAGGCACAAGAAGCAGCACAGGGTGACTCACTCAAAACTACCCCTTGGCAGTGGGTTACCTGAACTACCGTCCACGGTGTGGAAAGTGTACGGTAGTTGACCCGACGTAGTAGTAAGCCATGCGGACTGTCTGACCGACAGGTATAGGAGTCCTGAGAGCACGGGGTCACTCAATGCAAACTCCCATAGAAAGCGGGGTGCCAGAGTGCGGCCTATCCAACGGGCAACCCGGTGGTGTAAAGACCCAACAGACGAAGGACTGTCTGACTGGCATCAATCCCACGTACCTGTAGGGTACTCACCTAGCAGTCCTCACCTAGCAGTGAGGTACGGGAAACGTGGCTATGTCCGCGGTAGCCCTGAGAACAGAGACCGATGGCGGCAGAAACCATGCAGACAACTGGCTTAACAAGAACACCTCCAGGTGCTTGGTAAGAATGGGACAATCAGATAGGCGATGACTGTGCCCCTTTGTCATAGGTGGGAGGATGGGGAGGCCTAGAAACCCCGCCCCCTGGGAGATAGAGGGAGGCTGAGGACCCATGGAATGCATCCCTGTCATCCTGTATAGGGTCCTTAGGACACGCTGGGTCAGTTCTATGTATACCTCGCACAGTAGTGAGGTACCGGAACTCCAGCCGCAGAAACATCAGCCATGTGATGTGTGACAGCCGGTGTAGGAAACCATGCTAACCACTGTCTGGCTAACTGGAGTGGGTCCATAGTCGACAACAAGTCATTACGTTGGCACCATGCACAGTAGAGTGGTACTGGAACTCCAGCCGCAGATACATCAGCTGTGTGATGAGAGACAGGCGGCAGAGAAAACCATGCAGACCACTGTCAGGCTTACTGGTATGGGTCCATAGTATACAATGGGTCATCCTTCAGATACCTTGCACCAGTAGTGGGGTACCTGAGAGCCAGCCGTGGACGCGGGAGCTGTGAAATTAGTGACAGGTGAGACTACAGTCTGACATAATATCAGATCCAATCTATGCCCCCGCCGGAATATTCCCATGGAGACCTTGCGCTGGATGTGGGAATCCAGAGCACTAGCTGCGGATGCGGCAGCCTGTGGGGAAGGGAATCATATAGCATGACATGCCAAGGACACCCTCAGGATCGGTGGCCAGTAGACCTGACAGATGAGGAATCTCAAAAGAAACCGGTGCGTTTGTCAGGAATGCAAAAGAGCTTGCTCATTGTATGGCACTCAGTGGTAGGAGAGAACAGTTTGCTTTAAAATATCCCCCGGAAGTTTCCAAGGGAAAGTGAATCCCCGGCAACAACCCGCCACGGCGGATTACATATGCTCCACGACCATGATCCACAATGCAGCATCAGGGATGCCAGAGGGATACCTTAAGCGGCTTACGTCATTTGTGAATAGTAGGTCACCTGCCAGGGTGACTGAAACAAATAAGGCAGCCCTCAAAGAACAGATATGCCTGCAAGAAATTAGAGTACAATACAAGTATTGGCCACAAGAGGGTGCCAAACCACACCAAATAGTATGAGTGACCAAGAAATACATATTATTTGTTGTTTTGCAGCCGGAATGGAGCATGGGGTGCCCTGCAAAGTGCTGCTTGCTGAATCTATCGAACTATCATGCAGGCAGACCGGAATCCCCTGGAGCAGCGACGGCTCATAGCAGCGTGCTATAGAAGCGCCTGCTATAACCACCACACAGCTCCGAGGTAGGGGATATAAGAGCAAAAGAAGTTTACTAATGGGGCGCTGCCGGCCCCCGCAGCGGGGAGGGAGGGCAGAGCTGGACGTTGCAGACACTGCCCCCAGCCGCGCGCGAGTTGAAGAGGAGGAACTGCCTGACCTCCCGGCTCATGCGGAGAATCAGGGGAAGAAGAAGGGTGGTCCCACGAACTCCCGCCAGCCGAGCACCTTGGAGCACACCCCCGCCGGGTCCGCACAGCAGACCTGGTGCAGAGGTGAAGGAGGTGACTGCTCCAGCCAGCGGGACGAGCATGAAAGTGAAAGTTGAAAGCACCCGGCCGGGAAAAAGTTAGCGCAAGCTCCCTGTTAACCCCCCACTATAGAAGCTGAGCACTGTAGAGCAGCCCAGGCTGCATGAATAAAATAGTGATGGCTAACCCCTCACTGTTCGGACCCCCAAAAACAGCCCCAGAAATAGGGGCATAATACCACTGCTCGCACGACAAGGGGAGGGGGGGTATGTATACTCACCTCAGACACCACATACTCACCCAAGATGTCTTCAGCCAGCTTTTTAGTCACCTGCATCACATCAGACTGCGACAGCAGGACGAGCAGGGAAAATAGGGGGACCTGGACCCAAGGTGCAACCCCAGGCGCTGGCCGTTGGCGGGAAGGGGTGAACGGTGCATACTTTATGCCCCGTGCCCCTTAGCTGCATATGGTAGTGCCATGCTCCTAAACCCCCACCTGAAAAAGGGAAACAAAAGGCAGTAAAGAATCTAACTAAACAGCCCTTACTAGAAAATAATTAAAAAAAAGACCAGGTCTGGGGAGCTCCCGAACCTGTGTCTTGCCTCCTGCTGACACTAGCTAAAACTGATTACCTTACTGCAGGTGGGCGGGTATTTTCTGCCAGGGAGGAGCCAACTTTTTTTTCCTAGTGTCAGCGCTTCCTAGTGGCAAGAGCATTTACCCATCTGTAAGGTGTCCCCCAATGAAGAGCGACCGAGAAATGTAATCTTTCATCTCCACAGCCAACTGTTCCAACCATCTGTCAAATGCCAGTGGGGTGTAAATGCTCATTGCACCTCTTATTAAATTCTGTAAGGGGTGTAGTTTCCAAAATGGGTTCACATGTTGGGGGGGGGGGGGGTCCACTGTTCTGGCACCACGGGGGGGCTTTGTAAACGCACAAGGCCGCCGACTTCTATTCCAACCAAATTCTCTCTCCAAAAGCTCAATGGCGCTCCTTCTCTTCTGAGCATTGACGTTCACAGCAGAGCACCTGACATCCACACATGGGGTATTTCCATACTCAGAAGAGATGGGGTTACAAATTTTGGGGGGCATATTCTCCTATTACCCCTAGTAAAAATGTAAAATTTGGAGAAAAAAAAAACGCTATTTAGAAAAAAAAAAAATAATTATAATCTATTTCATTTACACATCCAATTTTAAAAAAAAGTTGTCAAACAACTGCAGAGTGTTAAGGCTCACTTGTACCCCCCTTGTTATGTTCCGAGAGGGGTGTAGTTTCCAAAATAGAGTGCTAAAATGTTTTGTTTTTTTTCTGTTCCAGCACTATAGGGCTTCCTAAATGTGACATACCCCCCAAAAACCATTTCAGAAAAAAGTAGATTTTTTACTTACCGTAAAATCTCTTTCTCGGAGCTTCATTGGGGGACACCGGACCATGGGTTATATGCTGCTGCCACTAGGAGGCTGACACTAGGCAAAACAAAAAACAGTCGGCTCCTCCCAGCAGGGTATATAACCCACCTCTGGACACAGCATACCTCAGTTTTGTACCAAAGCATAAGGAGAAGCTAGGAATGAAATAAACAGAAAACATCTGACCACCAAAAAATACCCCTTCTAGGAAGGGGAACACCAGGTGAATACAAACCAACCAATGGGTGGGTGCTGTGTCCCCCAATAGAAGATCCGAGAAAGAGATTTTACGGTAAGTAAAAAAAAAAAAATCTACTTTTCTCGAGCGCTTCATTGGGGGACACAGGACCATGGGACGTCCAAAAGCCGTCCCTGGGGAGGGAAAAAACTCAACCCAAAAGAAAAGGCAACTCAGGCGGACGACTGAACTGCCGCCTGCAAGACCCTGCGGCCTAAACTGGCATCAGAGAACGCAAAGTTGTGCACACGATAAAACTTAGCAAACGTGTGAAGAGACGACCAGGTGGCCGCCTTGCAAACCTGAAGAGTCGAAGCCCCATGGCTGACTGCCCAGGAGGCCCCCACTGCGCAGGTAGAATGTGCCGTAACCCGAAAGGGAGGCACCGGACCCTTGCAGCGATACGCCTCCGAAATGGTGGAGCGAATCCATCGGGAGATGGTAGGCTTTGAGGCCGGAAGTCCCTTCCGCCGACCGTCAGGGAGCACGAACAGGGAGTCACACCGCCGAAAGGAAGTGACCGACAAATAGGTCCGAATCGCTCGAACAAAGTCCAGCTTGTGAAGTTTGTGCTCCCTCGGATGAGAAGGGGAAGGACAGAAGGAAGGCAAGATGATGTCCTCATTCAGGTGAAAGGAAGTCACCACCTTGGGCTGAAAGGAAGGTACAGGGCGAAGTACCACTTTGTCCTGGTGAATAACCAGGAAAGGAGAACGGCAAGAAAGAGCCGCTAATTCAGAGACGCGGCGAATTGAGGTGATCGCCACGAGGAAGGCCACTTTCCAGGAAAGGAAGCGGAGTGAGACCTGACTCAAAGATTCAAAGGGATCGCCCTGCGGGGCGTCCAGCACCAGGTTAAGGTCCCAAGGAGCTGTAGGGGACCAAAACGGAGGAATCTCGTGAGCAACCTGTAAAAAAGTGCAAACATGGCGATCTGTTGCAAGAGGGCGTTGAAAGAACGGAAAGAGCCGAAACCTGCCCCTTAAGGGAACTGAGGGCAAGACGTGTCTCCAGCCCAGATTGTAAGAAGGACAAGAGATTTGGCAAGAAGAAAATGGTGGGAAAGAGAGCGAGCCTCACACCAACGGAAGTACGCCCGCCAAGTACGGTGATAAATCTTGGCAGAGGAAAGTTTCCGAGCACGGAGCATAGTCCGAATTACCTGAGGGGAAAACCCCCGTGCCTTCAAAACCGTGGTCTCAACAGCCACGCCATCAAACGAAGCGGAAGTGAATTGGGGTGGCAGAAGGGCCCCTGAGAGAGAAGATCGTGACGATCCAGAAGATGGAAGGGAACATCTGCCACGAGACTGACCACGTCTGCGTACCACACGCAACAGGGCCAATCCGGATCCACTAGAATTGCCGAGACCCCCTCCGCTTTGAGCTTCCGCATCACCCTGGGGAGAAGCGGAAGTGGCGGAAAGAGGTAGGGGAGGACGAAGGGAGTCCAAGGGACGACGAGCGCGTCCACGCCTAGAGCCAGAGGATCCCGGGACCTGGATACGAAGTGATGGACCTTTCTGTTGCGACGCGAACAGGTCGACATCCGGAATCCCCCACAGGTGGCAAATCTGATTGAAAACTTCCGGGTGAAGCGACCGCCAGTGGCGGGTTATATACCCTGCTGGGAGGAGCCGACTATTTTTTGTTTTGCCTAGTGTCAGCCTCCTAGTGGCAGCAGCATATAACCCATGGTCCTGTGTCCCCCAATAAAGCGCTCGAGAAACTCCCTCTACAAAATCCCATTGTCGCTCCTTCCCTTCTGAGCCCTTTAGTGCACCCACAGAGCACTTGACATACACATTTGAGGTATTTCCTTACTCGAGAGAAATTGGGTTACACATTTTAGGGCAATTTCTCTCCTTTTACCTGTCTACAAGAACATGCAAGATTTTGAATTTTCTCCTTCACTTTGCTGCTATTCCTGTGAAACACCTAAAGGGTTAACACACTTTCTGAATGTCATTTTGAATACTTTGATGGGTGCAGTTTTTATAATGGGGTCATTTATGGGGTATTTCTAATATGAAGGCCCCTCAAATCCACTTCAAAACTGAACTGGTCCCTGAAAAATTCTGATTTTGAAAATTTTGTGAAAAATTTGAAAAAATTGCTGCTGAACTTTGAAGTCCTCTGATGTCTTCCAAAAGTAAAAACATGTCAACTTTATGATGCATATATAAAACAGACATATTGTATATGTGAATCAATATATAATTTATTTGGGACGTCCATTTTCCTTATAAGCAGAGAGTTTCAAAGTAAAAAGAAATGCAAAATTTTCTAATTTTTCATCAAATTTTGGATTTTTTTTTTTACCAAGAAATGATGCAAGTATCAAAAAAAAATTACCACTAACAAAAAGTATAATGTGTCACGAAAAAAGAAATCTTGGAATCAGAATGAAAAGTAAAAGCATCCCAGAGTTATTAATGCTTAAAGTGACAGTGGTCAGAGGTGCAAAAAAAAATAATAAATGCTCGGCTCCTTAAAGGAGAACTCCAGAATATAAAAATTGTCTCCCATACTGCCGGCAGTAAAAAAAAAAAAAAAAAAAAAAAAAAAAAAAAAGAGAGATGTACATACCTTCCTTCGCTCCCCCGGGGGCCTCCGGTTACCGGCTCCGGTCTCCGCCGCGACCCTCTTCCTGGTTGCCGGTGGTCGTCGAGTCATACTGTGCTCAGCCAATCACCGGCCGCAGCGAAGTCCCGACTCGGACGGCTATAGGCTGAGCGGCAGTGTGAGAATGCTTCAAGACATACAATTCTTCACTACACCGGCACCTGCTGCCAGGGCCGAAAACGTCACACTGCCGCTCAGCCTATCGCCGGCCGAGCCAGGACCTCGCTGCGGCCTGTGATTGGCTGAGAGCAGTATGACTCCCCGACCACCAGAAAGAGGATCGCGGCGGAGACCGGAGCCGGTTACCGGAGGCCCCGGGGGGAGCGAAGGAGGGTGTGTACATCTTTACAGTTTTTATATTCTGGAGTTCTCCTATAAAGGTGAAAATGGGCTGGGTCCTTAAGGCGTTAATGATCTGAGTCTTCTCTTCAAAATTATTTAAACAGCCATATTACTAAAGGTCTTTAATTTTCATCAGAAACTATGTAAAAAGTTTTTGGATCTGACAGTGCCCATTTTAACAGTGGCAACTGTGTGTGATGTGGTGACACTGGCATATTTTGGAGTGCACAGAGTCTTTACCATAGGCCTAATGCAGTTTCATGAGAACGGCATTAGGCCTATAACTACAAGAGATCAAGGCCCAGATTTATCAAACTGTGAGAGAGAAAAAGTGGAGAGATTTTACCACAGCAACCAATCACAGCTCAGCTAACGAGCTCTGGTAAAGTGAAAGCTGAGCTGTGATTGGTTCTTGTGGGAAAATCACTCCACTTTTTCTCTTACACAGTTTGATAAATCTGGGCCCAAGTCTCTACTAAAAATCTCAGCTTTATTGAAAGGTTAGATGATACATATCTTACAGGAGATCTAAATTCCATGTAAAAGGAGAGTCAGCTAATTCTCATAAGGGCACAGTCACATGTTGCATATTTGCTGAGGATTTTTCACATTAAACTTTCGCAATATTTACAGCAGAAAAGTGGATGAGGTTAAAAAAAAAATCTCATGATCACATTGCTGAAAAAACACTGAAAAAACTGTGGAAATCTGAAAAAGTGTGTGAATTAAAAATTTGCAGACTGTCAATTTTTGTATTGAAAATATCATTTTTGCCAGAAAAATGCCCACATGCATTTTTTCCCCCCACCTAGAGAGGACTATGGGAGGAAAAATCGAGAATTTTATGAACAAAAATCCCAGAGTATACAGCAATGTTCTTCCTCTCTTCATTTAAATAAACTTTGCAATTTATCTTCAATGTAAAAAATTATGATATTTTTTCTTCGGCCTTGATAATAGATCACTTACCTGCTGCACTGCTGCCAGACTATGTAGTTGTGCATTGCTTAGCTGCTGCTGCAACATCAACTGGTGAAAATATTGTGCGGCATTAGGTTGTCTATGCAAAGCCTGCAGAGCCTGGGGACAAAAGATTAGATTTGGTAAAGACCTTGAACCTCGCACTTACAAATATATAGCTATCGGGGCTCAGGCACAATGCCCTAATGCAATCTGGTTAATCTGTAATAATGCTATGAAAGGACACAAGGAGAAGAGCCAGAGATCAAACACAGCTCAACAGGGATTTAAAGAGAAAATCCCTACCGATAGAAAATGCTCATATTTGCAGCGTGGTCTTATAAATACAAAATTTTAAGAAATCATATCAACCATCCTAAGGTTTGAGATTAAAAATAAAGCATTCATTAACCTCTTAAGGATGCAGGGCGTACCTGTACGCCCTGCGCCTGGTCTATAACGGAGGGCCACGCTGTGACCCCACGTCATAGCAGGTCGGTCCCGGCGCCGGGACCCTGGGCTAATAGCGTGCAGCACCAATCAGCTCGTGTGGCGAGCTATTAACCCTTTAGACATGGCGGTCAAAGTTGATCGTCCTGTCTAAAGTTGAAAAAATTGCATCCCAGCAGCTCAGTCGGGCTGAACTGGACCATAGTGGTGAAATTGCGATGTACCGATCAGCTAGGACACGAGCGGAGGGTCTGTTACCTGCCTCTGGTGTGTCCGATCAGCGATCTAGGCAGGAGAAGTCAAGCCCCGATAACACTGATCATCCGCATATAGTTCTATGCTGATGATCAGTGTTAGGAATCAATGTACTGCATATCATAGCCACTAGAGGGGACTATAACATAGCAAAAAAAAAAAAAAAAGTTACTAATGATGAATTAACCCCTTCCCTAATAAAAGTAAGAATCACCCCCCTTTTCCCATTTAAAAAAAAAAAAAAAAAAACGGTGTAAATAAAAATAAACATGTGGTATTGCCGCATGCAGAAATGTCCGAACTATAAAAATATATTGTTAATTAAACCGCACGGTCAGTGGCGTACGCGAAAAAAAAATCTACAGTCCAAAATAGCGTATTTTTGGACACTTTTTATAGCACTAAAAAAATGAATAAAAAGATTTTTTTCCCGTTTCGGCGTGGATATTTGGGTAAAATTACTAATGTCACTGCAAATTAGAATTGGTGGCGCAAAAAATAAGCCATAATATGGAATTTTAGGTGCAAAATTGAAAGGGTTATGATTTTTAGAAAGTGATGAGGAAAAAATGACAATGCAAAAACGGACAAACCCTGCGTTGTTAAGGGGTTAAAAGTTAGCTAATAAAAAAAAGTCAACAATAAATAAAATAGAGTTGCAGCTTCTAGGCAATACAAAATATATAAACATACTGGATACCAACACAATGCTGCACTAAGCAGTGGCCTTTGTCTGCCAATAGAATTGCAATACTTTACCTGGACAGCTTGGCGCTCATACAGAGACATCTGAGATATCTGTGGGCGAGAACTTGCGCTGGATGCTGTACTCCCATTGGTGGAAGTAGAGTTCTGCTCACTCTCAGTCTCCATTTTGTCTTTGGGATCTGTAAAATAATCATTTTTGTGTTAAATATGCTTTTGAAATATTTTTTTTAGAAAAGCTATCGATAGAAAGAGCTGTGTAATGGGCCACTAGGTAGAACCTCCAATCGATTGATTAACGCAGTGTTTCCCAACAGCATGCGAGTGGGAGTTGTAGTTTTGCAACAGGCCGAGGCACCCTAGTTGGGAAACACTGGATTAATAGAAGGTATGCAAATGTCTCTGGAAGTTGTCCACTTCGGCTGCATAAAAAAAAATACAATACAGAGGTTACACAAAATAATTCTCAGTTTGTTTATAACTTGTTTTAATGCAAATTATATAATTCACACCTAATTGTTTTGTGTAACCTATGAAGCCAAGTGTTTGCATACGTTCACACTATGAATTTTCCGCTCATTTGTCTTCACTAGGAGATTCTGCTTATTCTCCTGACTAAGCCGAATGAATGAACATGTTCCGTCTTTCGTTGGAAATCTTCGCAGACTGCAGGTTGACTGCACATGTCTGCACGGTCCTAGCGCTGATGGATTATGGCAGCATATGCTGCAGATGGACTCTATGTCCAAACATTCTGTAATGTGAATGTAAACATAGGGTAGGATCATACGTAACAAATCTGCAGCGTATTTTACTCCTCTGATGACCGACCATAGAGTGCGCCTCCTGCTGTGCCTCCTTTGTCTGCTCATAGCAGCAATCCGCCACTACGAGCAGACACACAGGGACCTATAAGTCGCACTGTACTGCATTGTACTCTCAGACATCACGGTCACTCTCCTGCTTCCTGAGCTTGGCCGAGAGCAGCCGAGATGTCTGAGAACACTGCGCATGCGTGTGGCGACTCTCATATCCCTGTGTCTCTGCTCGTAGCTGCGGATTGCGAAAGGGAAACCGAAACGATCATAGGGGTCGGGGCTTTGGCTGCTATTCCACATTGGTAAGACCGATTAGTTTATAATGTTTCCTTTTCATCATATTGCTATCTATGTATTGATCTGTTATACATCTACATTTACTGTTGCACTTATGCTAAGGGCATTACTGCTGCTATAGTCACTCATTGTGTACCATTCACTCTTACTAACCTGTTGGGGACGAAGGGCGTACCTGTAGTTATGATTTTTTCCAGAAGTACAACAAAATCAAACCTATATAAGTAGGGTATCATTTTAATTGTATGGACCTCCAGAATAAAGATAAGGTGTCATTTTTACCGAAAAATGTATTGCGTAGAAACGGAAGCCCCCAAAATTTACAAAATGGCGTTTTTTCTACAATTATGTCGCACAATTATTATTATTTTTTTTCATTTCACCGTAGATTTTTGGGTAAAATGACTAATGTCATTACAAAGTAGAATTGGTGGCGCAATAAATAAGCCATCATATGGATTTTTAGGTGCAAAATTTAAAGGGTTACGGTTTTTATAAAGGTAAGGAGGAAAAAAAGAAATGCAAAAACGGAAAAATCCTCTGTCCCTAAGGGGTTATGGAGTACACGTCAGATCCAACAAAAAAACATTTTTTTTTTAATATATATCCCTCAGTACCTAATCCTGACCATGTACATCTAATGTTTTTGTGTCTAGCACCTTTATTTAATTTTATTACACTTTTAATTTAGCTCACTAGTCTGAGATCCTCTCAATGGGAGGGGGCATGGCCTCATTGTGCAGGTCTCCGCCCCCTCCCTCAGTATGCTGTCTGCTCACATCTCCCCTAGCATTAGCAAAACTACAACTCCCAACTTGTCCTCACTGACAGTAGCAGGAGACAAGCTGGATTTTTCCTCCAGCTTTGAGCCCTGCGTTCACAGCTGTCAATCAAGGAAGTGTGTCCATGATGCAGGTGATGACTCATGGACACAGCAGGACTAGTATGTGTCCAAGCAGGCTTGGTTTGGTTTTGCATGCTTTATAACATGAAAAGTTTTTGTATCTGACAGTGCCCATTTAAGGAGCAATTTCTATATGAAGATACTTGTGAGTGCTAGATTTATAAGTAGTTATAGGGTCACTCACGAAAACTAATTTTTGCTATTACACTCCTTATGGTAAATTAAAAATATTTGTAATATACTTTGTTTAAAAAAAATGAAGTTTTCTATGTTTTATTTGTGCTTAAAAAAGCTCAAGAACACATTTTCCCCCATCTTATACACAGACTTTGGGCCAAAGTCCGAACACAGGAAGTGCAGCCTGGAGTGCTAGGGGGGGGGGGGGTGCAATAGCAAAAAAAAATTTTTTATGAGAGTGCCCATTTAAGTTCAGCACTTTCTGTTATTATACGTACTTTATACATATGATGGCATATGGTTGTCACCATGTAGCAGTTCTTTTATAAGCCCATCTTTTTTGGCTGACTTTTACAGTACTTCTCCATATCGCATCTTATATGTTTTTTTAAATGTATCTACAATAAAATATTTGTGAATTTTATATCAGGTGTTGTTTGAACTCTTTTTCTAATATGTGCAATACGAGCAGACAAAGCAGGCACAGCAGGAGGCACACTACAGGGTCTGTTGTTTGCAGATACACAGCACAAAATATGCGTGTTACCCTTCCTTAATGGTGTATTATGAACATATCCCCCCCTCTACAGGCAATGATTCTAGTAAACAAATATTTCTTCTATACAATCCTTTAGAAGCCAAACAGCCTGGATTTCATACAGTTGACCAAGGGTTAAATATTCACACGGATCAATTACATCAGGGTTGCAACTATTATTCAATAAATCTAGCTGCGATTCGTTGTTAAAGGAAAACGGTCATTCTGTTCACCCGCACTAAACCCAATACACTGGGTTATAATGTGGGTGAACAGGAGACTGATGCCGGGTCGGCAAGTTGAATACGTACCTTCAATCCGGCGCCTGGTCCCTCTGAAGGTCCACTTCTATCTTCGGTGAATTGCGCACAGGAGGCGGGCCCGCCGGGTGAATATGAAAATTAATTATCGCTGGTCTTGTCAGTGCTCAGTAGGTGCAAGCGCTCACGTGACCAGCGACCATGAATGTTCAAATTCACCCGGCGGGCCCGCCTCCTGTGCAATTAACTGAAGAAAGAAGCAGACCTTCAGAGGGACCGGGCGCCGGGCTGAAGGTACGTATGTAAGTCACTGACCCCGCATCGGTCTCCTATTCACCCACACTATAACCCGGTGTATTAGGTTTAGTGTGGGTGAACAGGAGAACAGTTTTCCTTAAAAAAAAAAAAAAACGAGTTACAAATAGGTTTTTGGGGTCAGCACTACACTTCTGCGGAAGGCACTACACTATGACTGCTCCCTGGTCGGCTTCCAGTGCGGGAATATGAAGATACAGTGCTGTGATGGTATATTCCCTGCTGTGAGCTCTGCTTGATCGGCACTGATGAAATCACTGCACAGTAACTACATATTCCCAGCTGGGAGACGGTCGGCCGGGTGGCGGATTACAGTGCCATCATCAACTTCATATGAGGTACAGAGGTGCAGGCACCATCAGTTAGGCTGCTTTCACACTATAAAATGTATCCGTTTTAAAGATTCATTAGAAGTTCCGTTATAAAAAAAAACTGAATATCGGCCGTTACAAAATCCCAATTTGTAGTGTGAAAGCAGCCTTAGGGCATAATGAGGTCTAAGAGAAGGTCATTTTCCTTACTTTACTAGTCCTGTATAATTGGCGAAAAGGGCTCCTTGCTGGAAGCAGGTTAGGGCTGCCCCTGTTACGCCCCCTCCCATAGGCTTGCATTGAGGAGGTGGAGCATGATGTCACACGGGGAAGAGCTGTGATGCCACAATACTCCGGCCCCGTGATCGTCAGTCATCAGACCCAGAGCCAACATGCTCTGGGGGCTCATGGTAACTGGGCGCTGCGTGAAAGATCACGGGGTTCCCCAGCTGCGGGACCCCTGCGATCAGGCATCTTATCCCCTATCCTTTGGATAGGGGATAAGATGTCTTAGCGTTGGAGCACCCCTTTAATAGTTGGGACAATTATGCATCTGGGGATACCAAATGTTTACTTTTATTATTTTCTCATATTTTTTATATAGAAAATCATTAGATTCCTCATACAGTTCCATGGAATAGAACTCCATTGATCTGTGTGATCTGTGCTCACTTGGTTGAGCCTGCTTCAGCCAGGCTCTATCGAATGAAGAGCCACGGACACCAATGATGCAGAGGTAAGAGATTCATCCCACTGGACCACCAGGGAGAATTTACATGTTCCTTTAGACATCGCTGTCAGCTTACAGTTACTTACAGTTTACAATGTGCTACTCTACCTGGGGAACACTTGTGGTAAAGCTAATTTGCTACATAACACAGATTTATGTGCAAATGAGTTAAAATGTTACTTCCCATTATTCTGTAGGGGCATTCCATTGTCCCATTCATCCATGTCATTTTATAGAAACCAATAATAATCCCACTTAATCTCAATTTTAAATAATCCCACTGAAGTTGGAGAGTATGTCTGGATGGTTCAGACTCCAAGGCACATCGTGTTTCCTATTACATTCCAAGGAAATTCCCATTCTGTCATTCATCCCTGTGATTCCAAAGAAAATAGCTGTATTTCATATTTTACATGCATTTCATCTGAATATTAAAAGGGGTATTCCAGGAAAAAAAACTTTTTTTTTATATATATCAACTGCCTCCAGAAAGTTAAACAGATTTGTAAATTACTTCTATTAAAAAATCTTAATCCTTTCAGTACTTATGAGCTTCTGAAGTTAAGGTTGTTCTTTTCTGTCTAAATCCTCTCTGATGACACCTGTCTCGGGAAACGCCAAGCTTAGAAGCAAATCCCCATAGCAAACCTCTTCTAAACTGGACATTTTCTGAGACACGTGTCGTCAGAGAGGATTTAGACAGAAAAGAACAACCTTAACTTCAGAAGCTCATAAGTACTGAAAGGATTAAGATTTTTTTTAATAGAAGTAATTTACAAATCTGTTTAACTTTTTGGAGCCAGTTGATATATATATATATATATATATATAAAAAAAAAGGTTTTTCCTGGAATACCCCTTTAAACAATGCCACTGAGCTTGGAGACTATGTCTGCTAAAGTTTTATGTGATACATTCAATCATTGTGTCTTTAGTTCAGATATTAAAATTCCACTATTCTCTATGGGCATTCCACACAAGATTTATTTGATATGTTAAATGGTTCAGACTCCAAATCATATTTTGCTTCCCATTATATTCTATGGGCATTTCATTCTGCAGGGGTGTGGAAATTTAAAAAAAAACTACTTGTCCAAGGGACTAAAGCGGAACACAATCTACTTGTCCCTCAAGAAAATCCACTTGCCCTGGCAGATAAAATAATTTCCACCAAAATAGTACGATCCCCCCCCACTAGACCACCAGGGATGGATATAAGATCCTTTAGACACTGCTGACAGCGGTGATCTAATGGGTTAATAGGTGATCGCAGTATGCCAGGCTATTAGCGGCGGGAGAGCTGTATTTCCTCTTACACCCGAGACAAGCCCAGAAAAGTCTACATGTAACTATTTGATCACCTTATAAAATATTTCTCATATGAAGTGACCAAAAATGAACAATTCTGGACTATTATTTACATTTCCACCGTTCACCTTACGGTTTAATTAACATCATATTTTAATAGTCTGGACATTTCCACATGCAGCGATATCACTTATGTTTATTTTTGTACATTATTTTTATTTAAAGAAAATTGGAAACTTTTATTAGGAAAGGGGCTTATTCACATATATACGCACTTTTTAAAATATTTTAATCACTTTTTTTCAGTCTCAATAGGGACTTATGTGTTACTGGGGGGGGGGGGGTTCTGCTTCTCCAGTTTTTATGGTGCATTTTGTGTAAGAAAATGCTGGAAGTTGCATTTAGTTACTAGATAACTACAACTCCCAGCATGCCCTCATACAGCCTATGGTTCTGTGGGTGTTGCAGCAGGTTGCACTGTATAGTACAGTTAAGGTTATTGTGTAACATGCTGGGAGTTGTAGTTTTGGTTTGTGTCAGCTGCAGAGCCATAGGCTGTGTCAAGGAATACTGGGAATTACAATTAGTAACTACAACTCCCAGCATGCCCTGATGCAGCCTATAGCTCTGCAGCTGACCCGAACCAAAACTACAACTCCCAGCATGTTGCACTTTATAGTTCTACAGTTTAGGTTATGGTCCAACATGCAGGGAGTTGTAGTTTTGGTTCGGGCGTGTTTGCGTGCATCCGTGGGGCTCTTGGTCGGCTGGTGAGTATGAAGGGGGGGGGGGATTCTGGGGGTGCAATTTAGTGCGGGTGCCACTAAAAATAAATAAAATTAGATGGCACAACTGCCCTAATGCCCGTCTGCTCCTATACAAAACATTTATGCATACACATATACATGCACCAGCCACTGCCCCCATATACACACACACACACACACACCCCCGCCACTGCCCCCCCCCCACATCATACATTACATACACATTATACATACATCATACATTACATACACATCACACATAGACATCATACACACATACACTCACACCATACATATCCACCAGTGTTTCCCAACCAGGGTGCCTCCAGCTGTTGCAAAACTACAACTCCCAGCATGCCCTGTAGTTTTGCAACAGCTGGAGGCACCCTGGTTGGGAAACACTGATATACACCATACATATGCATGCACACATCATACATACACCTGCCGCTGCCGCCGCCCCCCCCCCCCCCCCATCAAACATCACACATACACTCACACCATACATATACAACCACCCTTCCTGTCGCCGCCTGCATTCTCGGTCTCCTCACCTGAGCTGCCATGAGTGGACATCAGAGCTGTAGTCACCGCCGGTGTGAGGTGAGATTTCCGTCCTCCCCCCCCCGCTCTGTGTTGTCCTCGTGCAAACAAGCAACCTCCCCGTGGTGGATTAGGTCCTGTCTAGACAGAGCAGGGGAGGGGGAGGGGTAGAGCTGTGTGCGGGGGATGGAGCTGTGCACGGAGCTGTCTACGTCCTTTCTCTCACCCTGCTGTGTCTTCTGAGCTCCGTCCATCCTCCGGGAGGGGAGATAAGGGGTCTCTGCAGTCAGCTGGAGGCCGCCGCCCCCTCCATACACTTCGAGCTGGTGTGAGGTACAGACTTCCATCGGCTCCTGCGCCTCACACCGGCACTAAAGAAAAATAAGGGGGAAGTCTGTCTGTCCCTGCCTGATACAGGGCTAAATCTATAAACAATTCACCTGCCCGGCACCCAAAACTACTTGTCCCGGGCGTCGGGCTATAGGATTTCCACATCCCTGATTCTGTCTGTTATTCCATCAAAAACCGCTACTGGAAAGGGGCGTTCCCCAGCAGGCGTGACATCACCTGAAGCCTTACAGGGGAGAACTTCCTCCCTCACTCTGCTACACACAGCCCAGAGCAGTTCAGTGTAAGATTAGCGATGATTGGTTAAGGCTGTACCCCCATCAGCACTCCAGACTGCATTTCCTGATTTTGGACGTCTGCCAGGCCAGCAGGAGTCCAAAGTCTGTGCAAAAGATGGGGGAAAATGTGCTCTGGACAAGTAGCTTTTTTTTAAACATAAATAAAACATAGAAAACTTCATTTATTTTTTTAAACAAATTAAATTAGAAAGATTTTTTATTTACCATAAAGGAGTGTAATAGCAAAAATGAGTTATAATGACTGTGCCATTTAAAGGTTATCATTAAAGATGAGCGAACTTACAGTAAATTCGATTCGTCACGAACTTCTCTGCTCGGCGGTTGCTGACTTTTCCTGCATAAATTAGTTCAGCTTTCCGGTGCTCTGGTGGGCTGGAAAAGGTAGATACAGTCCTAGGAAAGAGTCTCTTAGGACTGTATCCACCTTTTTCAGCCCACGGGAGCACCTGAAAGCTGAACTCATTTATGCAGGAAAAGTCAGCAACCGCCGAGCCGAGAAGTTCGCGACGAATTGAATTTACTCTAAGTTCGCTCATCTCTAGTTATCATAACAGAGTTACGTGCAAATAAACTGACATTTTACTTCACCTTTATACTCTATGGGCATTCCATTGTGTCATGTGATAATCCCACTTAATCTGAATATTAAACAATCCTACTGAGTTTGGAAAGTATGCCGGATACATTTTTATTAGACATGTCAAAAAGTTTTGTTTTTAATTAAAATATTAAATTTCTGTTATTCTCTATGGGCATTACACTGTGGCCCATTATTCTCTGCGGACATTCTGTTCTGTCAGTCCTTTCATTATGATCCCTGATCAGGAAACACTAAACTATATAAAAGAAGTATAAGGCTAGGATTCCACTGAAGTTTTTTCCCCCCAGCAAAAACGCCAGGAAAAACTGCCACAAATTTTTCCTGTGTTTTGGCAGTTTTTCTGGCATTTTTACCTTTGTGTGAAATTTGCCTTTTTTGGCCCCTTTGGCGTTTCATTTACAAAATAATTGGGTACAAAAAAAAATTTAAAAATGTAAAATAAAGGAAGCAGTAGGGATGTAAATATGAATGAGTGAGTGGCCGGCCGGAGTAAAGAACAGGGATGTGAGCGCTGTATACAGCTGCTCCATCTCTGCTATAGACAGGACGATCGCAGCGGGTGTCAGTAGTGATACCCGCTGTGATCTGTTCTTACCTGCAGGTACTACTACTCCCAACATGGAGCACACTGTTCCATGCTGGGAGCTGTAGAACCTGCATTAATAGACAGATCGCAGTGAGTGTAATTTCTGACAGCATGTGTACTCCATGTTGTGAGTAGTAGTACTTGGATTTAAGAACACATCACAGCGGGTATCACTACTGACACCCACTGTGATCCTTCTGTATAATGTATAGATGCGGCCGCTCTTCTATTGTCCTCTGCACTGACGTATATAAACACATGTTTCTATCTTCCACAGAGTGTTGTGATTGGCTAGAACCATCTGACCAATCACAGCTCTGCGAATAGGTGTATAGATACGGCAGTCCAGGGACCATAGAAGAGCTGCCGCCGCATCTATACGTTAAACAGGAGGATCGCAACGGGCGATCTGTCAATTAGTACAGGTACTACTACTCCCATCATGGAACAGTGTGTTCTATGCTGGGAGTAGTAGTACTAACTGAAAAATGTTGGGGAGAAAAAGTGAAACACGCACACACTACATTTTTATTATTGTCGGCTACATTTTTAGTGCTTTACCCGTGCACATAAATTGATCCCTGTTTAAAAATGTATAAACATTTTGTAATAAGAAAAGAAAAATTTTGTTAGGTACAGTTTTTTCCATCACTACTGTATCTTTTTACATTTTTTTTAATGATACCCTACGAAATTAATAAAAAAGGTTTCTCCATCACTATTTTGGATCGCTGAAGTCCAAAAGAAGAATAAAAACCGCCTGCAAAAACGCAAAATTTAAAACCAACATGGCGTTTTTGCTCAGTAAAAAAACGCTGTGTGGGAAAATTGGCGTTTTGACTGCGTTTATGCAAAACAAAAAAAACTCAGTGGAATTCGAGCCTTAGGCCGGTTTCACACGGCAGAATTTCTGAATTGAATTCTGCATGAAAATTCTGCACAAATTTATAGCCAATCCACTGCAATGGGATTCCACTGTCCCATTCATACAGCAGAATTTCCCCTACAAGAATTTCATTATAGTGAACTGGCTATAGATACATGCAGAATTCAGTGAGGAAATTCTGCTGTGTGAAATCGGGTTAGGCTATGTTCCATTTACACAGCAGAATTTCTGCTGCAGGAATTTAATAGAAGTGAACTGGCTATAAAATCATGCAGAATATTTAATGCAGAAATTCAGTCCTGTGAATAAAGCCTTAGGGTAAGCTGACACTGCGTAATTCCTGCAGAATTCTGTGAGCGTAATGCCGCGAACGGAATTATGTGCTGTGAACATAAACATCAGTGTGAATGGGTCTTCTGCGGGACCGGTTCACACTGCAGAATTTCAGCGGCGGACAAAAGAAAGAACATGTTCTTTCTTTGCGCGGAAGTCCACGAACACTGCAGAGCCGTTAATGGTGACGGTGCAGTGCGGTCCTACTGCGGCGGCCGCCAGAACGGAATCTCTGCTCACGGAATTCTGCGAGCGGAGATTCCATTAATTATCCGTAGTGTGAACATACCCTTAAGGGTGCGTCCACCTGAGCAAATACAATGGCAAAACATTTTTTCCCCACCTTCCATGCACTTTAATGAGATTTTATTTTATTTATTTATTTATTTTTTTTAACCCCTAAAGGACTCAGCCCATTTTGGCCTTAATTTTTATGTTTTCATTTTTTTCTCCTCGCCTTCTAAAAATCATAACTCTTATATTTTCATCCACAGACTAGTATGAGGGCTTGTTTTTTTGCGCGACCAGTTGTCCTTTGTAATGACATAACTCATTATATCATAAAATGTATGGCGCAACCAAAACACACTATTTTTGTGGGGAAATTAAAAAGAAAAACGCAATTTTGCTAATTTTGGAAGGTTTCGTTTTCACGCCGTACAATTTACGGTAAAAATGACATGTGTTCTTTATTCTGAGGGTCAATACGATTAAAATGATACCCATTATTACATACTTTTATATTATTGTTGTGCTTAAAAAAAAAAATCACAAACTTTTAAACCAAATTAGTACATTTATAATCCCTTTATTTTGATGACCTCTAACTTTTTTATTTTTCCGTATAAGCGGCGGTATGAGGGCTCATTTTTTGCGCCATGATCTGTACTTTTTTTTGATACCACATTTGCATATAAAAAACGTAATACATTTTTTACAATTTTTTTTAAATAAAATGTATTAAAAAAGTAGCAATTTTGGACTTTTTTTTTTTACGTTCACGCCGTTCACCGTACGGGATCATTAACATTTTATTTTAATAGTTCGGACATTTACGCACGCGGCGATACCAAATATGTCTGTCTATTAATTGAATTTTTTACGCTTTTTGGGGGTAAAATACTTTTTTTTACTTTTTTAATCGGGGAGGGGATTTTTCACTTTTTTTTTACTTGTACATTTTTTAACATTTTTTATTTTTTTTTACACTTGAATAGTCCCCATAGGGGACTATTCACAGCAATACCATGATTGCTAATACTGATCTGTTCTATGTATAGGACATAGAACAGATCAGTGTTATCAGTCATCTTCTGCTCTGGTCTGCTCGATCTCAGACCAGAGCAGGAGACGCCGGGAGCCGTGAGGAAGGTGAGGGGATCTTAGTGCGGCGTTCTGAATGATCGGATCCCCGCAGCAGCAGAAATCGCGTACTGCCGCAGATGCCGGGATCTGTATTGATCCCGACACCTGAGGGGTTAATGGCGGACGCCCGCGAGATCGTGGGCGTCGGCCATTGCTGGCGGGTCCCTGGCTGCGATCAGCAACCGGGATCAGCCGCGCATGACACGGGCATCGCTCCGATGCCCGCGGTTATGCACAGGACGTAAATGTACGTCCTGGTGCGTTAAGTACCACCGCACCAGGACGTACATTTACGTCCTGCGTCCTTAAGGGGTTAACAGTGGTGGAAAAAAAAAAAGCTGTAAAGACAAGTGACATCACTTTTCAGAGCAGTTCCACCATGAAACGCACATTGAAATTACTGAGAAATTGCCTGAAAATCCACACACACCTTAATTTTCTCAAGTTAAAACCCACTGTGAACGTAGGGTCACACTGTGTATTCCATGCTGTGTATTTTCCTTCCCATCAAAGTCAATGGGTAACAAAATCAGCTGCTTTCCATTGACTTCAATGGGTGGGAAAACATGCAGCATCAAATACGCTACGTGTGAACCTACCCTGAATGTACAAGGGCTCCCATTCACTGACAGCAAGTGGAGAATAGAAACCACCAGTGCAATTTATGGATACAATTAAGAGGAAAGCGTTTTCAGATGTGGGTGGAAGCATTTGACAGCTCTTTTACCTGTCATTAAAGGGGTGGAAAACATCTTATTTTTATATTTTCTTTCTTTCTTTTTTTTATTTTTATTTTTTTTAACTAAATCAACTGGTGCCAGTAATGACTTCTATTTAAAAATCTTTGCCATTCCAGTACTTTGTGGCAGCTGTATTCTACAGAGGAAATTCTTTTCTTTTTGGTCTTATCCACAGTGCTCTCTGCTGACCCCTCTGTCTGTGTCAGGAACTGTCCAGAGCAGCATAGGTTTGCAATGGGGATTTTTCTCCTGCTCTGAACAGTTCTTGCCACGGACACAGGTGTCTGCAGAGAGCACTGTGGACAAGACAAAAAAGAAATTAAAAAAAGAAAAGAACTTCCTCTGTAGCAAACAGCTGCTAATAAGTACTGGAAGGGTAAAGATGTTTTACTAAAGTCATTTACAAATCTGTTTAACTTTCTGGCACCAATTGATTTAAAAAAATAAATGTCTTTCACCGGAGTACCCCTTTAAGTTGCGCCATTTTATTGGACAAGTATACAGGGCGTCATCCGATCTCTACTGTTCCGAACGACAAGCACAAACGAGATCCGTCAACATCTAGCGTAAGTGATGACGGCTGCGTCACGTGTTGTATCGTAAAAGGGGCGTGGCTTGGAAATCTCTTATAAAAAATGTAATTAAAAAGAAAGCTACACAAATCTGTCAGTGCTGTCTTATAGCTTGGACTCAATATGGTGGAAAAAAAGATACATTAGTGTGAGAACCAGTAGGTGCCAAGGCTGGTAGTGACAGAAGTGTCCAGTGTAGTGAGACCTCACCATACACAACATAAGGAGACAGGGAGGCCCCCCCCCCCCCCCCCCCCCCCATAGTGCTGGCTGCTCCATATACTGCCCTGTATACATACTGTACATCAATAGTGTATAGACAGAGGGGGAGGAGCTCCATGTCCCTAATACACATATACACACACAGCCTGATAGGGCCCGTAGAGCTGCCGCCATTTACTCTCTGCTCCTCACCTGTTAGGCCTCCGGTCCAGCGCTGACCCCTGACCTTTTCCCCCGGCGGTCCCTCCGCTGACCTCTGACCTCTCCCCGCCGCTCTCACTTCGAGCTCTGCTTCTCCCTCTCTGTCTGGTTCTTTCTCTCAGCTCCTGACGTCATTTCCCGTCAGACGGCGCGACTTCCTGAACACGTGACCCCCTCCCTTTCGCTTTACTCCTCCTCTCGCCTTTTCATTTTAGTTGTCATGGAGACGGAGGGGGCCGAGTCGTAGCAGGAGTCTCCTCACATAGCAGTGTTTCCCAACCAAGGAGCCTACAGCTGTTGCAAAACTACAACTCCCAGCATGCCCGGACAGCCGAAGGCTGTCCGGGCATGCTGGGAGTTGTAGTTTTGCAACGGCTAAAGGCACATTGATTAGGAAACACTGTCATAGAGAGAGACATTTACTCCTGTGTATATAGCGCTACCATGTTCCGTGGCACAGTACATACAACAAATATACAACAAATATTTCCATACAACAAATATACCAGCCAAAACATTGTATACAAAATAGAACAGTCACAATAAATGTACTTTTTTTTTTCTACCCCATGATATAGCCTTTGTGGGGGGTATTTTTTTATTTTTTTTTAAATTTTTGGAAATGAGGCTACGTTTTCATGCAATTTAATTCTGGACGTTATTTTTTTTAATTAATTTATTATTATTTTTTTATAATGAAAAAAAGAAATGCCCCAAAACACTTAGGGTGTGTTCACACTACGTCTGTAGTGTACGGTTGCTGGATCCGGTTGGGAGGGGCGAAAACCGTCCGCTCCCGTATCCCAGCCAGATCTGGCCTGAACCCCATTCATTTCAATGAGCCAACCGGAGTCAGGGTGCATTCACACCACGTTTTGTACATACGGGTGCCGGATCCGGTGGGGGGGAGGGCAAACCGGGCGCTCCCGTACCCCGGCCGGATCAACCCGTGACTGTATTTAATATAATGACCAGACCGGAGTCAAACGGTGACTCCGGTAGACTCAGTTTTGACCCGTATGCGGTTTTGGACCGGACCTAAAACCGTAGTAAATTACGGTTTTAGGTCCGGTCAGGAAACCGCATACGGGTCAAAACTGAGCTGACCGGAGTCACCGTTTGACTCCGGTTGGGTCATTAAAGTAAATGCAGTCACGGGCTGATCCGGCCGGGGTACGGGAGCGCCCGGTTTGTCCCCCCTGACCCCCCCCCCCCGCCGGATCCAGCACCCGTATGTACAAAACGTGGTGTGAATACACCCTCAAACGCTGACTCCGGTTGTCTCATTTTTGCCCCGTATACGGTTTTCTGACCGGACCTAAAACCATGATATTCATTAAAATGAATGGGGTTCGGGCCAGATCCAGCTGGCATACGGGAGTGGACGGTTTTCGCCCCTCCCAACCGGATCCAGCAACCGTACACTACAAATGTAGTGTGAACCCACCCTTACCTTAGAATGTCAATGTTTTTATAATAGAAATTGCTTTTTTAAGCAGTTTTTCACAGAATGGCGTTTTCACACAGAAAAAAGTGGTGAAGCATTAAAAAAAAAACGCCAATGTTAAATCCACCATGCATTTTTTTTTGTTGTTGTTTTTTTTCAGAGAAGTCTATGGAAGAACAAAACGCTATAGTGTCGGCACGCTGCGATTTTAGAAAACAACCACTGAGCCCAAAAATCCCATTAAAGGGAGAAAAAACGACAAAAGAAAAACGAAAGTGTATTTGTTGTTTTTCTATTATTTTTAGTTTTACTCCCAGCTAGAGATGGGCGAACTTACAGTAAATTCGATTCGTCACGAACTTCTCAGCTCGGCGGTTGCTGACTTTTCCTGCATAAATTAGTTCAGCTTTCCGGTGCTCCGGTGGGCTGGAAAAGGTGGATACAGTCCTAGGAAAGAGTCTTCTAGGACTGTATCCACCTTTTCCAGCCCACGGGAGCACCTGCCCACGGGAGCTACAAACATTCCACCGTGTGGCAAATGTGCTGTTTTTACGGTGGGAATTTTTGCAAAAAGAAAAAACAAGTTTAAACACATAACTTTTGTTTGTTGTTTTTCTTTGGTATTTTATTGATTGTGTCTTTTTTCATTACAAGCCATGTGACTCAAGGGAACTGGGGTGGGGGATTTGGAGCCCAAAAAAACCACCAATTTGAAATACACATTGTGTTTTTTATGCAGTATTATTTCCCTATAGAAGTCTATGGCCATGTTCACACGTCGGAAAAGTCCGCACAGAATACACAGACATTCTGCAGACAGCTGGCACTGGCAAAACATGACAGCAATAAGGCCATTGAGAAATATGGCATCTCCATAGAAGGCAATGCATATTCAAGTGGATTCTGTTGAAAGAATTCTTTAGGTGAAGACCAGAATTTGGATTTCCGCAGCAGATGTTTCCATTGCAGAAATGCAGCCGTGTGCATGATGCAGAAGAATCCCATTGAAAGCAATTGCTTTCAATGGGTCTAGTGTTTCTGGTGCTGGTCTGGTGTTTCATCTTTCCATATTGACTCCCAGCTAACATCTGGCCACAGCATTTTTTTACAGTATTATCCCTGTACTGTGACATCACAGTGTTTATTACCCCTGTTCTGTGACATCACTGTTTATATTACCCCTGTACTGTGACATCACTGTGTATTATCCCTGTACTGTGACATCACTGTGTATTATCCCTGTACTGTGACATCATTGTTTATTATTCCTGTACTGTGACATCACTCTGTATATTATCCCTGTACTGTGACATCACTGTTTATTATTCCTGTACTGTGACATCATTGTGTATTATCCCTGTACTGTGACATCACTGTGTAGTATCCCTGTACTGTGACATCACTGTGTATTATCCCTGCACTGTGACATAACTGTGTATTATTCCTGTACTGTGACATCACTGTGTATTATTCCTGTACTGTGACATCACTGTGTGTATTATCTCTGTACTGTGACATCACTGTGTATTATCTCTGTTCTGTGATGTCACTGTGTGTATTATCCCTGTACTGTGACATCACTGTGCATTATCCCTGTACTGTGACATCACTGTGTGTATTACCCCTGTACTGTGTCATCACTGTGTGTATTATTCCTGTACTGTGACATCACTGTGTGTATTATCCCTGTACTGTGACATCACTTTGTATTATCCCTGTACTGTGACAATACTGTGTGTATTATCCCTCTACTGTGACATCACTGTGTTTATTATCCCTGTACTGTGACATCACTGTGTTTATTATCCCTGTAATGTGACATCACTGTGTGTATTATCCCTGTACTGTGACATCACTGTGTATATTATCCCTGTACTGTGTCATCACTGTGTGTATTATTCCTGTACTGTGACATCACTGTGTGTATTATCCCTATACTGTGACATCACTTTGTATTATCCCTGTACTGTGACAATACTGTGTGTATTATCCCTCTACTGTGACATCACTGTGTTTATTATCCCTGTACTGTGACATCACTGTGTTTATTATCCCTGTAATGTGACATCACTGTGTGTATTATCCCTGTACTGTGACATCACTGTTTATTATTCCTGTACTGTGACATCACTGTGTGTATTATCCTCGTTCTGTGACATCACTGTGTGTATTATCCCTGCACTGTGACATCACTTTGTTTAATATCCTCGTTCTGTGACATCACTGTGTTTATTATCCCTGTTCTGTGACATCACTGTGTTTATTATCCCTGTACTGTGACATCACTGTTTATTATCCTCGTTCTGTGACATCACTGTGTGTATTATCCCTGTACTGTGACATCACTGTGTGTATTATCCCTGTACTGTGACATCACTGTGTGTATTATCCCTGTACTGTGACATCACTGTGTAAATTATTGTGTACTGTGACATCACTGTGTGTATTATCCCTGTACCTTGACATCACTGTGTTTATTATCCCTGTAATGTGACATCACTGTGTTTATTATCCCTGTACTGAGACATCACTGTTTATTATTCCTGTACTGTGACATCACTGTGTGTATTATCCCTGTTCTGTGACATCACTGTGTGTATTATCCCTGTACTGTGACATCACTGTGTAAATTATCCCTGTACTGTGACATCACTGTGTGTATTATCCCTGTACTGTGACATCACTGTGTTTATTATCCCTGTACCGTGACATCACTGTGTTTATTATCCCTGTACCGTGACATCACTGTGTTTATTATCCCTGTAATGTGACATCACTGTGTGTATTATCCCTGTACTGTGACATCACTGTTTATTATTCCTGTACTGTGACATCACTGTGTGTATTATCCCTGTTCTGTGACATCACTGGGGGACATGTATCAAAGATTTTACTCCTGTTATGTGTGTATTTTTTTGCGCAAAATTTTGCGCAAGCCCTTTTTTTGTGCATTTTTTTGCGCACGTTTTGGTAGAGCATGTCCTCCAGATGTGGCTGAATCAGGGCACCTTGGAGCTGCGTATATAGTACACATGGATTTATTACCTGCGTTCTTTTCCTTTGCACCAAAAATTTTTATGCAAGTGCCTCTTTTTCCCAGCAAATATAAGCCAACTTTAACTGCACGTAGCGATCCTTTCTATTTCTGAAGGAAAGTTCTACTAAGGAACCACCAGAATGTTTTTACTTTCCTATCTCCATTCCTCCTTTGGTTTGCTTTATATTTTTACTCCTTGGTTATTCCAAAGCACTTTTAGGGTACATTCCCACACGGCGTATTTGCTGCGTATTTGCTGCGTATTTGCTGCTGCGTATTTTATTTTCTCTGTTGAAGTCAATGGGTAGGAAAATACGCAGCACCAAATACGCAGCAAATACGCAGCAAAATACGCCGTGTGGGAACGTACCCTGAAAATAATTTGCATATAGAATATTTGTTTACAGTTCAGTTATTCATTAGATCATTTGTATATTGTTATTTTATGATCCAACAATTTAATACATTTACATAGGAAATGTTTGATAACTTATCATTGAACAAGCTCCGTCACATTAAAATAGCTTTGTAATCCACTTAACACCGTAGATCATTCTCCTTTTATTTTTAGAATTTACTGCTTTCCGTTATACTTTTCCCCAGCGCCCGGTAAGATGGTGGCTATCACTGATATCCAGCCATCTTACCATGTGACCACGGGGGGTTTCATTCCCCCCCCCCCCCCCCCCCCCCCAGCAATCGCTGCTATCAGCTAGTCAAATCTGACTAGCTGATAGCAGCGCGGTGTGTGAGTCGGGATCACAGGGATCAGGACACACACCGCTCTGCTAAGTGTCCCTTACCCGTCCCCCGGCGTCACTTACCCGGCCATGCGGTGTCCCGGTGCGAGCGGCGTCCTCTAGGCGGTCCCGGGGGTGGTGCATCCCGGCGGTGAGTTTCCGGCAGCAGGGCAGCATCTTCATTGGCAGCAGTGAGATCACCGTAAAGCGATCTCACTGCTGCCTCTGGGAGTTTCAAAACTGCAACTCCCAGCATGCCCAGACAGCCTTTGGCTTTCTGGGCATGCTGGGAGTTGTAGTTTTGCAACAGCTGGAGGTCCACAGTTTGTAGACCACTGTATAATGGTCTCCAATCTGAGCTCTTCCAGATGTTCCAAAATTACAAATCTCAGCATGCTCAGTCTGTCGAGGCATTCTGGGAGTTGTAGTTCTGTAACATCTGGAAGACCACAGATTGGAGACCATTATACAGTGGTCTACAAACTGTGGACCTCCAGCTGTTGTAAAACTACAACTCCTAGCATGCCCAGACTGCCCAAGCATGCTGGGAGTTGTAGTTCGTCAACATCTGACCCTTCAGATATATCACATGGGCGGAGGTTTACAGTGAGTGCTGCAAGATTGAGATGCAGCAAACTCGCTGTGAACCCCCGCCCGTGAGACTGTACCCTAAAAACACTACACTACACTACACTTAAATAAAATAAGTAAAAAAACACTATATATACACATACCGCTACACAGCCCCCCTCCCCTCCCCAATAAATATGAACAATGTCTGGTATGGCACTGTTTCCAAAATGGAGCCTCCAGCTGTTGCAAAACAACAACTCCCAGTATTGCCGGACAGCCATTGACTGTCCAGGCATGTTGGGAGTTTTGCAACAGCTGGAGGCACCCTGTTAGGGAAACACTGGCATAGAATACCCCTATGTCCACCCCTATGCAAAACCCTAATTTAGGCCTCAAATGCGCATGGCGGTCTCTCACTTTGGAGCCCTGTCGTATTTCAAGGCAACATTTTAGGGTCACATATGGGGTATCGCCGTACTCGGGAGAAATTGCCTTACAGATTTTGGGGGGCTTTTTCTCCTTTTACCCATTATGAAAAGGAACAGTTGGAGTCTACACCAATATGTTAGTGTATAAAAATAACATTATTTACACTGACATGCAGGTGTTGCCGCATACTTTACATTTTCACAAGAGGTAAATTGGAAAAAAGATCCCCATTTTTTGGGACACAATTTAGCCAGAGTACGGAGATAACACATATGTGGGCGCAAAGTGCTCTGCGGGCGCACAACAAGGCCCATAAGGTAGAGTGCACCATGTACATTTGAGGTGATTTGCACAGGGGTGTCACAGATGTTAAATGAAGAATAAGGACATTGGTATAATTGATGTGTTATAATTGGGTGCAAAAAGTGGTATTATTGTGAGATTAAAACTCTACATAATGAAGAAAAAAAATTCTAAAACTAATAACTAGGACACACTTACTGTTTAGGTGCAGATACGCTGCAGACAAAGCTCCTACTAAATAGAGCTGCGGGGTAAATTTATGCTCTGAGGAGAATTCTAAATTTAAACGCAATTCAAGAAAGTAGCTGCGCAAGAATGATAAATTTAACGCAGCTGCGCCAAATTTACACAACAGGCAGAGGGGTAAAAAACTTCTATTATACACTGGAAATGATACATGTCCCCCACTGTGTTTATTATCCTCGTTCTGTGACATCACTGTGTGTATTATCCCTGTACTGTGACATCACTGTTTATTATCCTCGTTCTGTGACATCACTGTGTATATTATCCCTGTACTGTGACATCACTGTGTGTATTATCCCTGTACTGTGACATCACTGTGTGTATTATCCCTGTACTGTGACATCACTGTGTAAATTATTGTGTACTGTGACATCACTGTGTGTATTATCCCTGTACTGTGACATCACTGTGTTAATTATCCCTGTAATGTGACATCACTGTGTGTATTATCCCTGTACTGTGACATCACTGTTTATTATTCCTGTACTGTGACATCACTGTGTGTATTATCCCTGTTCTGTGACATCACTGTGTGTATTATCCCTGTACTGTGACATCACTGTTTATTATCCTCGTTCTGTGACATTACTGTGTGTATTATCCCTGTACTGTGACATCACTATGTGTATTATCCCTGTACTGTGACATCACTGTGTGTATTATCCCTGTACTGTGACATCGCTGTGTAAATTATTGTGTACTGTGACATCACTGTGTGTATTATCCCTGTAATGTGACATCACTGTATTTATTATTCCTGTACTGTGACATCACTGTGTATTATCCCTGTACTGTGACATCACTGTATTTATTATTCCTGTACTGTGACATCACTGTGTATATGTTCATGTACTGTGACATCACTGTGTATTATCCCTGTACTGTGACATCACTGTGTGTATTACCCCTGTACTGTGATATCACTGTGTGTATTATTCCTGTTCTGTGACATCACTGTGTATATTATCCCTGTACTGTGACATCACTGTGTGTATTATCCCTGTACTGTGACATCACTGTGTTTATTATTCCTGTACTGTGACATCACTGTGTATATTTTCATGTACTGTGACATCACTGTGTATTATCCCTGTACTGTGACATCACTGTGTGTATTATCCCTGTACTGTGATATCACTGTGTGTATTATCCCTGTACTGTGACATCACTGTGTGTATTATCCCTGTACTGTGATATCACTGTGTGTATTATTCCTGTTCTGTGACATCACTGTGTATATTATCTCTGTACTGTGACATCACTGTGTATTATCCCTGTACTGTGATCATTGACAAGTATTAGCCAGTGGTCTCCAGGTTGCGGAACCTCCAGATGTTGCAAAACTACAACTCCCTGAATGCTCCATGCATGCTGAGAGTTGTAGTCTTGCAACATCTGGAGGTCCGCAAGTTGGAGACCACTGCATTAGTCATTGATAGCGCTTCAGAGGCATGTGTATATAGATGTGCCTTGCGGGGGCATGTATAATATATATCTGCATGCGCTGCGGGGGTATATAATAGCGCAATGCGGGGGGGTATATAGTATATATATATATATATATATATATGTGTGTACACATGCACTGCGGGGGGTATATAATAGCGCGGCAGGTGACAAGGCATATTGCGCAGCGGGGGCAAATTTGGTCGCACAACCCGACAAAAACTGTCGGTTTCACGTTAGTAAATGAGGGCCACTGTGTCTATTATTCATGTACTGTGACATCACTGTGTGTATTATCCCTGCACTGTGACATCACTGTGTCTATTATTTCTGTACTGTAACATCACTGTGTGTATTGTCCTGTACTGTGACATCACTGTGTATTATCTCTGTACTGTGTCATCACTGTGTATATTATCTTTGTACTGTCACAACACTGTGTCTATTATCCCTGCACTGTGACATCACTGTGTATTATACCTGTACTGTGACATCACTGTGTATATTATCCCTGTACTGTGACATCACTGTGTATATTATCCCTGTACTGTGACATCACTGTGTGTATTATCCCTGCATTGTGAAATCATTGTGTCTATTATCCCTGCACTGTGACATCACTGTGTATTACCCCTGTACTGTGACATCACTGTGTGTATTATCCCTGTACTGTCACAACACTGTGTGTATTATCCCTGCACTGTGACATCACTGTGTGTATTATCCCTGTACTGTGACATCACTGTGTGTATTATCCCTGCACTGTGACATCATTGTGTCTATTATCCCTGTACTGTGACATCACTGTGCATTACCCCTGTACTGTGACATCACTGTGTGCATTATCCCTGTACTGTGACATCACTGTGTGTATTATCCTGTACTGTGACATCACTGTGTGTATTATCCCTGCACTGTGACATCACTGTGAATTACCCCTGTACTGTCGCAACACTGTGTGTATTATCCCTGTACTGTAACATCACTGTGTGTATTATCCCTGTACTGTGACATCACTGTGTATTATCCCTGTACTGTCACAACACTGTGTGTATTATCCCTGTACTGTGACATCACTGTGTGTATTATCCCTGTACTGCGACATCACTGTGTGTATTATCCCTGTACTGTGACATCACTGTGTATATTATCCCTGTACTGGGACATCACTGTGTTTATTATCCCTGTACTGTCACAACACTGTGTGTATTATCCCTGTACTGTGACATAACTGTGTGTATTATCCCTGTACTATGACATCACTGTGTTTATTATCCCTGTACTGTGACATCACTGTGTGTATTATCCCTGTACTGTGATATCACAGTGTGTATTATCTCTGTACTGTGACATCACTGTGTATTATCCCTGTACTGTCACAACACTGTGTGCATTATCCCTGTACTGTGACATCACTGTGTGTATTATCCCTGTACTATGACATCACTGTGTGTATTATCCCTGTACTGCGACATCACTGTGTGTATTATCCCTGTACTGTGACATCACTGTGTATATTATCCCTGTACTGTGACATCACTGTGTGTATTATCCCTGTACTGTGACATCACTGTGTATATTATCCCTGCACTGGGACATCACTGTGTGTATTATCCCTGCACTGTGACATCACTGTTTATTATTCCTGTACTGTGACATCACTGTATGTATTATCCCTGTTCTGTGACATCACTGTGTGTATTATCCCTGTACTGTGACATCACTGTGTGTATTATCCTGTACTGTGACATCACTGTGTGTATTATCCCTGCACTGTGACATAATTGTGTCTATTATCCCTGTACTGTGACATCACTGTGTATTACCCCTGTACTGTGATATCACTGTGTGCATTATCCCTGTACTGTGACATCACTGTGTGTATTATCCTGTACTGTGACATCACTGTGTGTATTATCCCTGCACTGTGACATCACTGTGTATTACCCCTGTACTGTCACAACACTGTGTGTATTATCCTGTACTGTGACATCACTGTGTGTATTATCCCTGTACTGTGACATCACTGTGTATTATCCCTGTACTGTCACAACACTGTGTGTATTATCCCTGTACTGTGACATCACTGTGTGTATTATCCCTGTACTATGACATCACTGTGTGTATTATCCCTGTACTGCGACATCACTGTGTGTATTATCCCTGTACTGTGACATTACTGTGTATTATCCCTGTACTGTGACATCACTCTGTATATTATCCCTGTACTGTGACATCACTGTGTGTATTATCCCTGTACTGTGACATCACTGTGTATATTATCCTGTGCTGTGACATCATTGTGTTTATTACCTCTTCACTGTGACATCATTTGTTTCTTATTGTCTGCATATATACCTGTGTGTTTATTATCCCTGCCCTTGGGAATCCATCCCCACAGATACAGGTAGACAGCAGTTTTACCTACAAAGCCATGGGGACAGTAACAATTAATAACTGCTGATTTGTGGCAGAACAATGTGCCATCTGATTGCATGTCTGCTTTATGGCCGCTATGCCTGTCCTTACCCTTAACCCCTTCCCATCTGATCATGGATCTATCCATCATGAGCAGGAACACAGTTTTGCTACATGACAGATAAACCTGTGGTCATGATCTTGTGGGTACTGTCCAGTGTACCCACCAGATCACAGCAGGAGTTCAGCTAACACACACAGTGGGGCTCTGATCCACTGCAGGGAGCAAAGTAAACATAGATCCAGGCATCTTAACACCTCCCACGGCGCAGACGATATGTGCAATGTATTTGACAGAAGGAGGGCGCTCTTTGTCACATTTGTTCCATTTCAGACGCTATGTACAAAAAATATGTCCCACAAATGATGTATTTGTGAGAAAAACCTAATGTCATATTATACACTTAATTTGCATAAAATCCTGAAAAAATATGGCATTAAAATACTCAGTGTATCCTTTGGTGAATACCTAGAAGGTCTAGTTTTTAAATTGGGTGATTTTGGGGGAGTTTCTTATGCTATGCCACTCTCAGCCTCTGCAAACCCTGCTTACCACATAAAAACCAGAAGAACTTTTTACATTTTTCCAAATTTAAATAAAATTGTTAGGCTTCTAATATATGTCAAATTAAATAAAAAAAAATAACAACTATCAATATGAAGTGAAAATAGGAAAGTATACATTTCAAAAACTTTTTGCACAGTATGTATAAATAGTTGTAACATATGAAAAATTATCTTTAAAAAAAATCATGAATTATTACATTTTCAATAAATACACATTATCTAAGCCGAATTCTAATATACAAATGTAGTACAAACTGTGACACGAAAACTATATCAGAATCGTTTGGATTGGCAAAAAAATACCTTATTACTCCCTATTCCTTATTACTCTAATACAGTCACACATCCCAGATTTTAAGCCCTTAAGGACTTAGTCCTTTTTCACCTTAAGGACTCAGCCGTTTTTTGCAATTCTGACCACTGTCACTTTAAACATTAATAACTCTGGAATGCTTTTAAATATCATTCTGATTCCGAGATTGTTTTTTCGTGACATATTCTACTTTAAATAAAATTAAAATTTTATGGTAACTTGCATCATTTCTTGGTGAAAAATCCCCAAATTTGATGAAAAAAATGACAATTTTGCATTTTTCTAACTTTGAAGCTCTCTGCTTGTAAGGAAAATGGATGTTCAAAAGAAAAAAATTTTGGTTCACATATACAATATGTCTACTTTATGTTTGCATCATAAAATTTATGATTTTTTACTTTTGGAAGACACCAGAGGGCTTCAAAGTTCAGCAGCAATTTTCCAATTTTTCACAAAATGTTCAAACTCGATATTTTTCAGGGACCAGTTCAGTTTTGAAGTGGATTTGAAGGGTCTTCATATTAGAAATACCCCATAAAAGACCCCATTATAAAAACTACACCCCCCCCCCCCCCAAAGTATTCAAAATGACATTCAGTCAGTGTTTTAACCCTTTAGGTGTTTCACAGGAATAGCAGCAAAGTGAAGGAGAAAATTCAAAATCGCATGTTCTTGTAGACCCAATTTTTTAATTTTTGCAAGTGGTAAAAGGAGAAAATTTTTACTTGTATTTGTAGCCCAATTTCTCTTGAGTAAGCACATACCTCATATGTCTGTGTAAAGTGTTCGGCGGGCACAGTAGGGGGCTCAGAAGGGAAGGAGCGACAAGGGGATTTTGGAGAGAACATTTTTCGGAAAGGGTTTTTGGGGGGCATGTCACCTTTAGGAAGCCCCTAGGGTGTCAAAACAGCAAAAAAAAATTTTATAAATAAAAAACACATGGCATACCATTTTGGAAACTAGATCCCTCGGGGAATGTAACATGGGATAAAGTGAACCTTAATACCCCACAGGTGTTTCATGACTTTTGCAAATGTAAAAAAAAAGTAAAAATAACATTTTACCTAAAATGCTTGTTTTCCCCAAAATTTTACATTTTAAAAAGGGTAATAGCAGAAAATACCTCCCAAAATTAGAAGCCCAATTTCTCGCGATTCAGAAAACACCCCATATGGGGGTGAAAAGTGCTCTGCTGGCACACTACAGGTCTCAGAAGAGAAGGAGTCACATTTGGCTTTTTGGAAGCAAATTTTGCTCTGGGGGCATGCCGCTTTTAGGAAGCCCCTATGGTGCCAGGACAGCAAAAAAAAACCCACATGGCATACCATTTTGGAAACTAGACCCCTCGGGAAACGTAACAAGGGGTTGAGTGAACCTTTATACCCCACAGGTGTTTCACGACTTTTGCATATGTAAAAAAAAATATATATTTTTTACCTAACATGCTTGTTTTCCCAAAAATGTTACATTTTAAAAAAAGGGTAAAAGCAGAAAATACCCCCCAAAATTTGTAACACATTTTCTCCCGAGTACGGCGATACCCCATATGTGGCCCTAAACTGTTGCCTTGAAATACGACAGGGCTCCAAAGTGAGAGCGCCATGCGCATTTGAGGCCTAAATTAGGGACTTGCATAGGGGTGGACATAGGGGTATTCTACGCCAGTGATTCCCAAACAGGATGCCTCCAGCTGTTGTAAAACTCCCAGCATGCCTGGACATTCAGTGGCTGTCTGGTAATACTGGGAGTACTTGTTTTGCAACAGCTGGAGGCTCCATTTTGGAAACAGTGGCGTACCAGACGTTTTTCATTTTTATTGAGGAGGGGGGCTGTGTAGGGGGTTGTGTGTATATGTAGTGTCTTTTACTTTTTATTTTATTTTGTGTTAGTGTAGTATAGTGGCAGGAGTCCACAGTAGTTTCTCGCTGGCAGTTCAAACTTGCAGCCGGATACTTACTGTAAACCTCCGCCCATGTGAGTGTACCCTGTACATTCACATTGGGGGGGGGGACATCCAGCTGTTGCAAAACTACAACTCCCAGCATGCGCTGACAGACTGTACATTTGTGTACATTTGTGACCTAACTCAGTGTTTCACAACCAGTGTGCCTCCAGCTGTTGCAAAACTACAACTCCCAGCATGTAGAGTTGTAGTTTGCAACAGCTGGAGGCACACCGGTCGTGAAACACTCAGTTAGGTAAAAAAAAAACTCTGAGTTTCATAACCAGTGTACCTTCAGCTGTTGCAAAACTACAACTCTCAGCAGTCACCGACAGCCAACGGGCATGCTGGGATTTGTAGTTATGCAACCAGCAGATGCACCACTACAACCCCTAGCATGCACTTTAGCTGTTTGTGCAAGCTGGGAGTTGTAGTTATACAACAGCTGAAGGTACACTTTTCCATAGAAAAAATGTGCCTCCAGCTGTTGCAAAACTATAAGTCCCAGCATGCCCATGAGGGAATGCTGGGAGTTGTGGTGGTCTGCCTCCTGCTGTTGCATAACTACAGCTCCCAGCATGCCCTTTTTGCATGCTGGGAGCTGTTGCTAAGCAACAGCAGGAGGCTGTCAATCACCTCCAACTGCTGCTCCACGCCACCGAAGCAGGTCAGTCCCTCGCCGCTGCCACTCCTGGGTCCCCGATTACAACAGGGACAGAGATGTCAGCAGAGAGCACTGTGCTTGTGATGTCAGTAGACAGCTCTGTGTTTCAAAAAGAAAAGAATTTCCGCTGTAGTATTCAGCAGCTAATAAGTACAGGAAGGATTAAGATTTTTTAATAGAAGTAATTTACAAATCTGTTTAACTTTCTGGCACCAGTTGATTTAAAAAAAAAAAGTTTTTCACTGGAGTACCCCTTTAAATTAGGTTGATATTAAAATGTGTTTTCATAGTCTCATTGTAATATTTTTAATGCAAAATTCATCCAGTAAAGAAGAAAGGAATCGCACTCACCGTCAATGAAGCTGCAAATCCTCAAACTTTATTCAGACTTGGTGCAGGATACAGGTACACAGAACGCTTGCTTCTGGAGGTGGAGGGGAGGGTGCAGGGGAGGTGAACGAGGCCTCCAGAAGCAAGCGTTCTGTGTACCTGTATCCTGCAAGTCTGAATAAAGTTCAAGGATTTACAGCTTCATTGGCGGTGAGTGCGATTCCTTTCTACTTTACTGGATGAATTTTGCATCATTTGCTTTTATAGGAGTCGGCACCATGCTAACATTAACGCTACCATAGTGTCCACAGTTATAACTACCGTATTTTTCGTCCAATAGGACGCATCGGCGTATTAGACGCACCCAATTTTTAGGTGAAAAATCAAAAAAATTTTAGATTTTAAACCCAATAGTGGTCTTCAACCTGCAGAACTCCTGATGTTGCAAAACTACAACTCCCAGCATGCCCGGACAGCCAACGGCTGTCCGGGCATGCTGGGAGTTGTAGTTTTGCAACATCTGGAGGTCCGCAGATTGAAGACCGCTGCATAGGAGGTAATACTCATGTCTCTGCTGCCGGCCGGGTATCCTCGCTCTCCATCGCCGCTATCACGTCGTTACGCACGCCAACGCACGTACGCGACGACGTGATGACGAGGAAGGAGAGCGCCGGCCATACAGGGGACCCCTGAACGGAGAAGACACCGAGGAGGCAGGTAAGGTCCCTCCCGGTTTCCTGTAAGCACTAACCCGGCTTAATACATCGGTGATGTCCTGTATTAGCCGCGGGTCCCGGCTGTTGATGGCCGCAGGGACCGCCGCGATAGGGGTGTATTCGCCGTATGCGTCTTATACGGCGAAAAATACGGTAGCTTTACACGTTATACCTGCTGTGCCCTAGCTCTTCTCTGTGTATTTGTAATATTTTTAATACTTTTCCTTATTTGTGGGAAAACACAGTTTTTCTTTATTTTCATATATAGCACCAGCATATTCTGCCATGTTGTACAGAGATTGCCACAGTTTTGAACAGTCCATGTTTTTAATAGGGTGCACAATCTATTTCCTTATCTCAAAAACACATACTAGGGCCAATTTTATAAGAAGCCAACTAACCTTTAAAAAAAAAAAAATGTAAGCGTGGGAGAAAACTAATAAACACCTACACAGGGTGAACATACAAAGTCCATGCCAATGTCCGTGAACTCAGGATTGCAGTGCTGCATGGCTGAAGCAAAGTGGATGCACTTTATTATGATGTTCATTGCCCAACAGTCTGAAAGGAATTTAATATTTTTAGAAAATTCATATTGAAAAGGGGACCACCACTGGGATCCCTGCGATCTCCCTGCAGCAACCGGTGTTCATTTAGATTGCCGGCTGCAGCGCCGGAGGCTCGTGACATCACGGCCACGCCCTCTTGTGAGGTCACGTCACACCCCCTCAGTGCAAGTCTATGGGAGGGGGCTTGGCAGCCATCGCTACGCGAGGGGGTCGTGGCCGTGACTTCATGACCCTTCGGCTCCGCATCACTAGTCATCCAACATGGAGTGAAGTTCGCTCTGTGCATCGGATGGCTGGGGTGCCGCAGTAGAGATCAGTCATCTTATCCCTTATCCTTTGGATAGGGGATAAGATGTCTAGGGGCGGACTACTCCTTTAATGGTAATTTCTCAATAGAACCACTGAAATAACATATAATTACAAGTAGGATTAAAATGCTTTGGTTTAGCACCTATAGTGTTACATTTAGAGTAGTTTCACGTGCTGAATTTTGCTGCGTATTTGCTTCTATGTATTTTCCTACCTTTTGAAGTCAATGGGTAACAAAATCAGATGCAGCAGCAAATATGCAGAAAAATATGGCACATGTGACCCTACTCTAAAGGGGTATATAATACCACATAAAAACTGAGGAGAAGAGTGGTGCTGTTTTTGATTAAAGCAGCTATGCTTTTTCTAATCCTGGATAACCCCTTAAACTTGAGAAGACTTGACCAAAAGCTGAAGACACCTTTGCATTTCAATTTTTGGTTGTTCATTTGCTTTTTAAATTAATAAATTTAAGAAGCAAGTAAACAAATATAAAATTAGAATACTCACCCCTTGGGATCCCATTTATCAATCGGGTGAAACGCGTTGGTTATGGAAATAAATGTGTTTGAGATTGTATACTTTATTTTCTATGGAGCTGGGCTATATTGCTTACGGTGTTGCTAGGTGGATCTAGTGGATATAATATTGAGAGTAATCCCAACACCTTACCACTAAGATATATCTAATTTTCAGTATTGTATTAATTGGTGAGCCCATTTTGTACTGTTTTTGCATACTTTGCATATTATTGTATTTTATGTCATGAGGGGTATAGTCTAGTTTTAATTGGTCATAAGTAAAAGTTATGTTTTAATTTCTGTGCTTCAGTGATAATATTTAATTGCAAGGTATAGAAAACTGAAATTATATCCTTATTCATTCTGTGATTGGTAGACACCCCTAAGCCTTTAAATAGTGATTACTAAACTTTGGCGTATGTAGGTGATACTCTTAATTTTAGATTATTCTTAATATAAATTTTTTGTATTTTTCAGATCTTGACATATGGAGCTGTATGGAATTTATGTGAAGGAGGATGCCACTCGCTCTGTTTTTTTTTTTCATCTATGTAATTGAGATATATAAATAAATTAATAAATCGGAGTTTGCGGCGGTAATTGTAATTATAAAAAAAAATGTCATGGTACGAGTCTTTAAGAGATGGGATATAATTTACACAACAATAAAACAGTCTTTATCAGTTTATAAGTTTATGTTTTTTTAATTTTTATTTTAATTATTATGATTTGATTTATTTAATAAGTTGGTCCAATACAGGTTCCTTCGCTAAGGGGGTTTATGGACATAGAGGCAGGCAGCCTGTTTATTAATGGAGTCAGAATTGGGCGTGAATAGAGGGGCTGTGCGCTACTGAAAAGCGGGCGCACTCCTGAATAGGTTGTAGGGGGTAGACCGAGGGTCATGGGGTTTAACGGTCTCTGGAACCAGAGTCCCCCATTTAATGTGGGTCTGGAACCCTCTGTGACGGGGAAAAACCCATGGTTCTACAAACCAGGGAGTTCCCCTGTAATATAGAGCCATGTTGAGCTTACTAAATTGTTCGCTCATGTATAGAAACGTGCTATAAGACTATAACAGCATTGTCTGTTTGACATTCCTATCCTACGAAGGTACCATGGCCCTGAGATTCCAACTTAATTTAATTTATATGTTTTGTTTTGGTTTTTTTAATAATTTTTTCTGTTTGTTAGTTTTTTATTTAATTTTTTTTATATAATTTTTAGATTTATTTTTTATATGGCTTAATTTAATTACACATATATAGGACGCAATTTTCGTTATCACATAATTATACATTTTATACACAATTTATCCTAATATTTTGTTTGATTTTATAATTATTGTTATTATATATATCAAATATATATATATATATATATTCACAATGGTTTATAGTGGGGGTAGTTTTACATTTATTATGACTTATATACTAATTCTCCATGTATTTCACTTTTATGCGTTTAGCATTTTAGGTTTCCATGGAGTTGTGTCGAATGATTTGCACCACATGATTGCAGCCACTGATCCCTTATACTAACACCTTGTGTGTATGACAGCTAGAGATCACGTGGGTGCCGGGACCCTGAGTTACATTGACAACGCCATATTCATGTGGCGGGTCATGTGACTCGGGGTCAGGTGGTCACGGGATACACGGAGCTTGTGTGGAAAGTTGAATTGTTTACAAGCCGATATTGCCATATTGAATATGCAGAGCGGGTGACTGGATCCTAATTTTTTAATGTGTACCATCTGTTTGGATATAATGTACAGCTGTAAATTATTATGGATCATTAATGTGGAGCACTGTATTTCAGGCCTTGAATATTTTTAATCACACATACAGTATATACATTATGTACTTTACTGTGTAGTGAGGTACTCATAGATCTTCGTGTATTGAGCACTTTATTCCCTGTATGTATATTTACCACAGTTTTATGGATTATTGTTTAATGATTGTTAATGAATGCACTGGGTATATATACCCTCCTATTTTGAAGTATCACCATGCTTGAAAAAGGCTCCATTGAGGAGCTGAAACGTTGCAGTTTTTTGCGTGACATGAGGAAATAAACTCACATTTTTGCATTGGAGTGCTGCGCCATTGTTGTGAGAAATATAAAATTAAGCATATTTCTCAATAGTTTTCATTTAAGATTTCCTGTAACTCCTACATGCAGCTGTCTGTCTTGTTTTAGGTGTTGGTATTGATCTTTTTAGATCCTATAAACGCTCCTGCGCTTTAAGATGCTACTTTTGCTTTACAGAATTCTAGAGTTATTCTATCATGTCTTCTATTTGTAGTTTATTTGTAAGTCCCTAAAATATATTTCAAATGCAATGATTTAAAGACTTTTTCTCTGGAAGTAAAGAGAGTGAAGGTCTCTGGCAGATAGCTGAAGTTATGAAACTATTTGTTTTCTTACCTGCTTTAAAGACCTTTGATTTACAAACTGTTCTGCAGGTCAATAGCAACTACCCTGCATACAGGAGAAATAATGCTGCAGCTTTAGATTACACCGCGACACCTCTACCCCCTGCTGCGCAGTGCAGGCGCTGATGATGTCACTCATCGGTGCCTGCACTGTGGAGGATGGAGAAGGCAGTCCCCTGCTGCACTCTGGGTAAGATTGCTGTGTGGGACATAATCAAGTGAGCAAAAAACTATTTTTTCATCCTCGGGAGGGGTGTTGGGGCTGGGGGTGGAGACAGTGGCAGATCCAGGGGGGTTGTGGAACAGCGTGGGATCAAGAGGTAGAATTGAATGAAACAGGGAGCTATAAGAAGATTAATGAAGTAGATTGTATTATTGTACAAATTGGTATGCATAAAATTGTCCTTTTCTGACCCCTCTAACTTTTTCATTTTTTGGAATGGGGTACAGGGATGTATAAAGGCATCTTTTTTTGCACCGTGTAGTTTTTATCAGTACCATTTCTGTTATACTGGGACTATTTGATTGCCTTTTATTATTTTTTTCCTGATAGATAATGTGATTAAAAATCTGAATTTTTGGTGTTTTTTTTTATTTTAATGTTTACACTGTTTACTGTCCAGGATTATAAACATTACATTTTAAATAGTTTGGACAATTACACACTCGGCAATAACAAACGTTTTTTTTTTTTTTTTTTTTTGTAAAATGGGAAAATAAGGGTAAGTTAGATTTTTTAGATAGCATTAGATTGCATTTACTGTATAATGCTATGCCTATGTTTAGCATTACACAGTTTGTTCAGCGATCCACTGATATAGCCTGGTTAAACCAAGAATACATAATTGGATTGACAGGAGAAGGCCGGTAAGGGCACCATCCTCTCCCATTTTAGCTCACGGAACACCCATGATCATGTCGTGGGGGTTCCGCAAGCTCCACTGAGCAACCAGCAAGTTCCATTTTCACTTTAAACGACATGATCGGCATTCATTGCTGCAGCCTGGCGTAAGCAGTGAGTGTCTGGCTACTGATAGTAGCTGAAACCCATTGCTCTGAAGTGAGCACAGCTCCTGCGCTCGCTTCAAACCCGCTTAAGGACTCGGTATACAAGTATGCCTTTTTTCCTTAAGTACCAGGACACATGGGGTAGCAGCCACATTTGTAATGCTGATACTGGTGTATAGGGGATAAGTGTCTGATTTTGGAATACCCGACCGGGGGGTGGACAGGGAGAGTGAGCCCTAAGTTGTCCCTAAAACTCTCCCTGCGTACTTGCCCATCCATTCTAAACAATGGATTGACATCTCTGAGCCGGTGCCTCCCTACGCTAAAGTGCAACGGGCGTAAAAACAAATATACATAGTCGGTCACATGCCAGAAACAAAATGGAAAAACTACCAGACAATCAGATATACCAGACAGAATATAAACTCACAAACAGGACAGGATGCAGTGTACTAACAAACAGTTCATAAACCGGAATCCAGATAAACGACAGACATGATTAAATGAAGAAGACTAGGTATCCAACAAGTATACAGCAGAATCCAAGAGATGCAGGGGATGAATGGAAGAACTGAATGCAAAACACCAAACTGATCCGGAACATAGAACACTGTTTACAATGGGACACAGAACAGAAGCAAACTGGACACCCCACTCCACAAAAAGGAGTAGACAGCATAATAAAGCGAAATAGACTACTAGCCAGTGGGCACACACCACCGTGTGATCCGGATGCTGACCTAGCAGGAAACAGAAATAAAATACACGGAACACTAGACTGAGAAATGGATGAGTCTGAACAGACTCCACAAAACCAAACTCCAAACAACATGGAGGAACCAGGATACCAGAACAGAAATTATACAGACGAGACTGTGTGAACACAGACCAAGAAACGAGGCACAAGCAGAACAGACATACATATCCTTAAACCGACAGATGTACTTCAGACTAAAATCAATAATAAACAGGACTATTAACCATGGTTAAAAACTCCGAAATATCATAATATAAATAAAAGTTGCATGATTAAGCAGACATGGACAGCATAGCACTATAACTATGGTGCATAATAAAACATTGTTAGAGTAGATCAGAATTGCACAAATCATCAGCAACCAGAGTGCAGCAAGGATAGGGTTTAAATAGCCACACCCGACTTGCAATAGGCTCAGAGCATTAACTCTTTCAGGCACAGGAAGAATTAGAACAGAAACTGCTCAGACAAGAATATCATTGTCTGTACAGACTCCAAGAACATAAAAATTAAAAAATACATTTTTATACACAACCCCTTTAACAAGAACCCTATGATATCTATCCTTTAGTCAACTGCAAATCTGGTGAACTATCCAAAGATTAAGTCTAATTTTTACCAACTTCTCTATAAGTTCCTAATGTGTAACTGTATCGAAAGCAGTGCTGAAGTCCAGTTAAGCTATATATATATATATATATATATATCACCACCTTCATCAAGCACTTTTCTGACATAGTAAGGGTACGTTAACACTGCATCATTTTTATTACTACAAATGCCAAGTTAACTGGTCTGAGCGCTTACTCCGGCTGTTTTATCCTACCCTTTTAATTCATTATTTAAATCCATCTCCATTTCCTTAAACTTACAAGGAGATTTATCAAAACCTGTCCAGAGGAAAATCTGACTTCTTTTATTTTTGAAGAGGCCTCTGAAAAACGAAAGAAGCGATCTGATTGGTTGCTATGGGCAAATCAGCAACTTTTCCTCTGGCCAGGTTTTGATAAATCTCCCCCAAAGCAGTTAAAATGAATCAAATTGAAAGAAGTGAATAGATATATGATAAAGATGATTATGGCCCCTCAACCATGGAAATCCAAGAACAGAGTAGAACAAGAGACGCATGGGAATTTTTTGGACAAGGTCATTGAACTTTATGATAGGAGCCTGATGAGAAGGAAGGAAGAGAAGATAACACGTTATATATATATATATATATATATATATATATATATATACACATAAATGCTATCCCCTCCCATTGGCTTGCACTGTTGTTTTCCGCAACTGTCATGTCAGGAGTTAGTATTGTTACACAATCATCATTTTGTTACACAATCATCAATCTGTCGAGTTTATTTAATGTTCAGCTATGCAGGAGATAGTTTCCAACAGAGTTGACCTGACCTATTTCCTGCAGTCATACTTTATTATACACCATGGGGTTGAGATTCTCTATAGGGACATGACCCTACTGTCCAGCTGAAGACACAGCACGCAGCTGAGGACAAAACAATGATGCGTTTCTGCTGCTTCATCATCTTTTCAATGTGTCACAGTTTGATGCTACTGGAGCCATGTTGTCTTTTCTGCTCCTGTCTGGAATGCAGCTTAGGCCTAATTTATTAGACATTTGTTTGCTCAAAAGTATTAGGCATTGTCAAATTTCTCCTGTTGAAAACATTTCACAGTTTTAAAGAATGTAAACTTGGGACATGCAAAATGTTAGATCAGCTGGGGTCTAAGTATTCAGACCAGAACAAATCACTAGAACGTGTGGACAAAGCGGTGTGTGTCCCTGCACACTTTTGTACCCACTCTGGGACAGATTTATCAAGACCTGTGCAGAGGAAAAGCTGCCCAGTTGCCCATAGCAACCAATCAGATCGCTTCTTTCATTTTTAACAAGGCCTCTGCAAAATGAAAGAAGTAATCTGATTGGTTGCTATGGGCACCTGGGCAACTTTTCCTCTGGATTTTGATAAATCTCCCCCAATATGGTACATTTATCAGTGTTGTCTTTGGAAAGTGAGTTTTGAAGTAATTTTTTTTTGCTTTGGTTTTGATTATGTGCGACACATCGACACATTTATCATACTAGTTTATAGTTTGATAAGCAAAAAACTATAAATAACTTCAGAACACCATTTTGTATGTTTCCTCCTCTCCTTTGCAACTTTTTGTAAGACTTTTTAGGAGAGCTCTCCAAAGGCAGTTTTGTAAGCCAGGTCTGACCTGGCTTAGGTTTGCGACTTTACTTATATGTCCACTTCTCAACAAGTGGTTGAGGAGCTAACCCGGAGGGAGGCCATTTTGGATTTGGTATTCACAAATGGGGATTGGTATATGATGTAGGCGAAAGCTTGGGATCTACTGATCACCAGTCAGTGTGGTTTAATATAAGAACATAGGTTTTAGATTTTAGAAAAACAGACTTTTCAAAAATTAGATTAGTCATAAATGAGTCCCTATCAGACTGGAATAGATTACATGGAGTTCAGGAGAAATAGGACCACTTAAAAGACGCATTATTGAAGGCAACATAAAATTGCATTAGACTTGTCAGTAAAAGCAGAAAAAGGAAGCGACCACTGTGGTACTTAGCAAAAGTGTCCAAAACCGCAAAACCGCAAAAGTAGCAAAACCATTAACAGACTTATTTAACCAATCGAAAAATTGGAATCGGAAATCGGAAAATTGAAAATTAGCAAATGTCGTGCCCATTCACAAGAAAGGTAGTAGAGAGGAATCAAGCAACTATAGGCCAGTAAATCTGACATCAATAGTGGGGAAATTAATGGGAACCCTACTAAAGGATAGGATTCTGGAACTTCTAAAATCCCATGGTTTGCAAGATGAAAAACAATATGGATTTACTTCAGGGAGATCATGTCAAACAAATTTCACTGATTGACTTATCAATAAACTACAGTGATTGAGCTTGGACTCCCATATTGTTCAGTGGATTAGGCATTGGCTGAGTGACAGACAACAGAGGGTTGTAGTCAATGGAGAATATTCAGAGCAAGGTCTTGTTACCAGTGGGGACCTCAGGGATCTGTACTGGGACCAATTTTGTTTAATATCTTCATTAGTGATATTGCAAAAGTTCTCAATGGTAACGTATGTCTTTTTGCTCATGACACAACGATATGTAACAGGGTTGATGTTCCTGGAGGGATCCGCTAAATGGAAAAGGATTTAGGCCAACTAGAAGAATGGTCAGAACTCTGGCAACTGAAATTTTATGTGGACAAATGCAAAATAATGCACCTGGGGCGTAAAAACCCAAGGGCAGAATATAGAATATTTGACACAGCCCTGACCTCAGTATCTGAGGAAAGGGATTTAGGAGTGATCATTTCAGAAGACTTAACGGTAGGCATACAATGTAATAGAGCAGCAGGAAATGCTAGCAGAATGTTTGGATGTATAGGGAGAAGTATAAGTAGTAGAAAGAGTGGCGTGGCTTGACGCCATAGAAAATGGCCACATAGCCTGCTAGCTCCCAATCCCTGAGGCCATAAAATCTGCTATATTCAGCGGTGACCTGCCCCTGGTAGATGGGGAGGACCACCTGGCGATGCCCGTAGAAGCCCTCCTGCAGTCCTGCTCTCCTGGCAACATCACCCGGTTCCTGAGGCCCCCTCTAGCTCTCACCCCGGACTCACCGCCTGTTGCAGCAGACACTGCGCACCACCTGTGCTCCTGGTCTACCGGAGCCACGTAGGCCTGTGATCCTGCTTGCAGTGTCCCCGGACTCCCCTGCTGAACTGCCGGCTGCTCTCCTGCCTTGCCACCATATCGCCTCCTCTCCAGATCTCCGGGCCTGGGCCGGTGACACACTGCCGCCGCCATCTTTGCTGCCGTATCCTGCTCCCTCAAGGGACCCTGCTGCCTGCTCTGCGGCCCCTGGACTCTCACTGCACGAGCCTGTCCTGGCTCCCAGCTCCCTCTGCCTCCCCTCAGCCCCCTGTCCTTTTCCTCCCTGGGCAGCACCCAGGACCATCTTTAATTTTGATTGGACCCTGGGTAAGCAATTTTCTTGGCCCTCCCCCCCCCCCTGCCTCCGACCGACACACACTAACAGACATACACTTATGGGCACACACTGCAGATACACTTACAGACACACTCACCTGGCCGTCCATGGTTTCTTCTTTCCTGCGGCGGCCAGGACTGACGTGTGATGTTGCTGACGTCCTTCTGCACGGGTCTGCTGAGGATCGTCCCATCGGCGACGTCCCTTGTCAGTCCACCCCCCCCTCTCAAAAATAAATAAATAAATAAACAAAAATAAAAACACAGCCAACAACAACGTTTTTAAATTCCAGTATTTTTTTTTTTTTATATAACTTCACTGAAATGGCACAGGGGGATCAGAGGGGGACTGGGAATTTAAATAGCAAAGGGTGGATTGGGGGGGGGCTAAATTGTACAGGGGGCTCAGATTGGGAATTAAGGTGGCCACTCTGATCCCCATGTGCCATTTTAATTACCCCCCCCCCCGTGCCATTTCATTGTCACCCACCCCCCTGTGCCATCTGATCCCCCCTGTGCTGTATTCCACCACAATAGGTTAGGCAGCAGATGTTCCCCCACAATAGGTTAGGCGGCAGATGTTCCTCCACAATAGGTTAGGCGGCAGATGTTCTCCCCCATTAGTTAAGCAGATGTTCCCTCACATTAGGCGGCAGATGTTCCCCCAGAATAGGTTAGGCAGTGTCACGATTCGGCTTACAGGTAGTGGATCCACTGTGTCAGCGAGGGATTGGCGTGGACCGTGCTGGTGGACCGGTTCTAAGAGGCTACTGGTGTTCACCAGAGCCCGCCGCAAAGCAGGATGGTCTTGCTGCGGCAGTAGCAACCAGGTCGTATCCACTAGCAACGGCTCAACCTCGCTGACTGCTGAGAAGGCGTGGGACAGAAGGACTAGGCAGAGGCAAGGTCAGACATAGCAGAAGGTCGGGGCAGGCGGCAAGGTTCGTAGTCAATAAGGATAGCAGGAGATCAGGTAACACAGGCTTGGACAACACTAAATGCTTTCACTGGCACAAGGCAACAAGATCCGGCAAGGGAGTGCAGGGGAAGTGATGTGATATAGCCAGGGAGCAGGTGGAAGCCAATTAAGCTAATTGGGCCAGGCACCAATCATTGGTGCACTGGCCCTTTAAGTCTCAGGGAGCTGGCGCGCGCGCGCCCTAGAGAGCGGAGCCGCGCGCGCCAGCACATGACAGCCGGGGACCGGGACGGGTAAGTGACTTGGGATGCGATTCCGCTGTCAGGGAGCAGGTGGAAGCTAATTAGGCTAATTGGGCCAGGCACCAATCATTGGTGCACTGGCCCTTTAAATTTTAGAGAGCTGGCGCGCGCGCGCCCTAAGGAGCGGAGCCGCGCGTGCCAGGACATGACAGCCGGGGGTCGGGACAGGTAAGTGACTTGGAATGCGATTCACGAGCGGGCGCGTCCCGCTATGCGCATCGCATCCCCGCCGGCAATGTCAGTGCAGCGCTCCCGGTCAGCGGGTCTGATCGGGGCGCTGCAGAGAGAGGAACACCGCGAGCGCTCCGGGGAGGAGCAGGGACCCGGAGCGCTCGGTGTAACAATTGGACTGTGATGTGGGGATCTACTGACATATTGTGGGCATTGCCATCTGGTCTAATACCCCCTGATTTGTTGAGTTAATGTCATACTATGCTTATGGCTTATGTTACAACTGGTCACATGTTTTCTAGATTGCTCCTTTGGCGTGGCCTCAGAGGAGGGACTACCTTGTACTGGTGGTTCCCTTCTTGGTGAGTTCCTCTGTTCCCCCTTTGAGGCTATGACAATGGTTAGGATTGTGTTGGGATGTTTGTTCTCCCTCTTCCTAATCTTCTCTATGGCCTCCACTTTGACCTATGGGTCACTGGTTTGTTTTTGGATTTGTTCTCTTGTGGTTTGTCCCTTGATGTCTGTGTTTCCTTGTTCTTTGTCCGGTCCATTTGCTTGTTTCTCCTGTGTTTCTCTTCCTTTTTCTTTCCTCTTGTTCTCCAGGTTCAACAGGATTGGATGGTTGTCCCTTGGCCTTCCTTGGGTGCCCCTGTTCTTATCCATTTTGGATGGCTTCCTTGATGGTCTGAGTGAGTACTTTTCCTTACAGTTTTGTGTCCCCTCCTTCACCTTCTCATGGCTAAGTGTGTCTCCTTGAACAAAAGGCCTTAACTCCCCCATTAAAATGTGCCTTCTGCAGCGGGAGTTAGTATTACTGTGCGCTAATATTGTATATCTTCAGGAGACACACTTTGACCATTCGGGCTCTTCTTCACCATCTCTATCCCACATCCTTTATGGCTCCTTCTGATCGTAAGGTAGCGGGTGTGGCAATATTGGTTTCTCTATCCTGTCCTCTCCAGGTCTCCTTGTCCTAGGCGGATCCTTTGGGCCGCTATGTTATAGTTGAGGGTTCCTTGGGGGGTAAACAGCTTCTTCTTTGTAATCTGTATGCTCCTCTCAAATTCCTTTTCTGCGGCATGTCCTTGCGCAACTCCATAGGTACCCTTTCCTTTGCAACTATGGACCATCTCTTGGCTGTAGCTGGTCCCCCGTGCAGATGCATTTATCGTCCCTTTTCCAACGTTTTATTCGAGCCTCTACGATCTCTGGAGTATAAATCCTCCCACTGACCGCTCCTTCACTTTCTACTCTCACCCTCCTAAACTTCATACTCGCATAGACTATTTCTTTGGCAATCTTCCTATGGTCCGTATGCTCTCGAATGCCTCCTTAGAACCTATCTCGTGGTCTGACCACAGTCCGGTACTGGTTTCTTTCTCTCTTTTTGCTACCTTCTCTTGCCGTTGCCATTGGCATCTTAATGACTCTCTCCTTAAATCTCCGCCCTCCCAGGACTCGATTCAACATTGCTTAATGGAGTATTTTACTCTTAATGAAGGATCAGTAACTTCTCAGGCTACGCTTTGGGAAGCTCATAAATCTGAAGATCTGTAGATTGAAATGCAATGCCTTGGCTCGTTCCCAGGAGCTCCGGACGCGAATCTCTGATCTGTAATCTCTTTTACTATCCTCTCCTTCTCTTTCGGTGCTACGGAGGCTGGTAGCTGCTCGGTCCCAGCTGAGTGAGTTGGCCCTCCACAAGGTGGAGCGTCAGCTGCTCTATGCTAAATAGCATTTTTATGAGAAGGGCAATAAGGCCCACACTATGCTTGCTCGCCGCTTGAGGGACCTTGCGTCGGCTCAGTCTCCTTCTCTGAGGGACTCAGCTGGAAATCTACACTATCACCCTGACGAGATTTCCCGTCTTTTCCTGGATTACTATTCTAAACTCTACTCTTTACCCTCCCAATTACCCTTGGTCCAGATGGGTTTACCTACTTATACTATAAGACTTTTTCCTCTACCCTTCTCCATGGACGTGTTCCTCTCTTTTTAACTCGTTTCTGGGGGGGGGGGGGGGGGTCCCACAGTCCTTTTTTGCATTCACTGTCTTATCCCTAAGCCAGACAAGGACCCCCATGATTTCTCGAGCTATAGACCCATTGCCCTTCTTAACTCTGACCTAAAACTCTTTTCAAAGGTTTTGGCAACCCGCCATAGTTGTTTTCTCCCCTCCCATGGGCATAAAGACCAAGTTGGGTTTATTCCTTGTCACCAGGGAGGTGATAACACTAGACGGGTAGTGGGTCTCATAGATATGATTAATCGGTGGTCTGATCAGACCTTGGTGCTTGGTTTTGACGTTGAAAAGGCCTTTGATCGGGCTGGCCTTTCCTTTTCGCCATAACTGGTAACTGCGGGGCCTTTACTTTTCCGCTACTGCCTCCCTAAATCTCCCTCATGCTTCCTTCTTGACTTTCCCTATTTTTAATGGCACTAGGCAAGGATGTCCGTTATCCCCCTGATTTTTGCATTGTGCATTGAACCTCTTGCTGCCATGATCTGGGGGGATCCGAACATCTCTGGTGTATCCCTTCATGATAGGGAATTTAAAGGGATATTCCAGGAAAAAACTATTTTTTTTATATCAACTGGGTCCAGAAAGTTAAACAGATTTGTAAATTACTTCTATTAAAAAATCTTAATCCTTTCAATAATTATCAGCTGCTGAAATTGACTTGTTGTTTTCTGTCTGGCAACAGTGCTCTCTGCTGACATCTCTGCTTGTCTCGGGAACTGCACAGAGTAGAAGAGGTTTGCAATGGGGATTTGCTTCTAAACTGGGCGGTTCCCGAGACACGTGTCATCAAAGAGAGCACTTAGACAGAGAAGAACAACTCAACTTCAGAAGCTCATAAGTACTGAAAGGATGAAGATTTTTTTAATAGAAGTAATTTACAAATCTGTTTAACTTTCTGGAGCCAGTTGATATATAAAAAAAAAGTTTTTTCCTGGATAAACCCTTAAAGATCTGCTTGTTTACAGACGATGTTCTTCTCACTCTTACTAAACCCTCCCTTTCTCTCCCTAACCTATACCGGGTTCTTCACTCTTATGGGGTGGTGTCGGGATACAAGGTTAATCTCTCTAAGACTGAGGCACTACCTTTGAACCTTACACTGTCACTTTCTACTTTACTGCGATCTAATTACTCTTTTAAATTGTCTTCTTCGGCTGTTAAATATTTGTGAGTGCTTTTGTCACCTAGCTATTCCTCTCTTTACTCTACTAACTTTCCCTCTCTTTTTCGTGACTTCCGGGCACTTATGGAAAAGTGGCGTCTCAGTGTATTTCTATTTCCGGTCCTATTGCTGTGGTTAAAATGACTATTTTGCCCAAACTACTATATTTTTTAGAGACCTTGCCAGTTAGGGTTCTGTTGTCTGCTCTCCATTCCTTTCAATCCACAATTTTTCGCTTCATACTAAGAGACATCGGCTCCCGATGTCGGTTATGTTAGCTAGTCGATCGATGGGTGGATTGGGTGTTCCTAATGTTATCAAGTATTAAGTATTACTGGGCGGCCCACTAGGCTGGATTTGGGCTTGAGGTGAATTGCTGCTGTAATACACCCACAATTGCACTTTCTCTCTCACTCTCCCTTCCCTATCAGTGCTTCTAGGCTGGATTTGGGCTTGAGGTGAGTTGCTGCTGTAAAAATGCTTTTCTGTGCAACACACAGTGCTCTCTGTCCCTCTCTCTCTCTGCAATAGAACGCTGATGTGAGTGGCCTCAAGATGGCTGACGATTATATAGGGCTGTGACATCACAGGGGTGGCTGGCTGCTGATAGTCTGCATGCTGCATGTGAATCAGGGTAATCCCGCCTACCCTTGTTCCCGCCTTCCCATCATTCGTTGCCCCATGTCCTGACATGTGGAGCCGCCTTCTTAGATGCCCTGGAGCCTGGACCGCACTAAATGGAGTTTAATGAAGCGATTTGTGCAATCGAATCGTGGCGATATTTGCATTTGTTGCGAAGCGAATTTTTCCTCAAATTTGTAACTAATTCGGATTCATCAGATTCGATTCTCTGTTGTGCAGTTTGATCCTTCTTATTGATAATTACTCAATGCTCTTCAAAAAAAAAAAGGGAATAGACAGGTAGTATTATTTCTCAGACAATGCAGGGTTTGGTTGTAGTCTGATACCATGGAGATACACAGGCTTAGATTTATTAATCTGTCAGAGGCAAAAAGTGGAATGATTTGACCATAACAACCAATCACAGTTCAGCTTTTATTTTCCTAGAGCTTGTTAAAATATGAAAGCTGAGCTGTGATTGAGTGTTATGGGCAAATGACTCCTGTTTTTGTTCCTGACAGATTGATAAATCCAGGCCATAGTTTCTCATGGAACCTGAAGACACAAAATAGCAACATTTTTCAATGAAGATCTTCACATGTTTTTTGTTTTTTTAACTGATGGAGCCATATAAATCCCAGAAACATAGAGGTAGATTAACTAATCCTACCTAATACTTAGACAGTATAAACTTAGACTAGATAGTTGTAATATGCACCAGATTTATTATAGGGGCCCCAGCTGTTTGATAAAATTTGTTTGGTTATCTGACTCCAAAATTGTGCCCAAATTTTTGACACCAGATGGTGCATTCAAATCATGCCCCTATATCATTAAGCCCCACCTACTTCTTACCCTGTCCCCTTGTCATGGGAGGCACAAAAGTGTCCAAGTGAACTTCAGTCTGTGTTGGTTTCCAGTAGTTTGGAAATACTGAGCTATTCTCCCTTAGAAGCATTGCTCGTAGGGGTAATATTTCCTTCCTAGATAAAACAATGTACAGTAGCGCTTTTGTATGGATGTGCAGGGGATGTGCCTACTGCTGCCGTATGATACGTATGGACTCCTGATTCCCATACCCTATTAGCTCTCCAGTATTATAAACAATATAGTTGGCGCTATAGGACTTTTAATCTATAGTGATTGATCCAGAAAATGTACTCTTATTATACAGCATATCTTACTATAATGTTGTTTCTGCACCTGAACAATCCGATCTGTTCCCGAATGTAGTTTCCAATTGATGTACAGTCAGTTCTTACTGAAGAGGTGCTCTGAGAAGTCCCGGGGAGAATGGGAGACTGCCCTGGCCGGTGGCGCTCGTGGTGCTGCCTGATGGTATTTGGCAGCCTGCAGTCAAGTCACGACGGATGCCGGTAAGCCCCGAAATTCCTGCCGACACATTTAGGAAATTAATGCTTTTTCCTTTGTCTGGGATAGAATATAGTTTATACGCCACCAGCGAGGGCAGTCTCCCGTTACCCCCGGGACTTCTCAGATCACCTCTTCAGTAAGAAGCGCCAACTATATTGTTTATATTTCCTTCCTGTTGTTCTGGACAGAACTAAGTATGAAAGCACACATGTCCCCATGTCTCAGTTCATCAGAAGTTAGGACATTTTAATGAGACAATCCCTGATAAAGTGTAATACCTTTGTTCCACAACTCTATTGGGCAAGCTGTAGATTTTGCAATGAAATTTCAGGCTATTTCTGTAAATTTCCGCAACAAACATGGCTACAAATCCCTGGTTTCCACACCACATTCGAACTTAAGTGGAGATTTAGCCCAAAGCAGATCACTTATTTGATTTTTCAGAGGACTTTTAGCCCTTTCACAACCCTACAAATTTAGAGTTCTGGCTCCCGTTTTCCTTCTCCTCACTTTCTAAGACCCATAAGTTTTTATTTTTCCACTGACAAAGTTGTATTAGGGCTTATTTTGTGAAGGACAAGTTGACGTTTTTTTTTTTTTTTTATTGCACCCTTTATGTAATCATATAATGTTTTATGAAGCCAGAAACATATTCTATGTAGGGCAAAATTGAAAGAAATATGGAATTGCGCAATTTTGTGGGGCATTAATTTATTAGTTGTTCACCTTATGGTAGAACTGGCATGCTAACTTTTTTCTATGGGTCAGTACAATTCCAATTATATCAAACTTGAAAAATTTATGTTTTGTTTCATGGTTAAAAAAAATAAAAAACTTGAAAAAAATTAAAGTGGTTAAGATTTTTGGCTATATTGCATCTTCTTTTAATGTTCATTGTCACACCGAGCGCTCCAGTCTTCACCTCCGGACTGGAGCGCCCGCTGCCTTTGTCCTCTGCTCCGGGGCCTCGGTGTCTCCCAGTCAGACGTACTGATCGGGAGTGCTGGGTCTCACAGTGGCAGGGACGCGGCTAGCGTGGCGGCTGGTCCCCACTCACGCGTCGCGTCCCTGTTCGACTTACCTGCTCCCCGCGCGGCGCTCTGCTCTCCTGGATCCCGGCACGCGTGGCCCCACTCTCTAGGGTGCGCGCGCCGGCTTCAGTAAATTTAAAGGGCCAGCGCACCGGTAATTGGTGCGCTTGTTCCTCACCTCCCACTGGCCTTTCTCAATAAAAGGCACCTGCCCCATCCTGCCCTTGCTGGATCTTTGTGCCTAGTGCCTTTGAGAAAGCGTTCCCTACTGTGATATTGCCTTGCCAGTTGCCGAACCCATTGCTACCGTATACTCGCCTGTGAACCCTTGCTGCCTGCCCTGACCTCTGCTACGTCCGACTATGCTCTTGCCTGCTCCCTGTGTACCACGCTATATCAGCTGCCAGAGAGGTCAAGTTGTTACTGGGGGATACGACCTGGTAGTTACCGCCGCAGCAAGTCCATCCCGCCTTGCGGCGGGCTCTGGTGAAAACCAGTAACTGCTTAGAACCGGTCCTCCAGTACAACCCGTGCCATCACCTCTCTGGTCCGGAGGATCCACTACCTATCCTGCCGGTACGTGACAGTAAGATCTGGCCATGGATCCCGCTGATGTTCCCCTGCCAAGTCTAGCGGACCTCACCTCCATTGTGGCCCAGCAAGGTCAGCAGCTGGCCCAGTTGACCGCCATGATGCAACAGCTCCTGCCTGCTCAGCAACAGTCTGCACCACCGCCTGCACCTGCTGCATTACCTCCGCCCGCAGTTACCACTGGAGCCAGAATCCGTTTGTCTATACCAGACAAATACGACGGAGATCCTAAACTATGCCGAGCATTCCTGTCTCAGTGCTCTCTAAATCTCGAGCTACTCTCAGTCCAGTTTCCGTCTGAGCGAGCCAAGGTAGCCTTCATCCTCAGTCTGCTCTCCGGGAGGGCCCTGGCCTGGGCTACACCGCTCTGGGACCGCGCTGATCCAGCCACCGCTTCTGTCCAGAGTTTTTGTCAGGAGTTTCGTAGTGTTTTTGAGCAACCTGCCCGGGTTACCTCCGCAGAGACTGCTTTTCTAAACCTGTCCCAAGGAAATTCTACCGTGGGTAACTATGCCGTCCAGTTCCGCACCCTTGCTTCCGAGCTGAACTGGAATAATGAAGCTCTTTGTGCCACCTTTAAGAAGGGACTTAATTGTGACATTAATTGTGACCTCCTCTTGCTAGCCACCAGGATTGACAAACGTTTCTCTGAGAGACAAGAGGAACTCCATCTTGAAAAGGAAAAAGCTCGTTCCAAACGCTGCCCTCGTCTGACTCCAGTGTTCCAGCGTCCACCTCTACCTGTCTCTGGGTCTTCCGCTGTGGAGGCCATGCAGGTGGACCGGTCTCGCCTGACCCCTCAAGAACGAAGTCGCCGTAGAGACTTCCTTAAGGACTGTCCTCTTCATCCTCCACGTTCAGGAAATGCTCGCACCTAGTGGATGTGGGAGAGGCATTACTAGGTGTGGATTCTTCCTCTCCACGCCTCATTATATCCGTGCAGTTGTTCCTTTCGGCCAAGTCCTTCTTCTCTGCTGCTGCTTTCTTGGATTCCGGCTCTGCCGGCAACTTCATCCACGCCTCCTTGGTCGACAAGTATCAAATTCCTATACCCGTCTGCCCAAGCCGTTCCTTATTTCTACGGTCAACGGGGAGAAACTCTCTGCTACGGTACAATACCGCACCCAGCCCATGCGGATGGATATTGGGATATTCCATACCGAGACTCTGGAATTTCTTGTTCTTCCCTTCTGCTCCTCCGAACTCCTGCTGGGTTTACCGTGGTTGCAACGCCAGTCTCCTGAATTGAATTGGTCCACCGGTGAGATTCTGCGTTGGGGTTCCTCCTGCCCTGACCGGTGCTTCAAGCCTACTCCTATCAAGCGGGTCCCAGGTCTCCCCAAGCCTTACCATCAATTTGCGGACGTCTTCTGTAAAAAAAAAAGCGGAGACTCTTCCTCCTCACAGGCCATATGATTGTCCCATTGACCTGTTACCGGGCTCTACTCCTCCTCGGGGCAGAATTTATCCTCTCTCCCCTCTAGAGACTCAGGCCATGTCGCACTATGTACGTGAGAATTCACAGAGAGGCTTTATTAGGAAGTCTTCGTCTCCTGCTGGAGCCGGGTTTTTCTTTGTGTCTAAAAAGGATGGTTCTCTCCGACCCTGCATCGATTATAGAGGACTCAATAAAATTACCATTAAAAACTGTTACCCTCTGCCTCTAATCTCTGAGCTGTTTGACCGTCTCAGAGGAGCCAAGATTTTCACCAAGTTGGATCTCCGCGGGGCCTACAATTTAATCCGCATTCGTAAAGGAGACGAGTGGAAGACCGCATTTAACACCCGGGACGGTCACTTTGAGTACTTAGTGATGCCCTTTGGACTTTGTAACGCACCCGCAGTCTTCCAGGAGTTCGTGAACGACATCTTCCAGGACCTTCTCTACACTTGCGTTGTAGTATATCTGGATGATATCCTTATTTTGTCATCCAATCTGGATCAACATCGAGTCCATGTCCGGCAAGTTCTCACCCGACTCAGAAGTAACCGCCTCTATGCCAAAATTGAGAAATGTCTGTTTGAGCGTACCTCCTTGCCATTCCTGGGGTATATCATCTCTGCCCAAGGTCTGCAAATGGATCCTGCCAAGCTATCTGCAGTTCTGGACTGGCCACACCCCTCTGGTCTCCGAGCCATACAGAGATTCCTGGGTTTTGCCAATTACTACAGACAGTTTATTCCTCATTATTCCACCCTGGTGGCTCCTCTTGTGGCTTTGACTAGAAAGGGTGCCAATCCTAAGACCTGGCCTCCTCACGCTGAAGAGGCCTTTCTGTCCCTGAAAGCTGCCTTTGCATCTGCACCTGTTCTCTCCCGGCCAGATTCTTCCAAGCCATTCTTTCTTGAAGTGGATGCATCCTCTGTGGGAGCTGGAGCTGTATTAACTCAAAAGTCTTCCAGGGGCAAGACCATAACTTGTGGCTTCTTCTCTAAAACCTTTTCTTCCGCCGAGAAGAATTACGCTATTGGGGACAGAGAACTGTTGGCAATTAAATTGGCCTTGGAGGAGTGGAGACATCTTCTCGAGGGTGCTCCTCACCCTGTGAACATTTTCTCGGACCATAAGAACCTAGTCTACCTCCAGTCTGCTCAGAGACTAAATCCCCGCCAAGCCCGTTGGTCCATCTTCTTCGCCCGCTTCAACTTCCAGATTCACTTCCGTCCCGCTGCCAAGAACATCAGGGCAGATGCCCTTTCACGCTCTTCGGATGTGGTGGGCGATGTACCCACTCCTAAACACATTGTTCCACCTGAGTGTCTCACCTCGGTAGCACCTGTGGATTTACGGCTACTTCCTCCGGGTAAGACCTATGTTCCTCCTCGCCAGTGGTTGCAAGTTCTCAAGTGGGGTCACGCTTCCTTCCTTGCCGGTCATCCTGGGATTAAGAAGTCTCTGCAGTTAATTTCTCAAAGATATTGGTGGCCCTCGCTAGACAGAGACGTCACTGAATTCGTCCAGTCCTGCGCAATCTGCGCCCGGGACAAGACTCCTTGTCAGAAACCTGCGGGCCTTCTTCTGCCCCTCCCTGTTCTGGAGACCCCTTGGTCACACATCGCCATGGACTTTATCACTGATCTTCCCTCCTCCCATGGTATGACAGTCATTTGGGCCGTGGTTGACCGTTTTTCAAAGATGGCTCATTGTCACGATGCCGGCTGGCAGGTAGTGGATCCTCTGTGCCAGAGAGGGATTGGCGAGGACCGCGCTAGTGGACCGGTTCTAAGTCACTACTGGTTTTCACCAGAGCCCGCCGCAAAGCGGGATGGTCTTGCTGCGGCGGTAGTGACCAGGTCGTATCCACTAGCAACGGCTCACCTCTCTGACTGCTGATGATAGGCGAGGTACAAGGGAGTAGACAGAAGCAAGGTCGGACGTAGCAGAAGGTCGGGGGCAGGCGGCAAGGTTCGTAGTCAGGGTGGATAGCAGAAGTTCTGGTACACAGGCTTTAGACACACTAAACGCTTTCACTAGGCACAAGGGCAACAAGATCCGGCAAGGGAGTGCATGGGAGGAGGTCAGATATAGTCAGGGACCAGGTGGAAGCCAATTAAGCTAATTGGGCCAGGCACCAATCATTGGTGCACTGGCCCTTTAAGTCTCAGGGAGCTGGCGCGCGCGCGCCCTAGAGAGCGGAGCCGCGCGCGCCAGCACATGACAGCAGGGGACGGGAACGGGTAAGTGACCTGGGATGCGATTCGCGAGCGGGCGCGTCCCGCTGTGCGAATCGCATCCCCAACGGCCATGACAGTGCAGCGCTCCCGGTCAGCGGGACTGACCGGGGAGCTGCAGGGAGAAAGACGCCGTGAGCGCTCCGGGGAGGAGCGGGGACCCGGAGCGCTAGGCGTAACAGTACCCCCCCCTTAGGTCTCCCCTTTTTTTTGTCCGGTGACTGCCTCCCCTGGGATGAGGACACCGGGAAGGGATGGATGGTTTCCTCAATGGCAGGCAGTACAGCAGGAGTAGGAATGGGGAGGGAGGGCAGAGGGTGAAGCTTGGCACGGGGCAGGGAGACACAAGGACGGGAGCCATGAGGGGACACAGAGGCTTGCCTGAAGGGACTGGGAGGGGGGGAGAGGCATTTTCTGTGGCAGGCAGAGTCCCTAACGACCTTAGGGGGACCGGATACAGGAGGAACCACAGGGTCACGGCAGGGAGTACTGGGAACCGGTTTAAGGCAGTCCTTGGAACAAGAGGGACCCCAACTCTTGATCTCCCCAGTGGACCAGTCCAGGGTTGGGGAATGGTGTAGAAGCCAGGGTAGTCCAAGGAGAATTTCGGAAGTGCAATTGGGAAGGACCAAAAATTCAATTTTCTCGTGATGAGGTCCGATGCACATTAGGAGGGGCTCCGTGCGGTAACGCACGGTGCAATCCAACCTGGCTCCGTTGACCGCGGAAATGTGGAGTGGCTTGACAAGACGGGTCACCGGAATGCGGAATTTATTCACCAAGGACTCCCGAATAAAATTCCCAGAGGCACCAGAGTCCAGGCAGGCCACGGCTGAGAGGGAAGAGCTGGCTGAAGTAGAAATCCGTACAGGCACCGTGAGACGTGGAGAAGCCGACTTAGCATCAAGAGACGCCACACCCACGAGAGCTGGGTGCGAGCGTGCGTTTCCCAGACGTGGAGGACGGATAGGGCAATCCACCAAAAAATGTTCGGTACTGGCACAGTACAGACAAAGATTCTCTTCCTTACGGCGATTCCTCTCTTCCAGGGTCAGGCGAGACCGATCCACTTGCATGGCTTCCTCGGCGGGAGGCCTAGGTGCAGATTGCAGTGGAGACTGTGGGAGAGGTGTCCAGAGATCTAAGTCTTTTTCCTGGCGGAGCTCTTGATGTCTCTCAGAAAAACGCATGTCAATGCGAGTGGCTAGATGAATGAGTTCATGCAGGTTAGCAGGTGTTTCTCGTGCGGCCAGAACATCTTTAATGTTGCTGGATAGGCCTTTTTTAAAGGTCGCGCAGAGGGCCTCATTATTCCAGGATAGTTCAGAAGCAAGAGTACGGAATTGTATGGCGTACTCGCCAACGGAAGAATTACCCTGGACCAGGTTCAGCAGGGCAGTCTCAGCAGAAGAGGCTCGGGCAGGTTCCTCAAAGACACTTCGAATTTCCGAGAAGAAGGAGTGTACAGAGGCAGTGACGGGGTCATTGCGGTCCCAGAGCGGTGTGGCCCATGACAGGGCTTTTCCAGACAGAAGGCTGACTACGAAAGCCACCTTAGACCTTTCAGTATGGAAACTGGTCCGACATCATCTCCATGTGCAGGGAACATTGCGAAAGAAAGCCACGGCAAAACTTAGAGTCCCCATTAAATTTGTCCGGCAAGGACAGGCGGAGGCTAGGAGTGGCCACTCGCTGCGGAAGGGGTGCAGGAGCTGGCGGAGGAGATGATTGCTGCTGAAGTTGCGACTGAAGTTGGTGCACAATGGTGGACATTTCCGACAGCTGGTGGGTTAGATGGGCGATCTGTCGGGATTGCTGGGCGACCACCGTGGTGATATCAGAGATATAAGGCAGAGGGACCTCAGCGGGATCCATGGCCGGATCTACTGTCACGATGCCGGCTGGCAGGTAGTGGATCCTCTGTGCCAGAGAGGGATTGGCGAGGACCGCGCTAGTGGACCGGTTCTAAGTCACTACTGGTTTTCACCAGAGCCCGCCGCAAAGCGGGATGGTCTTGCTGCGGCGGTAGTGACCAGGTCGTATCCACTAGCAACGGCTCACCTCTCTGACTGCTGATGATAGGCGAGGTACAAGGGAATAGACAGAAGCAAGGTCGGACGTAGCAGAAGGTCGGGGGCAGGCGGCAAGGTTCGTAGTCAGGGTGGATAGCAGAAGTTCTGGTACACAGGCTTTAGACACACTAAACGCTTTCACTAGGCACAAGGGCAACAAGATCCGGCAAGGGAGTGCATGGGAGGAGGTCAGATATAGTCAGGGACCAGGTGGAAGCCAATTAAGCTAATTGGGCCAGGCACCAATCATTGGTGCACTGGCCCTTTAAGTCTCAGGGAGCTGGCGCGCGCGCGCCCTAGAGAGCGGAGCCGCGCGCGCCAGCACATGACAGCAGGGGACGGGAATGGGTAAGTGACCTGGGATGCGATTCGCGAGCGGGCGCGTCCCGCTGTGCGAATCGCATCCCCAACGGCCATGACAGTGCAGCGCTCCCGGTCAGCGGGACTGACCGGGGAGCTGCAGGGAGAAAGACGCCGTGAGCGCTCCGGGGAGGAGCGGGGACCCGGAGCGCTAGGCGTAACACTCATTTTGTGTCCCTGCCTGGTCTCCCGTCTGCGCCTCAGTTGGCCAAACAGTTTTTTGTTCACATCTTCCGCCTCCACGGTCATCCCAAACACATCGTCTCAGACCGTGGGGTGCAGTTCATTTCCAAGTTTTGGAGGGCTCTCTGTGGTCAACTCGGAGTCAAGCTGGATTTTTCTTCCTCGTATCACCCTCAGTTCAACGGCCAAGTAGAAAGGGTGAACCAGACTCTGGGAGATTATCTACGCCATTTTGTGTCCTCTCGCCAAGATGATTGGTCGGATTTACTCCCTTGGGCAGAGTTCTCTTATAATTTCAAACAATCTTCCGCCACCAATAAGTCTCCATTTTTTGTGGTCTATGGCCGTCATCCTCTGCCTCCTCTGCCTAGGACCTCCGCCCCCTCGTCTGTACCAGCTGTAGAGGACCTCCTTCTGGACTTCACTTCTATTTGGCGAGAGACCCACTCAGCCCTCCTCAAGGCCTCGACCCGTATGAAGCTCCAGGCCGACAAAAGTCGTAGAGCTCCTCCAGAATTCAGTCCCGGTGACAAGGTGTGGCTCTCCTCGAAGTACATCAGATTTAAGGTACCAAGTTACAAGCTGGGCCCTCATTACTTGGGTCCCTTCAGAGTCAATAGCCGCATTAATCCGGTGTCCTACCAGCTCCATCTTCCTCCCTCCCTCAGAATTCATAACTCTTTTCATGTCTCCCTTCTCAAGCCTGCTCTCTTTAATCGCTTCTCTCCTAAACTTCTTTCTCCCACCCCTGTCACTGGTACCTCTGATATTTTTACTGTTAAAGAAATCCTAGCCACCAAGCTTGTTCGGGAGAAAAGATTTTTTTTGGTCGACTGGGAGGGCTGCGGTCCTGAGGAAAGGTCTTGGGAGCCTGAAAATAACATCTTGGACCGCAGTCTCATCCTCAACTTCCTTGGTGCCAAAAAGAGAGGGAGACCTAAGGGGGGGGGGGGGTACTGTCACAGCGAGCGCTCCGGTCTTCACCTCCAGACCGGAGCGCCCGCTGCCTCTGTCCTCTGCTCCGGGGCCTCGGCGTCTCCCGGTCAGACGTACTGACCGGGAGCGCGGGTCTCACAGTGGCAGGGACGCGGCTAGCGTGGCTCACGTGCTGCGTCCCTGTTCGACTTACCTGCTCCCCGCGCGGTGCTCTGCTCTCCTGGATCCCGGCGCGCTCCGGCTTCAGTCATTTTTTAGGGCCAGCGCACCGGTAATTGGTGAGCTGGTTCCTCACCTCCCACTGGCCCTTCCCAATAAAAGGCACCTGCCCCATCCTGCCCTTGCCGGATCTTTGTGCATGGTGCCTTTGAGAAAGCGTTCCCTACTGTGATATTGCCTTGCCAGTTGCCGAACCCATTGCTACCGTATACTCGCCTGTGAACCCTTGCTGCCTGCCCTGACCTCTGCTACGTCCGACTACGCTCTAGCCTGCTCCCTGTGTACCACGCTATATCAGCTGCCAGAGAGGTCGAGTTGTTACTGGGGGATACGACCTGGTAGTTACCGCCGCAGCAAGTCCATGCCGCCTTGCGGCGGGCTCTGGTGAAAACCAGTAACTGCTTAGAACCGGTCCTCCAGTACAACCCGTGCCATCGCCTCTCTGGTCCGGAGGATCCACTACCTATCCTGCCGGTACATGACATTCATGTTTTTTGCAATTGACATGTGTTATATGTTTGTGTAGCAGGCGTCTTTTTTTCTTACCTGTTTGTGGGCCAGGAAGTTCTGTAGTTCGGCGTTGGATCTCTTACTGTCGTCCACGGCATCGGCCATGTTAGAATTAGGCTGTGGACAACGTGTCAGGGCTTTTTTTTTTCTCTGTTCTTTGTTTCCGTCACTGGGAGGCTTCTTTCATGCCCAGCTGATAAATATGTAAGGTTTCCGAAGTTAGAGCTGAAGCGAGCGAAGTCAGAGCCCGGAGGACGCAGGTCTGCATGAGAGAAATAAGCCACGCCCCCTCATCTCCCCCTCCCGGAGGTCGCAGTTCTGCATGAGAGAAATAAGCCACACCTCTCATCTCCCCCTCCCGGAGGTCGCAGGTCTGCATGGGAGAAAGAAGCCAGAGAAGATAAGTGAGAGGACGTACACTCCTCCTCATCTCCTCCCTGAGCTCTGTGTTCACTGTACGGGAGGATGACAAAGTGCAGGGCTGGGGATGTATAGACTGCAGGGGCTGGGGGATAAATCTCATACTGGGGATGATTTCTATGTGTGAAGGGGGGGGGACTCCTGAATGACACATGCTGGGAGTTGTAGTCCCTGTTAGGTGTGTGTATGCTAGTGTTTCCCAACCAGGGAGTGCTGGTAGTAGTAGTTTTGCAACACCTGGATGCACCCTGGGAAGCACTGGTGTATTCCCTATAGAGGTGTGGTGAACTACAACCCCCAGGAGACTACTGTGGCAGCATGCTGGTGTTATATCACAGACTGAAAACTTCTGAATGACACATGCTGGGAGTTGTAGTCCCTTTTGTGTGTATGCCAGTGTATCCCAACCAGGGCTGATTTATATAAGTGTGCTGTGTATAAGGGGGCCGACCTGGGAAAATAGTAGGGTGGGTAAAGGGCGGAACAAAAGAAAAATAGGAGCCGCCCCAAACCAGCAAGGCATGTGGCATGCTGGGATTTGTAGTTTTTAGCACAGCAAGAAACAGGAAATAGAAGCAAAGATAGGAAAACAAAGACAACAAAGAACGGAAATAGAGTAGCCTAAACAACAATAATAGAAATGAAACAAAACAAATAGGGTAAGTCAAAAACAGAAAAACACATTGACCATCGGAGTACCCCTTTAAACTCTGTTCATTGCCGTGTTCTGACATTAATAACTTTTTTTTTCTGCCTACCGAGCTGTGTTAGGTTTTTTTTTTTTTTTTTTGCACCATGAACTGTACTTTTTAACTGTTCCACATTTGTTACGTTTTTGATCACTTTTTATTACATTTTTTCTGGTATGTGATGTGACCAAAAATCAGCAATTTCAGCATTTGATATTTCTTTTACATTCACGTTGTTGGCCCTGCAGGATCAGGAATGTAATGATTTAATAGTTTGGACAATTACACATGCAGCAATACCAAATATGTTTTTTGTTTTTGTGTTTAAAAAATTGGAAAAAGGGAGGCAATTTAAATCTTTTTTAAATATTTTTAAAAACATTCTCTTCCTTTTTGTTATAAGCCATCAGTGTATGGCTTACATAGACCAATGTAATGCTATGGCATCACATTGATCTATGTTCTTGGCAATTGATTGCTAAAGACTGCCTAAGGCAGGCTTTAGCAATCACAGAGCCAGTGAAGACACAAAAGCAAAATTTAAGGCCCCGGGCTTCCCCAGCAACCCATCGGGACCCGGTAATGACATCATGGGGTGCCTATGGGTCTCCTAGACACCAGGGGTTAGATCACGACATTTAACCATTTCAATGACGGATATTGGAGAAATCTCTGATGTCCTTCATTGCAGGCAGATGTCTGCTGCTGATAGATGTCTGGCTACTGTCAGTTATGATGCGAACCCGGACTGCGGGCCCGTGTCACATTTCCCTTACCCAACCCGTGACAAGGGTCGGGAAGTGGTTAAAAAGAAGTGATCTGATTGGTTGCTATGGGCAACTACATCACTCTTCCTCAACACAGGTTTTGACAAAGCTCCCCCATTGTCTATTATCACCAGATTTCTCAGAAACAGACATAAACTGAAAAAAGTTACCATATTTTTCGCCGTATAAGACGCACTTTTTCTTCCCCAAAACTGGGGGGGGGGGGAGTTGGTGCGTCTTATACGGCAAATACACATTAAAACCCTGTCATATTACGGCGGTCCCTGGGGCCATCAATGGCCGGGACCCGCGGATAATACAGGACATCACCAATCGCGGTGATGCCCTGTATTAACCCTTCAGACGCAGCGATCAAAGCTGACCGCCTCGTCTGAAGCGAAATTTAAACTAACGCGGTTGCTCAGTCGGGCTGTTCGGGACCGCCGCGGTGAAATCACGTTGTCACGAACAGCTTACAGGACACCGGGAGGGAACTTACCTGCCTCCTTGGTGTCCGATGGGCGAATGACTGCTCCGTGCCGGGATCCCCTGCATGACCGGCGCTCTCCTTCGTCGTCATCGCGTCGGAGCGGCGTGCGTAGCGACGTGATGGCGGCGGCGGAGAGTGAGGATCCCGGGCAGCAGAGACTTTCCGGAGCGACGGGGACACCCTGGGGACGCAGCGACATCGATGGAGGGCGACATCCAGGGCAGCAGTGACGAGCGGTAACGGGTCCGGAACGGTGGGGATACGTGAGTATAACCTCCAATACCAGTGGTTTTCAACCTGGGGACCTCCAGATGTTGCAAAACTACAACTCCTGGCATGCCCGGACAGCCAACGGCTGTCCAGGCATGCCGGGAGTTGTAGTTTTGCAACATCTGGAGGTCCGCAGGTTGAAGATCACTGTCCTATACTTTACATTGTATTTGGTTCAGAATCTTTTTTTTCTAGATTTTCCTCCTTTAAAATTGGGTGCGTCTCATATGCGTCTTATACGACGAAAAATACGGAAAATCATTTTTATTTATTTATTTTAAGTTACAGAAGAGGAAGTCTCAAAAGCTTCTATCTACACTATGTAAAATATGTAAGAATGTGGGTGGGTAAAAATAAATATCTTGACAACCAGAAACTTCTCGTAAGCGCAAGCAAGTGACTTAACTATTAGCCAGGGATTAGCAGGCCTGGAGCTTTACGAACCAACAAATGGATCAAGAGATTATATGACACGTTGCGCTGGATGGGACGGTAACATGCTCAGGGCAGTTTTCTTTACTTGGTAATTTGGGAGAGGAGAGGGGGTTCTTGCAGGTATCTGTAGAGCACACTGAATACATTGTATGCCTCTTAACTTTGCCAGGTAAACAATGCAGTTCAATGCCAGTGGGAAACTTTATACCACCACCGATTTTTTTTCTGTTTAATATGTTCCCCTGTGACAACAGCACAGTTAACAAAGTCTTAATATTCCCATAACAATTTAGAAATCCTGTGTACCTGGGCAGGAGGCCACAGAAGCACAGTAATAGGAGAGGATTCTAGTAAACAAACGTAAGGCAACGCAAACAGGCTTCATCCCGGACAGAGCCGTCCTTGTGCAAGGGTCAGTTTTTGTGTAATGTTTGCCAGGGGGGCTGTACACAGGCTGAGCCTTATAAAGCCATCTCCCTCCAGCATTCTTCTTCCTGAATGTGATATCTGGCCAGCAGAATGTGGAGATCAACTCTAGGACTGTTCCTGCTCCTGACCGTCATTCATGGAGGAGATTTTGCAGAATCTGACCCGTAAGTAAAAAGTAACTTTTCTTCTCCATTGTTGTTGGTTATTTCTATTTTTGGATTGTTAGAGCTTATGGTGTACAATGCCAATTGCATTACTATTTATGTCTAGTATTGTTTTCTTCTGCTCTGTCATTCAAATCCATGTTGTGCTTTTTATAAAGTCTATGGGGGGAGATTTATCAATAAATGTCTATTTTAGATCAATTGTTTTTTTTGTTTTTTGTCTATACTTTGACTAGCGTGCGCCTTATTCATCAATAATGCGCAGCGTAATGATGAATAAGGTGCAGCTCTCCTTTAGTGTGAAAAGTTGTCGAACGTACAACTTTTCTAAAAAAAAAGAGTCAGACCTGGGTTCTCAACCCATGGTACACGTACCCATAGGGGTACGCCACGGGTTGAGCGTTGGTACGCGAAAGCGCTGACAAATACTGTCCATGCACTGGCAAGTATATGTCAGCGCATAGCCGGGCAAACCTCCAGCTGTTGCAAGACTACAATCCCCAGCATGCAGTGACGGAAGGGCATGCTGGGACTTGTAGTTATGCAACAACTGGAGGCACACTACTATAACTTTCAGCATGCCCTTTGGCTGTCCGTGCATGCTTGGGGGTTGTAGTTATGCAACAGCTGGAGGCACACTGGTTGCAAAACACAGAGCCGGAATATCGGTATAAGTTATCGGCTATCGGCCTGAAAGGTCACTGATTAGCGGTATCGGCCCTAAAAAATTGATATCTGTCGATCCCTAGTCCTGGGGGGGATAGCAGAAGTTGTCCCCTGCTGGTAACAATGGAATTTCTGCCAGTTAACCCGTGCAATGCCGGGTTAACTGAATGCCCTCTATAGACGGCAGAATGCGCGAAGGACCTGCGCAATTCGCCGTCTATAGACGGGATTCTGCGGGAAGGGGTTAAAGGTTGAATTGTGGAAGGTAGAAATTATTCTCACGCATATTGGTAGGTGGTGTAGCTTTGCGCCTAAAAATGTACCTTTGCGCACAAAATAGCGACTTTTGACAAAAGTCGCAAATGATAAACACATGACCACTACATGGTCAAAAAGAAAAAGTTCTACCGGTAGGCAAAAAGAGTAAAACTGTCTGAAAATATGCTGCTTGCGCCTGAACATAGACAAAAAAATTATCTATGAGCAATGATAAATCTCCCCCTATATCTTGTCATATTTCACCTTCATCCATAGCAGACTGTGCAGGGAGATTAACTAACTTATGTAACATTTGAATGAAAATTTTATATTTTTTATTATTTTCAAAATGCCAACATTTTAGCGCTGGTTCTCTAGACCCGTATTACTTTATGAACAAGTCATGTAGAACTTCATACATAGATAGTATCTAGTGTAGTATATAGTGTAGATCAGTGGTCTTCATCCAGTGGACCTCCAGATGTTGCAAAACTACAACTCCCAGCATGCCCGGACAGCCGTTGGCTGTCTGGGCATGCTGGGAGTTGTAGTTTTGCACCCTCTGGAGATCTGCAAGTTGGAGACCACTGGTGTAGATAGTGATGTATATAGACTAAATTGTGTGATAAGGCATGTATATAGAAAAACAATGGTTATCCATACAGACCAGTTCAGGAGCCAAATTTTTTATATGCTCTATATGGCAAACCTGGTTAGTATTTAGAAGTTTTCACACTATGAGGAGCAATGACGTATCGCTAGGATATGGCATGACTTCTTCATAGGTTTGAGTCTAACTGCTGGGACCTCACAATGCTTCTGACCATCCACTATGCAGGGAACAACAGCAGGATTGGCAGGTGCCCCAGGGGTATAAATATGCCTTTAAATAAAATGAAAGCTTATTCAGCCAACAGCTGACCCCATAAGTATGTATTTTTGGATCTTACATGTTTATTAAGAGGAGAGATTGATGTACTGCGGTCATGACTTATCAGATAGATGTATAAGTCCAATTTGGGAGATTTATCAAAGCTGTCTATGTCCCGCATCAATATAGACCAAACTACAGAGGGTTAGGCCGGTCTATTGTGCGCCTAATTTAACAAAAGTCGCACGGCTCTTGATAAATTCTGCGCACATACTTTGTGATCTTTGCTTTAGACTGTATTTAAAGGGGTACTACCGTGGAAAACTTTTTTTTTTCTAATCAACTGGTGCCAGAAAGTTAAACAGATTTGTAAATCACTTCTATTAAACAATCTTAATCCTTCCAGTACTTTTTTAGGGGCTGTATACTAAAGAGAAATCCAAAAAAGAAATGCATTTCCTGTGATGTCCTGACCACAGTGCTCTCTGCTGACCTCTGCTGTCCATTTTAGGAACTGGAGAAAATCCCCATAGCAAACATATGCTTCTCTGGATAGTTCCTAAAATGTACAGTAGAGGTTAGCAGAGAGCACTGTGGTCAGGACATCACAGGAAATGCATTTCTTTTTTTGGATTTCTCTTTAGTATATAGCCCCTAAAAAGTACTCGAAAGATTAAGATTTTTTAATAGAAGTGATTTACAAATCTGTTTAACTTTCTGGCACCAGTGGATTTAAAAAAAAAAGTTTTCCACGGAAGTACCCCTTTAAACCTGCTCCAGCATGATCTGACATTTCGGCGTACTTTCAGCTGATGCGACTTGTTGCTGAAAAGCCGCTTTTGATAAATTCAGCACCAATGCATTTTTCTGTCTAAAATAGACTAGAATGCATAAAAGTCGCACACATTTAGACTGTGACTTTCTGTGCGACAAATTTAGACAGGAAAAAAAACTGTCTAAATCCTTTGATAAATATCCCCCAATTATGCCTAATCTTTATTTCCCCTAGTTCCACTTTGGTACTACTCTTCACTTTATGGCTCAGCTTATGTTTTATATGTAGCCCTTAATTGAGACCTCTGGGTCTTGAAGACATTATAAATGCCATATTCATCAGTCTCCTCCTACACACTCTGCATTAGACATTCAAAATGTATTTGGTGACTGGTTCACCCACCTTTATGTAACCCACCCTATTTATAAAACATGAATGGGCCATTGATAGGAAAAACTATCCCCATCGACAGGATAGGGAATAAGTGTCTAATCACGGGGGGTCTGACTGCTGGGATCCCCCACAATTTCCTGCACTGTGCTCTGGCTCTTCTTGTGCAGGGAGCAGGGGTTCGACATGCCCCCTACATGGGAGGAGGGGTGGGCGGGACTTAATCGCGGCGCCCGCACTCAGCCGTAATCGGGAACCGTAGTTAATGTATGTCTATGAGCCGACCGGAGTGAACCGCAGCCTCCGGTCGGCTTCGTTTTTGGCCGTATGTGGTTTCCCGACCGCAAGCAAAAACGTGGTCGACCACTCCGGTCGGCTCATAGACCCACATTAACTACGGTTCCCGAATACGGCGCCGCGATTAAGCCCTGCCCACCCCTCCTCCCAGCCATATACGGGAACCGTAGTTACAAACCGTAGTGTGAACCCAGCCTAACATGGATTTTTGTCTTTTCGTGAAGCTTTCTCAGCATACCTTTAGGCTTTTTGTCATTAAAGCAATGTGTTGTATTCCAAAAATGAGTAAATGATACAACTGGAAATATTATGTGTCTTTAGCACCTTCTTAGATTGTTTGTTTTATTACCAGAGCCAAAGTCTGCAGATTAAGACTTTTCATTTTAGGGAACACTGTGAAATATGAATATTTAGGAAAGCACTGCTTTTGTATGCTATCTATGAGTCTTGACACTTTTGGGGCCATTAGTTTGGGGCTGGATTCATCTTTTAGCACCCTGGTTGGGAAACACTGCCATACAAATTCAAAGCTTTCCATAGGAGCTGTAGACTCAAAACGATAGAGATTTTTAAAGTAAGCATGTTGCAGATGTTTTTCTTTTAAAACAAAAATATTGGAAAGGTGAAAGTTCTCTTAAAAAATTCGGGATTATACATTGCCATTTATTTAGATTATTTATGATTGGGACATAAATGATTGCAGGGCAGCAGCACCATACATTATCTTGTAGGTGTGACAATATGTGTGAACATTTCCTTTAGATCCACTATCACCAATTACAGCAGGACCCCAAGTCACAGTATTGAAAAGGATGTAAAATAGGTCTTTATTTGCACCTTTACATGGCATTCTTCTTTGCTGCAGTTCTGCCCCTGGGTGCTTGTTGGTTGTTTTACTAGTTATCTCCTCCTAAGTCTTATGGTCTGACTCCTGACTGTAAACTTTTAGCATCTCCTTTGATCTTTTTGTTGGGTAGGTGGAATCCTCAGTGTTTTAAAAGAGAACCCAGGATGCCTGGAAGCTTTTTCTTTTTGACACCAGGTTACATAGTTACATAGTTAGCACGGTCGAAAAAAGACATATGTCCATCAAGTTCAACCAGGGAATTAAGGGGTAGGGGTGTGGCGCGATATTGGGGAAGGGATGGGATTTTATATTTCTTCATAAGCATTAATGTTATTTTGTTCCAGGAATGTATCTAATCCTGTTTTAAAGCTGTTAATTGTTCCTGCTGTGACCAGTTCCTGAGGTAGACCGTTCCATAAATTCACAGTTCTCATGGTAAAGAAGGCGTGTCGCCCCTTGAGACTAAACTTTTTCTTCTCCAGACGGAGGGAGTGCCCCCTCGTCCTTTGGGGGGGTTTAACCTGGAACAGTTTTTCTCCATATTTTTTGTATGGGCCATTAATATACTTATATACGTTTATCATATCCCCCCTTAAACGTCTCTTCTCAAGACTAAACAATTGTAACTCCTTTAATCGCTCCTCATAGCTAAGATGTTCCATGCCCCATATTAGTTTAGTCGCGCGTCTCTGCACCCTTTCAAGCTCCACAGTGTCCCTTTTATGGACAGGTGCCCAAAACTGAACAGCACATTCCAGGTGAGGCCGTACCAATGCTTTATAAAGGGGGAGCACCATGTCCCTGTCCCTTGAGTCCATGCCTCTTTTGATACATGACAATATCCTGCCGGCTTTGGAAGCAGCAGCCTGACATTGCATGCTATTCTGTAGTCTGTGATCTACAAGTACACCCAGATCCTTCTCTACCAGTGACTCTGCCAGTTTAATCCCCCCTAAAACATACGACGCATGCAGGTTATTAGTACCCAGATGCATAACTTTACATTTATCCACATTGAACCTCATTTGCCAAGTGGAGGCCCAGACACTTAGTCTATCCAAGTCATCTTGTAACCTATACACATCCTCTATAGACTGTACCGTGCTACAAAGCTTGGTGTCATCTGCAAAGATAGAAACAGAGCTGTTAATACCATCCTCTATATCATTGATAAATAAATTAAACAACAGCGGGCCCAGTACAGAACCTTGGGGTACACCACTAATTACCGGGGACCAATCAGAGTACGAATCATTGACCACCACACTCTGGGTACGATCCATGAGCCAGTGTTCAATCCAGTTACAAACTAAAATTTCCAAACCCAAAGACCAGGTGTTACTATGCCCATAAGCTGGAACCTCGGGAATAAATTTGCAGTGAATGTGAGACTAGATTTTGGGTTGTATTACACAACCTGACCTCCATCCGATATGGCCGTCAATTTCCTAGACCAGCACTCCTTCATTAAGCATATTATAGGGCTCAATATTGGGTAAGTAAGGTCGCTCCAACGATCACTGGGTCAGTCGTGTGGTCCTTTATGTCTATGATTTAATAGCTGCATATGCCCTTTTATACAAGGTGATGGGTGGCTGATAACAATTGTGGTGTCCCAGTACCACATTCCATACGTTACTTATTTATTTATGGGTCCCCATAGCCAGAGTCCCTAGGACGTAGGGATTCCTATTAATCTAGTCTACCCCTAGTCGCCTCTATTCTAATGTATAGTCAGTGATTTATGCATAGGTTAATGTAAATAGCATAGTATATGTGGATAAATGGTTAATTACTTGTTTCCATTAGCGTTGCAGGACCTGCGGGTCATGTGACAAGGGGAACTCTATGGTATTTGGCTTAAGGACCTTAGGAGGCCCTGTGACGTAAGCAATCCCATCACACAATGTAAGGTGAATGGCAGACGTTCGGACCAATCAGATTTGCCACGCCCCCTGCCCATATAAGGGAGCGGCGGCCATGTTTCTCTCTCTTACCTAGTGGGCTGTCAAGCCAGCAAGACCTGTACAGCAGTAATCGCAGTGAGTTAGGTCCGAGCCATGCGGCAACGGCTGAACAATTATAATTATAGAGTGTATCACCTCCCAAACACTCTGTAGCATCTCCGGACCTAATACCTCTCCTAAATCCGGACGGATCTGCAAATCTCTTCCTAAATTAAGAGACTTATTGTCTAGCTCAAGGTCCACAACTACTGCCAGTCGCTAAGTAACCAAAGGACTGTTTGTATGAGACTGTGACTGTGCCGTGAATATTGCAAGCACTTCAGTAAACGTTATTCAAGTTAAGTTCAAATCTCCTTGTGGACCTTCAGTTATTTTATGCACCTATCGTTACTGGGAAGGGCGGCGATAGGCCGGAACACTGATACAGCATACCAGCTCTCAGCCTGGCGTCACAAACTCTTCTAGGGTTAACATTAACCCCTTATATACCTATACCATACCACCACTACCATACACCCTCCCCCCCCCAAGGGCTACCACACAATTATTTGTAAGCATGTCGAAAGCTGACAAGAGAGCGAATGCTCATTTGTTGCCTGATCGATGGACCTACAACACAGGCGGATTGTCACCTGTTTTGGGCAATAATCACCCAGCGTAATAGACATCCTGCTGGAAAGAGCTCAAAAAGACTTAGTTGAAATGCAGTTGGGTGGAATACTTTTCCTCATGTCTGCTAGTTTTTACCCTTGGGGTGTGGTCTTATTTATACCAAGCTTACGTCCAATTTTAAAAGTGAGGGTACGGTATTGCACCCCTAAAATCCTTCATTAGAAAGAACATTGCAAAAGGGATGTCTAAAAAATGAACATGTCACGGATGCAAGTTTGAGCAACATTGCAGGTTTTTGTGAGCATGCTCCAACATATACAGTAAGACTGTCACTAAATTCTCATACATCTGTAAAGAGATTTTTCACATTGGACCCATGTCTGGTAAATTTTTTAACCCAAAAAAAAACTTTTGGCAAAATCCAAGTTATTCTCTATAGTTGCCACAATAGCTTTCAAGAATACTTTAGAAAAAGTGTGCAAATTCGTGTGTTTTTCCCCCCATATAGAGCCTACCCTATCTACACCCTCATAACAGCTCCACTAACAATGGCATATAGCTTCTACATATAGGGTGCCCCATAAGCTGAGAGAGTGTGCCCCCATAAACTGAGCCAAAGTGGTTTATAAGCTCATTAAACATGTCCCCATAAACTACTGTAATATGCCTTTCATAACTCCAATTATGGTCCTAAACTACAAACATTTTTATTTTTTAAACAGACAACATAAAAATATAAAAAGGTGGAGGCTGCTTGGTCTGGCATAAATCCCATATTGATCTGGTTAGGGCCATTAATGTATGTGTCATGTAAGTGTTTGTATATTTGTTTTCCAAGATTACACTATGGATGGTCTTTCCTCGAGATCCACATCAGATTAGTGGGCATCCCTGTTATTCAGCCTTTTGAAAAGGTCACATGAGTAAGTGCTCCTAATTTCAGATGCAGGTATATTGGAGCCTTATCCCATTTCGATCTTGAAAAAACCCTTATTCACATGTACCTCTATTCACACGTACAGTATCCTGTGCATATTTGTTATATTATCCTGTGCATATTAAGAGAAGGCTTCAATATACAGGTGTGCATCTGAAATTAGGAGCACTTACTCATTTGGCGTCTTCAAAAGGCTGAATAACAGGGATGCCCACTAATCTGAAGTTGATCTTGAGGATAGACCATCCATAGTGTAATCTTGGAAAACAAATATAAAAACACTTACCATATATACTCGAGTATAAGCCAAATTTTTCAGCACGATTTTTCGTGCAGAAAATGCCCCCCCCTCAGCTTATACTCGAGGGAACAATAAAACGTTTCTGGCTTTAGCTGTGAGGGGATGGTTCCGGCCGTCCATTTCCGCCTGTCAATCCCTTCTCAGTGGTCTTCAACCTGCAGACCTCCAGATGTTGCAAAACTACAACTCCCAGCATGCCCGGACAGCCATCGGCTGTCCGGGCATGCTGGGGGTTGTAGTTTTGAAACATCTGGAGGTCTGCAGGTTGAAGGCCACTGCGGCCTTCATCATCCAGACACCCCTTTTTTTTTTACTCACCTCCCCTCGGTGGGAAGGAAGGGTGAGCTGGTCCGTGCTGTCCATATTCGACCTCCTATGCTGCAGGGACCGTCCGGTGGGGAGGGCTGTCCATCTTCACCGGGAGACCCTCTTCTCCGCTCCGGGTCGGCCCCGGACCAGTGACGTTGCCTTGACGACGACGTGCAGGGACGTCCGTGCGTGGCGTCCCTGCGCGGTGTCGTGAAAAGGCAGCGTCACTAGTCCGGGGCCGGTCCGGAGCGGAGAAGCGGGCCTCCCGGTGAAGATGGAGAGCTTGGAACGACGGACGGTCCCTGCAGCATAGATGGCCAAAGATGGACGGCCCGGACCAGCTCACCCTTCCTTCCCACGGAGGAGAGGTGAGTAGAAAACAAAAGGGGGGTCTGGATGATGACGAAGGCCGCAGTGGTCTTCAACCTGCGGACCTCCAGATGTTTCAAAACTACAACTCCCAGCATGACCGGACAGCCGATGGCTGTCCAGGCATGCTGGGAGTTGTAATTTTGCAATATCTAGAGGTCTGCAGGTTGAAGACCACTGAGAAGGGATTGACAGGCGGTGATGATGAAAGGGGGGGGGGGTGATGAAAGGGGGGGGATGATGAAGGGGGGGATGGTGAACGGGGGGGTGATGATGGGGGTCTGGATGATGACAGGGTGATGATGACGTGGGTGTTAATGATGGGGGGGTCTGGATGATGACAGGGGGGGATGATGACAGGGAGGGGGATGATGTATTTCCCACCCTAGGCTTATAGTCGAGTCAATAACTTTTCCTGGGTTTTTGGGTTGAAATTAGGGGCCTCGGCTTATATTCGGGACAACTTATTCTCGAGTATATACGGTACATGGCACATAATTAATGGTCCTTACCAGATCACTATGGCATCTATGCCAGACCAAGCTGCTTAACTCCAAAACCTTTTTATATTTTTATGGTGTCGGTTTAAAATATACAATAATTTTGTAGCTCTTTTTAGATGACTCCTGCGTAAAACAAATAAAAACGTGAAACCTTTACTCATGGGCCCTGGTACCACATATGGCTATGTAAATTCCTACAATAACAGCCCAACTATGTCTTTTCATCTCTCCGGGCTAGGAAAATATTGCAACACTCATATAAAGGAGAGGAAATTACTTCAGTGTGCAGAAAGCCCTGAAAAAGAAAAATGTTTTGTTGGGTAGGTGTAGTGTACTATTACTGTTGGGAGAGATAGAAGGAGGTTTTCAATAGTAGCTATATTACATTGTTCAAGCCAAGTCTAACACTTACATTTAGTCCCCACTGGGGACATTTTAACAAAATGTTCTGTCTAAGTTCATAGGTGTTACAATGTGATTCATTCAGTGTAAATGGCGCATGCCCTGCTAAGGGTAGACCTCCTTTTTTATTTTTAAAATTAGTTAATATTTCCATTGATTGTGACTTATTACACAATATATGTCATAAACATAGGATATGTAAGAAAACATATTTTTATTGCAAAAATCAAAATTTCATAAAATCATATAACAAAGAAAAAGAAGAGGAAGTGTAGCAGCGAGAAAGTTTTGCCGAAAATGGACAAAAAAAAAAAAAAATTACTCACCAGATTGATTATGGAAAAAGTAAAACCACAGAATTCACAGGAAAGTAGAAATACATTTTTAGCATGTTCTGCCTACGTTCTTTGGTGTTACAATGTGATTCACTCAGTGTAAATGACGCCTGCCCCGCTAAGGGTAGACCTCCTTTTTTATTTTAAAAATGAGTTAATATTTTCATTGATTGTGACTTATTACGCAATATATGTCATAAACATAGGACTCCAATATCTAAGTAAACATATTTTTATTGCAATAATCGACATTTCATAAAATCATATAACAAAGAAAAAGAAGAGGAAGTGTAGCCAAGAGGAAGTGTAGCCAAGAAGATGAAGTTTAGCCAAAAAAAAAAACAGATTGGATACGGAAAAAGTAAAACTGGATACTTTCCTGTGAATACTGTATTCACAGGAAAGTAGAAAAACATTTTCAGCACTTTTCATTTTTTTTCCTTTTCACATATTAATATTTGATGTCAGCATTTTTATATTTAGCTTTATATATATATATATATATATATATATATATATATATATGTCACGATGCCGGCTGGCAGAAGGTGGATCCTCTGTGCCAGAGAGGGATTGGCGTGGACCGTGCTAGTGGACCGGTTCTAAGTCACTACTGGTGTTCACCAGAGCCAGCCGCAAAGCGGGATGGTCTTGCTGCGGCGGTAGTGACCAGGTCGTATCCACTAGCAACGGCTCAACCTCTCTGACTGCTGAAGATAGGCGCGGTACAAGGGAGTAGACAGAAGCAAGGTCGGACGTAGCAGAAGGTCGGGGCAGGCAGCAAGGATCGTAGTCAGGGGCAACGGCAGGAGGTCTGGAACACAGGCTAGGAACACACAAGGAAACGCTTTCACTGGCACAATGGCAACAAGATCCGGCGAGGGAGTGCAGGGGAAGTGAGGTATACATAGGGAGTGCACAGGTGAACACACTGATTAGAACCACTGCGCCAATCAGCGGCGCAGTGGCCCTTTAAATCGCAGAGACCCGGCGCGCGCGCGCCCTAGGGAGCGGGGCCGCGCGCGCCGGGACAGGACCGACGGAGAGCGAGTCAGGTACGGGAGCCGGGGTGCGCATCGCGATCGGGCGCCACCCGCATCGCGAATCGCATCCCGGCTGGAGGCAGGATCGCAGCGCACCGGGTCAGTGGATCTGACCGGAGCGCTGCAATAGCGAGAGTGTAGCGAGCGCTCCGGGGAGGAGCGGGGACCCGGAGCGCTCGGCGTAACAGTACCCCCCCCTTGGGTCTCCCCCTCTTCTTGGAGCCTGAGAACCTGAGGACCAGACTTTTGTCTAGGATATTGTCCTCAGGTTCCCAGGATCTCTCTTCAGGACCACAGCCCTCCCAATCGACCAAAAAAAAGGTTTTCCCTCTGACCTTCTTGGAGGCCAGTATCTCCTTTACGGAGAAGATGTCCGAGGAGCCGGAAACAGGAGTGGGAGAAACAAGTTTGGGAGAGAAACGGTTGATGATGAGTGGTTTAAGAAGAGAAACGTGAAAGGCATTAGGAATACGAAGAGAAGGAGGAAGAAGAAGTTTGTAAGAGACAGGATTAATCTGGCACAAAATTTTGAAAGGACCAAGATAGCGTGGTCCCAATTTGTAGCTGGGAACACGGAAGCGGACATATTTAGCGGAGAGCCATACCTTGTCTCCGGGAGAAAAAATGGGGGGAGCTCTTCTTTTCTTATCAGCAAACTTCTTCATGCGTGATGAAGCCTGTAAGAGAGAATTTTGGGTCTCTTTCCATATGGTGGAAAGATCACGAGTTATTTCATCCACAGCGGGCAAACCAGAGGGCAAGGGAGTAGGGAGGGGGGGAAGAGGGTGACGGCCGTACACCACGAAAAATGGGGATTTGGAAGAAGACTCAGAGACTCTGAAGTTATACGAGAATTCGGCCCATGGTAGAAGATCTGCCCAGTCATCCTGGCGGGAGGAAACAAAATGCCGTAAATAATCACCCAGGACCTGGTTAACTCTTTCTACTTGCCCATTGGACTGAGGATGATAAGCAGAAGAAAAGTTTAATTTAATCTTGAGTTGTTTACAGAGAGCCCTCCAGAATTTTGACACGAATTGGACGCCTCTATCCGAGACGATCTGCGTGGGCAACCCGTGAAGACGAAAAATGTGTACAAAAAATTGTTTTGCCAACTGAGGCGCTGAAGGAAGACCAGGAAGAGGAATAAAATGTGCCATCTTGGAAAATCGATCAACGACCACCCAAACAACAGTGTTGCCACGGGATGGGGGTAAGTCTGTAATAAAGTCCATACCAATCAGAGACCAAGGCTGTTCGGGGACAGGCAGAGGATGAAGAAGACCAGCGGGCTTCTGGCGAGGAGTCTTATCCCGGGCACAGACAGTGCAGGCCCGCACAAAATCAACAACATCCGTCTCCAGAGTCGGCCACCAATAGAAACGAGAGATGAGTTGCACGGATTTCTTGATGCCCGCATGGCCTGCGAGATGGGAGGAGTGACCCCATTTGAGGATTCCGAGGCGTTGGCGTGGAGAGACGAAGGTCTTCCCTGGAGGAGTTTGCCTGATGGAGGCTGGAGAAGTGGAGATCAGGCAGTCAGGAGGAATGATGTGTTGTGGAGAGAGCTCTACTTCCGAGACGTCCGAGGAACGAGAGAGAGCATCGGCCCTAATGTTCTTATCGGCAGGGCGAAAGTGAATTTCAAAATTAAACCGGGCAAAGAACAGAGACCACCTGGCCTGGCGAGGATTCAGCCGTTGGGCAGACTGGAGATAGGAGAGATTCTTGTGATCGGTGTAAATAATAACTGGAAATTTTGATCCCTCCAGCAGATGCCTCCATTCCTCAAGTGCTAATTTAATGGCCAGTAGCTCTCGATCCCCAATGGAGTAGTTCCTCTCCGCCGGAGAAAAGGTCCTAGAAAAAAAACCACAAGTAACAGCATGCCCGGAAGAATTTTTTTGTAGAAGAACCGCTCCAGCTCCTACTGAGGAGGCATCAACCTCCAATAGGAAGGGTTTAGATGGGTCAGGTCTGGAGAGCACGGGAGCAGAAGAAAAGGCAGCCTTGAGCCGTTTAAAGGCGTCTTCCGCTTGAGGAGGCCATGACTTAGGATTGGCATTCTTTTTGGTTAAAGCCACGATAGGGGCCACAATGGTGGAAAAATGAGGAATAAATTGTCTGTAATAATTGGCGAACCCCAAAAAACGTTGGATAGCACGGAGTCCGGAGGGGCGTGGCCAATCTAAGACGGCAGAGAGTTTGTCTGGATCCATTTGTAGTCCCCGGCCAGAGACCAAATATCCTAGGAAAGGAAGAGATTGACATTCAAACAGACATTTCTCCATTTTGGCATAAAGTTGATTGTCACGAAGTCTCTGAAGAACCATGCGGACATGTTGGCGGTGTTCTTCTAGGTTGGCAGAAAAAATCAGAATATCGTCCAGATACACAACAACACAGGAATATAAGAGATCACGAAAAATTTCATTAACAAAGTCTTGGAAGACGGCAGGGGCGTTGCACAGGCCAAAGGGCATGACCAGATACTCAAAGTGTCCATCTCTAGTGTTAAATGCCGTTTTCCATTCATCCCCCTCCCTGATGCGGATGAGATTATAAGCACCTCTTAAGTCCAGTTTGGTAAAGATGTGGGCACCTTGGAGGCGATCAAAGAGTTCAGAGATAAGAGGTAGAGGATAGCGGTTTTTTACCGTGATTTTATTAAGACCGCGGTAGTCAATGCAAGGACGTAGGGAGCCATCTTTTTTGGACACAAAGAAAAATCCAGCTCCGGCAGGAGAGGAGGATTTGCGGATAAAGCCCTTTTTTAAATTTTCCTGGATGTACTCAGACATAGCAAGAGTCTCTGGGGCGGACAGAGGATAAATTCTGCCCCGGGGTGGAGTAGTGCCCGGGAGGAGGTCAATAGGACAGTCATAAGGCCTGTGAGGAGGTAGAGTCTCAGCTTGTTTTTTGCAAAAAACATCAGCGAAGTCCATATAGGCCTTAGGGAGACCGGTTACAGGGGGAACCACAGGGTCACGGCAGGGAGTACTGGGAACCGGTTTAAGGCAGTCCTTGAAACAAGAGGTACCCCAACTCTTGATCTCCCCTGTGGACCAATCCAGGGTTGGGGAATGGTGTTGAAGCCAGGGTAGTCCAAGGAGAATTTCAGAAGTGCAATTGGGGAGGACCAAAAACTCAATTTTTTCATGATGAGGTCCGATGCACATTAGGAGGGGCTCCGTACGAAAACGTATGGTACAGTCCAATCTTTCATTGTTAACACAATTGATGTAGAGGGGTCTGGCGAGACTGGTCACCGGGATGTTGAACCTGTTGATGAGAGAGGCCAAGATAAAATTTCCTGCAGATCCGGAATCCAAGAAGGCCATAGTAGAGAAGGAGAAGGTAGAGGCAGATATCCGCACAGGCACAGTAAGACGTGGAGAAGCAGAGTTGACATCAAGGACTGTCTCACCCTTGTGCGGAGTCAGCGTACGTCTTTCCAGGCGGGGAGGACGGATAGGACAATCCTTCAGGAAGTGTTCGGTACCGGCACAGTACAGGCAGAGATTCTCCATGCGGCGGCGTGTCCTCTCTTGAGGTGTCAGGCGAGACCGGTCAACATGCATAGCCTCCACGGCGGGAGGCACAGGAACGGATTGCAGGGGACCAGAAGAGAGAGGAGCCGGGGAGAAAAAACGCCTCGTGCGAACAAAGTCCATATCCTGGCGGAGCTCCTGACGCCTTTCGGAAAAACGCATGTCAATGCGAGTGGCTAGATGAATGAGTTCATGTAGGTTAGCAGGGATTTCTCGTGCGGCCAGAACATCTTTAATGTTGCTGGATAGGCCTTTTTTAAAGGTCGCGCAGAGGGCCTCATTATTCCAGGATAGTTCTGAAGCAAGAGTACGGAATTGTACGGCGTACTCGCCAACGGAAGAATTACCCTAGACCAGGTTCAACAGGGCAGTCTCAGCAGAAGAGGCTCGGGCAGGTTCCTCAAAGACACTTCGAATTTCCGAGAAGAAGGAGTGTACGGAGGCAGTGACGGGGTCATTGCGGTCCCAGAGCGGTGTGGCCCATGACAGAGCTTTTCCAGACAGAAGGCTGACTACGAAAGCCACCTTAGACCTTTCAGTAGGAAACTGGTCCGACATCATCTCCAAGTGCAGGGAACATTGAGAAAGAAAGCCACGGCAAAATTTAGAGTCCCCATCAAATTTATCCGGCAAGGATAATCGTAGGCCTGAAGCGGCCACTCGCTGCGGAGGAGGTGCAGGAGCTGGCGGAGGAGATGATTGCTGAAGCTGAGGTAGTAGCTGCTGTAGCATCTGTCACGATGCCGGCTGGCAGGTAGTGGATCCTCTGTGCCAGAGAGGGATTGGCGTGGACCGTGCTAGTGGATCGGTTCTAAGTCACTACTGGTTTTCACCAGAGCCCGCCGCAAAGCGGGATGGTCTTGCTGCGGCGGTAGTGACCAGGTCGTATCCACTAGCAACGGCTCAACCTCTCTGGCTGCTGAAGATAGGCGCGGTACAAGGGAGTAGACAGAAGCAAGGTCGGACGTAGCAGAAGGTCGGGGCAGGCAGCAAGGATCGTAGTCAGGGGCAACGGCAGGAGGTCTGGAACACAGGCTAGGAACATACAAGGAAACGCTTTCACTGGCACGATGGCAACAAGATCCGGCAAGGAAGTGCAGGGGAAGTGAGGTGATATAGGGAAGTGCACAGGTGATAACACTAATTGGAACCACTGCGCCAATCAGCGGCGCAGTGGCCCTTTAAATCGCAAAGACCCGGCGCGCGCGCGCCCTAGGGAGCGGGGCCGCGCGCGCCGGGACAGGACTGACGGAGAGCGAGTCAGGTACGGGAGCCGGGGTGCGCATCGCGAGCGGGCGCTACCCGCATCGCGAATCGCATCCCGGCTGGAGGCGGTATCGCAGCGCCCCGGGTCAGTGGATCTGACCGGAGCGCTGCAGTGAGGAGAGTGTAGCGAGCGCTCCGGGGAGGAGCGGGGACCCGGAGCGCTTGGCGTAACAGTACCCCCCCCCCTTGGGTCTCCCCCTCTTCTTAGAGCCTGAGAACCTGAGGAGCAGACTTTTGTCTAGGATGTTGTCCTCAGGTTCCCAGGATCTCTCTTCTGGACCACAACCCTCCCAATCCACAAAAAAAAAGGTTTTCCCTCTGACCTTTTTAGATGCCAGAATCTCTTTGACGGAGAAGATGTCCGAGGAGCCGGAAACAGGAGTGGGAGGAACAGATTTGGGAGAGAAACGGTTAATGATAAGTGGTTTAAGAAGAGAAACGTGAAAGGCATTAGGAATACGAAGAGAAGGAGGAAGAAGAAGTTTGTAAGAGACAGGATTAATCTGGCACAGAATTTTGAAAGGACCAAGATAGCGTGGTCCCAACTTATAGCTAGGGACACGGAAGCGGACATATTTAGCGGAGAGCCATACCTTGTCTCCAGGGGAAAAAATGGGAGGAGCTCTTCTTTTCTTATCCGCGAACTTCTTCATGCGTGATGAAGCCTGTAAGAGAGAATTTTGGGTCTCTCTCCATATGATGGAAAGATCACGAGAAATTTCATCCACAGCGGGCAGACCAGAGGGCAAGGGGGTAGGGAGGGGGGGAAGAGGGTGACGGCCGTACACCACGAAAAATGGGGATTTGGAGGAAGATTCAGAGACTCTGAAGTTATACGAGAATTCGGCCCATGGTAGAAGATCTGCCCAGTCATCCTGGCGGGAGGAAACAAAATGTCGTAAATAATCACCCAAGACCTGGTTAATTCTTTCTACTTGTCCATTGGATTGAGGATGATATGCAGAAGAAAAATTTAATTTAATCTTGAGTTGTTTACAGAGAGCCCTCCAGAATTTAGACACGAATTGGACGCCTCTATCCGAGACGATCTGCGTGGGCAACCCGTGAAGACGAAAAATGTGTACAAAAAATTGTTTAGCCAACTGAGGCGCTGAAGGAAGACCAGGAAGAGGGATGAAATGTGCCATTTTGGAGAATCGATCAACGACCACCCAAATAACAGTGTTGCCATGGGATGGGGGTAAGTCAGTAATAAAATCCATACCAATCAGAGACCAAGGCTGTTCGGGGACAGGCAGAGGATGAAGAAAACCAGCGGGCTTCTGGCGAGGAGTCTTATCCCGGGCACAGATAGTGCAGGCTCGCACAAAGTCCACAACATCCGTCTCCAGAGTCGGCCACCAATAGTAGCGAGAGATGAGTTGCACAGATTTCTTGATGCCCGCATGACCTGCGAGATGGGAAGAGTGGCCCCATTTGAGGATTCCGAGGCGTTGGCGTGGAGAAACAAAGGTCTTTCCTGGAGGAGTTTGCCTGATGGAGGCTGGAGAAGTGGAAATCAGGCAGTCAGGAGGAATGATGTGTTGCGGAGAGAGTTCAACTTCAGAAGCATCCGAGGAACGAGAGAGAGCATCGGCCCTAATGTTCTTATCGGCAGGCCGAAAGTGAATTTCAAAATTAAATCGGGCAAAGAACAGAGACCACCTGGCCTGGCGAGGATTCAGCCGTTGGGCAGACTGGAGGTAGGAGAGGTTCTTGTGATCGGTGTAAATAATAACTGGAAATCTTGATCCCTCCAGCAGATGCCTCCATTCCTCAAGTGCTAATTTAATGGCTAGAAGCTCTCGATTCCCGATGGAGTAGTTCCTCTCCGCCGGAGAGAAGGTCCTAGAAAAAAAACCACAAGTAACAGCATGCCCGGAAGAATTTTTTTGTAGAAGGACAGCTCCAGCTCCCACAGAGGAGGCATCAACCTCCAATAGGAAGGGTTTAGATGGGTCAGGTCTGGAGAGCACGGGAGCCGAAGAAAAGGCAGACTTGAGCCGTTTAAAGGCGTCTTCCGCTTGAGGAGGCCAAGACTTGGGATCGGCATGTTTTTTTGGTTAAAGCCACGATAGGAGCCACAACGGTAGAAAAATGTGGAATAAATTGTCTGTAATAATTGGCGAACCCCAAAAAACGTTGGATAGCACGGAGTCCGGAGGGGCGTGGCCAATCTAAGACGGCAGAGAGTTTGTCTGGATCCATTTGTAGTCCCTGGCCAGAGACCAAGTATCCTAGGAAAGGAAGAGATTGGCATTCAAACAGACATTTCTCTATTTTGGCATAGAGTTGATTGTCACGAAGTCTCTGAAGAACCATACGGACATGCTGGCGGTGTTCTTCTAGATTGGCAGAAAAAATCAGGATATCGTCCAGATATACAACAACACAGGAGTATAAAAGATCACGAAAAATTTCATTAACAAAGTCTTGGAAGACGGCAGGGGCGTTGCACAGGCCAAAGGGCATGACCAGATACTCAAAGTGTCCATCTCTGGTGTTAAATGCCGTTTTCCATTCATCCCCCTCTCTGATGCGGATGAGATTATAAGCACCTCTTAAGTCCAGTTTGGTAAAGATGTGGGCACCTTGGAGGCGATCAAAGAGTTCAGAGATGAGAGGTAGGGGGTAGCGGTTCTTAACCGTGATTTTATTAAGACCGCGGTAGTCAATGCAAGGGCGTAGAGAGCCATCTTTTTTGGACACAAAGAAAAATCCGGCTCCGGCAGGAGAGGAGGATTTACGGATAAAGCCCTTTTTTAAATTTTCCTGGACGTATTCAGACATGGCAAGAGTCTCTGGGGCGGACAGAGGATAAATTCTGCCCCGGGGTGGAGTAGTGCCCGGGAGGAGGTCGATAGGACAATCATAAGGCCTGTGAGGAGGTAGAGTCTCAGCTTGTTTTTTGCAAAAAACATCCGCAAAGTCCATATAGGCCTTAGGGAGACCGGTTACGGGAGGAACCACAGAGTCACGGCAAGGGTTACTGGGAACCGGTCTTAGGCAGACCTTGGAACAAGAGGGCCCCCAACTCTTGATCTCCCCAGTGGACCAATCCAGGGTTGGGGAGTGAAGTTGAAGCCAGGGAAGTCCAAGGAGAATTTCAGAAGTGCAATTGGGAAGGACCAAAAGTTCAATCCTCTCGTGATGAGGTCCGATGTGCATTAGAAGGGGCTCCGTGCGGAAACGTATGGTACAGTCCAATCTTTCATTGTTTACACAATTGATGTAGAGGGGTCTGGCGAGACTGGTCACCGGGATGTTGAACCTGTTGACGAGAGAGGCCAAAATAAAATTTCCTGCAGATCCGGAGTCCAAGAAGGCCACAGCAGAGAAGGAGAAGGCAGAGGCAGACATCCGCACAGGCACAGTAAGACGTGGAGAAGCAGAGTAGACATCAAGGACTGTCTCACCTTTGTGCGGAGTCAGCGTACGTCTTTCCAGGCGGGGAGGACGGATAGGACAATCCTTCAGGAAGTGTTCGGTACTAGCACAGTACAGGCAGAGATTCTCCATGCGGCGTCGTGTCCTCTCTTGAGGTGTCAGGCGAGACCGGTCGACCTGCATAGCCTCCACGGCGGGAGGCACAGGAACAGATTGCAGGGGACCAGAGGAGAGAGGAGCCGGGGAGAAGAAACGCCTCGTGCGAACAGAGTCCATATCCTGGCGGAGCTCCTGACGCCTTTCGGAAAAACGCATGTCAATGCGAGTGGCTAGGTGAATGAGTTCATGTAGATTAGCAGGGATTTCTCGTGCGGCCAGAACATCTTTAATGTTGCTGGATAGGCCTTTTTTAAAGGTCGCGCAGAGGGCCTCATTATTCCAGGATAATTCTGAAGCAAGAGTACGGAATTGTACGGCATACTCCCCAACGGAAGAATTACCCTGGACCAGGTTCAACAGGGCAGTCTCAGCAGAAGAGGCTCGGGCAGGTTCCTCAAAGACACTTCGAATTTCCGAGAAGAAGGAGTGTACAGAGGCAGTGACGGGGTCATTGCGGTCCCAGAGCGGTGTGGCCCAAGACAGGGCTTTTCCAGACAGAAGGCTGACTACGAAAGCTACCTTAGACCTTTCAGTGGGAAACTGGTCCGACATCATCTCCAGGTGCAGGGAACATTGGGAAAGAAAGCCACGGCAAAACTTAGAGTCCCCATCAAATTTATCCGGCAAGGATAGTCGTAGACCAGAAGCGGCCACTCGCTGCGGAGGAGATGCAGGAGCTGGCGGAGGAGATGATTGCTGAAGCTGTGGTAGTAACTGCTGAAGCATAACGGTCAGTTGAGACAGCTGTTGGCCTTGTTGCGCTATCTGTTGCGACTGCTGGGCGACCACCGTGGTGAGGTCAGCGACAACTGGCAGAGGAACTTCAGCGGGATCCATGGCCGGATCTACTGTCACGATGCCGGCTGGCAGGTAGTGGATCCTCTGTGCCAGAGAGGGATTGGCGTGGACCGTGCTAGTGGATCGGTTCTAAGTCACTACTGGTTTTCACCAGAGCCCGCCGCAAAGCGGGATGGTCTTGCTGCGGCGGTAGTGACCAGGTCGTATCCACTAGCAACGGCTCAACCTCTCTGGCTGCTGAAGATAGGCGCGGTACAAGGGAGTAGACAGAAGCAAGGTCGGACGTAGCAGAAGGTCGGGGCAGGCAGCAAGGATCGTAGTCAGGGGCAACGGCAGGAGGTCTGGAACACAGGCTAGGAACATACAAGGAAACGCTTTCACTGGCACGATGGCAACAAGATCCGGCAAGGAAGTGCAGGGGAAGTGAGGTGATATAGGGAAGTGCACAGGTGATAACACTAATTGGAACCACTGCGCCAATCAGCGGCGCAGTGGCCCTTTAAATCGCAAAGACCCGGCGCGCGCGCGCCCTAGGGAGCGGGGCCGCGCGCGCCGGGACAGGACTGACGGAGAGCGAGTCAGGTACGGGAGCCGGGGTGCGCATCGCGAGCGGGCGCTACCCGCATCGCGAATCGCATCCCGGCTGGAGGCGGTATCGCAGCGCCCCGGGTCAGTGGATCTGACCGGAGCGCTGCAGTGAGGAGAGTGTAGCGAGCGCTCCGGGGAGGAGCGGGGACCCGGAGCGCTTGGCGTAACAGCATCACGGTCAGTTGAGACAGCTGGTGGCCTTGTTGCGCTATCTGTTGTGACTGCTGGGCGACCACAGTGGTGAGGTCGGCGACAACTGGCAGAGGAACTTCAGCGGGATCCATGGCCGGATCTACTGTCACGATGCCGGCTGGCAGAAGGTGGATCCTCTGTGCCAGAGAGGGATTGGCGTGGACCGTGCTAGTGGACCGGTTCTAAGTCACTACTGGTGTTCACCAGAGCCCGCCGCAAAGCGGGATGGTCTTGCTGCGGCGGTAGTGACCAGGTCGTATCCACTAGCAACGGCTCAACCTCTCTGACTGCTGAAGATAGGCGCGGTACAAGGGAGTAGACAGAAGCAAGGTCGGACGTAGCAGAAGGTCGGGGCAGGCAGCAAGGATCGTAGTCAGGGGCAACGGCAGGAGGTCTGGAACACAGGCTAGGAACACACAAGGAAACGCTTTCACTGGCACAATGGCAACAAGATCCGGCGAGGGAGTGCAGGGGAAGTGAGGTATACATAGGGAGTGCACAGGTGAACACACTGATTAGAACCACTGCGCCAATCAGCAGTGGCCCTTTAAATCGCAGAGACCCGGCTTGCGCGCGCCCTAGGGAGCGGGGCCGCGCGCGCCGGGACAGGACCGACGGAGAGCGAGTCAGGTACGGGAGCTGGGGTGCGCATCGCGATCGGGCGCCACCCGCATCGCGAATCGCATCCCGGCTGGAGGCAGGATCGCAGCGCACCGGGTCAGTGGATCTGACCGGAGCGCTGCAATAGCGAGAGTGTAGCGAGCGCTCCGGGGAGGAGCGGGGACCCGGAGCGCTCGGCGTAACAATATATAATTTAACATGTGCTACAAAACATTGAGTATATACACGTGACATAATTGCTCTAGAATTGAGCTATTCTCTGAAAAATTTAGCAGTTTTGGAAAATAATGGACAAAATTGTACAAATTGGACAACATTCTGTGATGATTCATTTTATAATATAGGGCTTAGAGCTCTGTTTTGCTGCATACAGTCATGGCCGGAGATGTTGACACCCCTTACATTTTTTAAGAAAATGAAGTATTTCTCACAGAAAAGGATTGCAGTAACACATGTTTTGCTATACACATGTTTATTCCCTTTGTGTGTATTGGAACTAAACCAAAAAAGGAAGGGGAAAAAAAGCAAATTGGACATAATGTCACACCAAACTCCAAAAATAAGCTGGACAAAATTATTGGCACCCTTTCAAAATTGTGGATACATAAGATTGTTTCAAGCATGTGATGTTCCTTCAAACTCACCTGGGGCAAGTAACTGGTGTGGGCAATATAAAAATCACACCTGAAAGCAGATAAAAAGAAGAGAAGTCTTTGCATTGTGTGTCTGTGTGTACCACACCAAGCATGGAAAACAGAAAGAGGAGAAGAGAACTGTCTGAGGACTTGAGAACCAAAATTGTGGAAAAATATCAACAATCTCAAGGTTACAAGTCCATTTCCAAAGATCTACAATGCGCAACATTACCAAGAAGTTTGCAAGCCATTGCACTGTAGCTAATCTCCCTGGGCGTGAACGTAAGAGAAAAATGGATGAAAGGTGTCAATGCAGGATAGTCCAGATGGTGGATAAGCAGCCCCAAACAAGTTCCAAAGATATTCAAGCTGTCCTGCAGGCTCAGGGAGCATCAGTGTCAGCGCGAACTATCCGTCGACGTTTAAATTAAATGAAACGCTATGGAGGGGACCCAGGAGGACCACACTGCTGACACCGAGACATAAAAAAGCAAGACTCCATTTTTGCCAAAATGAACTTGAGTAAGCCAAAATTCTTCTGGGAAAAACATCTTGTGGAGAGATGAGACCAAGATAGAGCTTTTTGGTAAAGCACATCATTCTACTGTTTACCAAAAATGGAATGAGGCCTACAAAGAAAAGAACACAGTACCTACAGTGAAATATGGTGGAGGTTCAATGATGTTTTGGGGTTGTTTTGCTGCCTCTGGCACTGGGTGCCTGGAATGTGTGTAAGGCATCATGAAATCTGAGGATTACCAATGGATTTTGGGTCGCACTGTACAGCCCAGTGTAAGAAAGCTGGGTTTGTGTCCGAGATCTTGTGTCTTCCAGCAGGACAATGACCCCAAACATACAGCAAAAAGCACCCATAAATGGATGGCAACAAAGTGCTGGAGAGTTCTGAAGTGGCCAGCAATGAGTCCAGATCTAAATCCCATTGAACACCTGTGTAGAGATCTTAAAATTGCTGTTAGGAAAAGGCGCCCTTCCAATAAGAGAGACCTGGAGCAGTTTGCAAAAGAAGAGTGGTCCAACATTCCGTCTGAGAGGTGTAAGAAGCTTATTGATAGTTATAGGAAGCAACTGATTTTAGTTATTTTTTCCAAAGGGTGTGCAACCAAATATTAAGTTAAGGGTGCCAATCATTTTGTCCAGCCTACTTTTGGAGATTGGTGTGGCATTATTTCCACTTTGCTTTTTTTCCTCCCTTTTTTGGTTTAGTTCCAAAACACACAAAGGGAATGAACATGTGTATAGCAAAACATGTGTTACTGCAATCCTTTTCTGTGAGAAATATTCAGGGGTGCCAACATTCACGGCCATGATTGTATATCCTGCTTGTACATAATATCCTCTCTTCTTGAAGCCATTGTGGTGCTAAGAGGCATACTGTTTTGTTAATAAAGTCGCTGTATCAACGATATGCAAAGAGCTCCTTAGCCTCCTCTAGAGGTGGCAGTAGGCAATCAGAATTGTACAGGGTGGGCCATTTATATGGATACACCTTAATAAAATGGGAATGATTGGTGATATTAACTTTCTTTTTGTGGCACATTAGTATATGTGAGGGGGGAAACTTTTCAAGATGGGTGGTGACCATGGCGGCCATTTTGAAGTCAGCCATTTTGAATCCAACTTTTGTTTTTTCAATAGGAAGAGGGTCATGTGACACATCAAACTTATTGGAAATTTCACAAGAAAAACAACGATGTGCTTGGTTTTAACATAACTTTATTCTTTCATGAGTTATTTACAAGTTTCTGACCACTTGTAAAATGTGTTCAATGTGCTGCCCATTGTGTTGGATTGTCAATGCAACCCTCTTCTCCCACTCTTCACACACTGATAGCAGAAGAAATGCTAGCACAGGCTTCCAGTAACCGTAGTTTCAGGTGCTGCAGAATGGGCAAAACAAAAATTGGAACAGGACCCTCAGTTTATGCAGAAGATTTTGTTCAGTGATAAGGCAAACTTTTATGTGAATGGTGAAGTTAACAAACAAAACCACCGCTATTGGTCTGACACTAACCCACATTGGATAGATCCCTCCAAGACTGTTGGAACACAAAAATTGATGGTATGGTGTGGTATATGGGGTACAAAGATTGTGGGGCCATTCTTCATCAATGGAAACCTCAAGGCCTGGATATGCGAAATTGCTACATGATGATGTGTTTCCCTTTTTATGCACTGAAGCTGGCACGTTCCCTGAGTTTTTCCAGCAAAATGGTGCACCACCACATTATGGGTGTCAGGCCCGAGCATTCCTAGATGAACAGTTTCCTGGAAAGTGGATTGGTCGTCGTGGACCAGTTGAATGGCCCCCAAGGTCTCCAGATCTGACCCCTTTAGACTTTTATCTTTGGGGTCACCTGAAGGCAATTGTCTATTCTGTGAAGATACGAGATGTGCAGCACCTGAAACTACAGATACTGGAAGCCTGTGCTAGCATTTCTCCTGCGGTGTTGCTATCAGTGTGTGAAGAGTGGGAGAAGAGGGTTGAATTGACAATCCAACACAATGGGCAGCACATTGAACACATTTTATAAGTTGTCAGAAACTTGTAAATAACTCATGAAAGAATAAAGTTATGTTAAAACCAAGCACATCATTGTTTTTCTTGTGAAATTCCCAATAAGTTTGATGTGTCACATGACCCTCTTCCTATTGAAAAAACAAAAGTTGGATTCAAAATGGCCAACTCCAAAATGGCCGCCATGGTCACCACCCATCTTGAAAAGTTTCCCCCCTCACAAATACTAATGTGCCACAAACAGGAAGTTAATATCACCAACCATTCCCATTTTATTAAGGTGTATCCATATACCGTAAATGGCCCACCCTGTAGTATTTAAAGAGATATTCAGGATCATTCATTTTATACTTAGGACAACCTTAGGATGGCAAACCTTTCTTTAGATTATAAAAAATAAATTTGTGTCCATTCATGTAATGGTAGCATTCCCCTTTTTAGCGTTTCTATGGAAATGTATTTCAGATGTCTCCCCTTCTTTCTCCTGACTTTTACCTCAACTATCTTTTAACAACTATGAGTTGTTGTCTGACAATTTTGATAAGTAAGGTCCATTTCTAGTAAGTGTGAGCTACTAAAAAACACCCATCTAGCCCAATATTTTAATATTTAACCACTTAGGGACCCAGGGCGTACAGGTACCGGACCAGACCGGGATGAATGCTGATATCCATCACCAGGAACCCCGTGCACACCCTGGGGGGGGGGGGGGGGGGGAGATGGGGGGGGTCCTGAAACCCCCTACCATGTCAGCGATTGCCGCAAATCGCCGTTCAATTCAGACCAGCGATTTGCGGCGATTCCCAGTCCGTCGGGTCTCTGGTGACCCGGAAAAAAAGGGTGAACGGGGCTTTCCGAGACAGCCCCATTCACCCTTACCCAGCAGGAGTGAGGTGGCACTGGTGACCAACCAATCACTGCCCTGCTGGGCGGTGATCGTGGTGGTGATGGGGGCTGGCGGGGGTCTCCTACCTCTCCCTGGTCCAGCGGGGGCCCCCTCAGAAGCGGCGGCGGTCCCGGCATCAGGATTCAGCAGGAGATGAGGCCTGTTCACCTCCTGCTGTTGCTTAGCAACAACTCTCAGCATGCACAGCCAATGGGCATGCTGGGGGTTGTAGTTATGCAACAGCTGGAGGTATAACTACAACTTCCAGCATGCACAGACTACCAAAGGGCATGCTGGGAATTGTAGCAGTGTTACTTCAGCTGTTGCAAAACTACAACTCTCAGCTTGCCCTTCGTTTTGCAACAGCTGGAGACACATTGGTTGTGAAACAGAGTTTGTGTCCTAACTCAGTTTTTCGCAACCAGTGTGCCTCCAGCTGTTGCAAAACTACAACTCCCAGCATGCACTGAGAGACTGTATATGCTGGGAGTTCTAGTTTTGCAACAGCTGGAGGCACACTGGTTGCAAAACACTGAGTTAAGTAACAAACTCTGTGTTGCACAACCAATGTGCCTCCAGCCGTTGCATAACTACGACTCCCAGCATGTATGGTCTGTCAATGTATGCTGGGAGTTGTAGTTTTGCAACAGCTGGAGGTTTTCACACGGGAGGGGGTTTACAGCGAGTTTTCTGCAGCAAGTTTGAGATGCGGCAAATTTTCCGCCGCAGCTCAAACTCCCAGGGAGAAACTCACTGTAAACCCCCACCCATGTGAATGTACCCTAAAAACACTACATTACACTACACAAAATAAAATATACACCTACATATACTACATAAAATATACTACACAATATACACTACATATACACCTACCCTTACACAGTCCCCCCCCCCCCCCTGATAAAAAAAAAAAAAAACATCTTGTACGGCACTGTTTCCAAAATTGAGCCTCCAGCTGTTGAAAAACAACAGCTCCCAGTATTGCCGGACAGCCACTGACTGTCAAGGCATGCTGGGAGTTTTGCAACAGCTAGAGACACCCTGTTTGGGAAACACTACTGTAGAGTATTTTGGTGGCGGATGCAAATCCCCAAAATAGACCTCAAATGCGCATGGTGCTCTCTCGCTTTGGAGCCCTGTTGTATTTCAAGGCAACAGTTTAGTGCCACATATGGGGTATTTCCGTACTTGGAAGAAATTGTGTTACAAATTTTGGGGGACTTTTTCTTCTTTTACCCTTTATGAAAAGGTAAAGTTGGGATCTACACCAGCATGTTAGTGTAAAAAAATTAAAGGGTAACTCTCATTAAAACTAGTTCCTCATTTCCTCCTGACCCTTGCCGGATCTTTGTGCCCCACAGCCTTAGAGAAAGCATACCGTACTTGTGTTCTGTCTTACTGTGTACCAGACCTCCTTGCTATGTATCCTGACCATGCTCCAGTGCCGACTGTCCTGACCTTCCTGCCTGTCTTCGAGTTTGCCTTTTTCTTCCTGTGCCATGCTTCACCTCGGATGCCTGTGTGGACGAGTCGTATCAGGGGTAGCGGCCTGGGTGTCGCCTGCCGCAGCAAGACCATCCCGCTTTGCGGCGGGCTCTGGTGAAAACCAGCAGCACCTTAGACTCCGCTCCCTGGTACAGCCCGTGTCATCATCCACACAGGCTCAGTGGATCCACTTCACCACAGCCGTTACAGTAGTTCAGTTTATTGCAATAGGAAGTCAATATATATTTATTAAAATTCACTGTTTGAAAAAAGCCTACGCACTTTAGATGTAAAAAATGTTTAGTACACACCATACTGCTTTATTCTAGTTTTGCAAAAGTCCTGAAAATGCTGCTTAGAGGCCACAAAGAATGTGAAAAGTGTATGTAATAGTCCAGGAAGTTATCATCAAAATTTACAAGAATCGGTATGTTAAACAATCAGGCTTTTGGAATAAATATGGTTGCTTTAAGACAGTGGGCAAGGGGTTAGTGCATTTGTATGGTGTACATAGTTGGCTAAATAATTCTAGAATTATGAGGAATAGTCTAAGAATAGTCTAAGTTGGACTGATATTTAAGGAAAACAATGTACTCATGGCTTGCCAATCACTAAATCTGCAGTCATATTAAAGGGGATATGGTCCTGATAGTCTTGTAACCAAGTTAGCCTGTGGTCTTATGATGGGAATGATCCCAGTAATGTATTTATAAAGGCATTACTATTTATGCCTAATATACTGTACTTTAATTGGGTTGGGCTCCAATTCCTGACTTGGTCATAGGTCAGGATTGTTACTTTCTTGAAAACAGCTCAAAGCAGTACAGGGTCTTTGTCTGAGGCCTCAGTGGGGGTGCCAGCAATTAGACCCACTCCAGTCATACATTACTGGTATGTCTAATTGGTGGCATATCTAATTGTTTATCTAAATGACATAAATTCCTTTAAATTGTACCTATTGTTTCAGGTAACTTTCAGGATAAGCCATCATGAGTGTGTACCGCGTGAGGATATTCTAGAGCAGTACTGAGTAGTTTAACACTAGTGTAAAATATAACTTTTCATTATTTGCAGCCTTGTCTATCTGCCTCCATCTCCAGCCACTACCCTTTCTGCCCCCTCCCCTCACTGAAACCTGATACTTAAGTGAGCTGTTACGCCAAACGCTCCGGGTCCCCGCTCCTCCCCGGAGCGCTCGCAGCGTTTACCTTGTTGCAGCGTCCCGGTCAGACCCGCTGACCAAGATCGCTGCGCTAGTGTCTCTGGCGGGGATGCGACCCGCGATGCGGGACGCGCCCGCTCGCGGTTCGCATCCCAGCCTTCTTACCCGACCTGTTCCCCGTTTGTTCAGTCCCGGCGCGCGCGGCCCCGCTCCCTAGGGCGCACCGGCTCTCTGCGATTTAAAGGGCCAGTGCGCCGCTGATTGGCGTCTGGCCCAATTCGTACTTTCACCTGTGCCCTAGCCTATATTACCTTACTTCGCCTTCCCACATCGCCGGATCTTGTTGCCATTGTGCCAGTGAAAGCGTTCCTTGTATGTCCCAAGCCAGTGTTCCAGACCTTCTGCCATTGCCCCTGACTACGATCCTTGCTGCCTGCCCTGACCTTCTGCTACGTCCGACCTTGCTCTTGCCTAATCCTTGTACCGCGCCTATCTCAGCCGTCAGTCGGGGTTGAGTCGCTATCGGGTGGAACGACCTGGGGGTTACCTGCCGCATCAAGTCCATCTCGCTTTGCGGTGGGCTCTGGTGAATACCAGTAACCCCTTAGACTCCGTTTCCCTGGTACGGCCCACGTCATCACCCCACTGACACAGAGGATCCACCACCAGTATCCTCACAGTACCCGGATTCTGACATGAGCTAATCCGTTTTGAGACAATCTTGATCATTTTAGTTTTTTAGGTTAAATAATGAGTTGGGGGGGGGGGGGAGGAGGGGTAGTACAGGAGCCTGATAAGTGGAGAGAGAGAGGTATTTTTTCAAATAAGATATATACCAAAGTTTCTTATTTTTGCTTGTACAATTGAAATTTACTGAAACAACAATTGAAACATGCTTGCCTGAAGTTAGATACCTGGTGAGTACACATTATATCCACAAAAGATTGTTTATATTGTTTAGTAAAAGAAAAAAACACGATCAATCAATTCTAGCAGACGCTAGGAATTACCTTTAGTGAACCTAAATATTTGTATCTTCTTTGATCAGGAAATATATGCTGTTGGTTCCTACTGTCTTAAAGACCAACAATGAACAGAAATTCTGCCTGCAGTTGTCCCATCTTAATGAATCTATTACTGTGATGGTGGCCTTGGAAACAGGAACCCAGAACATAACCTTACTGCAGAAAGAAGTGACACAACCTGAAGAAGACAACTGTGTCACTTTTAAAGTAAGTAGTGCAGCTTGGTCGAGCGTGCTTGCTGACAGGATCCACTGTAACATTTATACAGCACTTATAAAATAAAAACCGGAAATATGATGTCTCTTCTTCTGGAACTATAGAGTATATTTCCAAATTTGGTTACCATTTTGAGGTTTACATTAAACGCCTATTCTGACATGCCTGTTTTAGTAAATAGTTGTATTCCCACGTAAGATAACAATTATGGAGCATCAGTCCTTATAGCGTGCTATTGTTATTTCTACTTTAAATATGTGACTCAATAGCCAATGGGATGTTACCAGTTGGGGACTTGTTTTCACACAGACTGGACATTCAGTACTGATTGGATAGTGAACAACTGAGATGAAGAAAATCCGGCACATGCAAAACTAGGGCAATATGGAGGAACAAGGAGAGGCAGCGTTGCGGGTTGGGTGCAGGTGTGGAGATAGGAGGTGCTAATCACAACAGGTATGTAGTATACAAAGAAGAATCCAAAGGAGACTGCACTCACCATCCATGAATTTATTCAGATGAGTGTAGGCATACAAATGGCGGAGGCAGGGGCACACCGGGTGTGCCCCTGCCTCCGCCTTTTGTATGCCTACACTCATCTGAATAAATTTGTGGATGGTGAGTGCAGTCTCCTTTGGATTCTTCTTTGTATACTGATTGGATAGTGTCAGACAGTATTGGGACACACCCCACTGGTAACACCCATTTGGCTATATAGTCATATATTTCTAGTAAGAATAACAAAATGGAACAACACAGAGCTGTAAGAAAATAAAATGTTATTTAATGAGTAATACAAGTATTTATCACAATAGAGAGATTACATTCAAAATTTAGTAAGTTTCTAAATCCACTACATTACTCATCTTGGATGGATTCTGCATTTTGAACTCGGTTACTTATTACAGCCCAGAGCTGCAATCACAATTCTGTAGCCTTCACAGGAGAGTCACAGCCTGTGCAGAACTTAGTCTGTGATTTAAATTCTAGGAAGCATCATTTCTACTCTGTACAGTAGTCTAATGAAGGGAAATTAAATAGTCCACATGTATTACGGGAGCTCAGCTAAGGCAATGTTCACATTGCGGTTGTGCTTTATCCTGTTCTGGGTCCATTCGGCTCATATTTTGTGCCAAAACAGGTCGGAGCACAACTGACTCTACCGGGACTCAACGGATCTTATTGACTTGAATGGGATCCATTGGGGATCCAGTAGTTTACCGGAGTTTAGCAGAGAAAAAAAATAGTGCATGCACTATTTTTTCTCTGCTAAACTCTTGTTGTTTTGATGGAACTGTGAAACTATTAGCAGTATGTCATGGAAAAAAGAGAACAGAGAACTGTGTTCCATGATGACCAACAGGACAGTGAATGCAGCTCTGGGGGATGCCTCATTTATTACTAGGTTAAAGGGGTACTCCCGTGGGAAACTTTTTTTTTTTTTTTAAATCAACTGGTGCCAGAAAGATAAACAGATTTGTAAATTACTTCTATTTAAAAATCTTAATCCTTCCAGTACTTTTTAGGGGCTGTATACTACATAAGAAATGCTTTTCTTTTTGGATTTCTCTGATGTCACGACCACAGTGCTCTCTGCTGACCTCTGCTGTAAATTTTTGGAACTGTCCAGAGCAGGAGAAAATCCCCATAGCAAACATATGCTGCTCTGGACAGTTCCTAAAATGGACAGCAGAGGTCAGCAGAGAGCACTGTGGTCGTGACATCAGAGAAATCCAAAAAGAAAAGCATTTCTTATGTAGTATACAGCCCCTAAAAAGTACTGGAAGGATTAAGATTTTTTAATAGAAGTCATTTACAAATCTGTTTAACTTTCTGGCACCAGTTGATTAAAAAAAAAAAAATAAAAAAAAGTTTTCCACGGGAGTACCCCTTTAAGTAACGACTTAAAATTCTGCATACAATGAAGATGTTTGATGTTCTTTCAGACTCCTGCTTTTGATGAAGCAAAGGTGGGATTCATCACTCTAGATGCTGAGGGCAACACGTTACACTTTAGGGCAAGAAGAAGCGTTCTCATCAGACCTCTAGAAAACCTGGTCTTTATCCAATCTGACAAACCCATCTACAAACCTGGACAGGAAGGTGAGAGTTTAACTTTTTTAGAGTGGTCCAGGGCTCGTTCATTGCAGCAAAACACAAACAGTCTTCTTCAGGCACACTGCTTGGAAAACACTACTATAGATCAAACCATAAGCTGTTATGGCTAAATATTCTTGTATACAAGTTTGCAGTTTATCATTTATTTTCAGGTGTCTGGATACTTCCTAAAGTGTACATAGAATTTTAACAAACTTCAGACATTCTAGGGTAACTTGTAAGAAGTTTTGATCAGTGGTGGTCCGGGTCCAGAGAGCCCCAGTAATTTACAAAATGAAGATGCAGAAGCAGTCAGCTGATCGTTGTGCTTCTTTGTTTTGCTTAGCTCTTCACAAAGAAAGGAACATTGGGGGGTATTTATCAATTTTGCCTGTTGACAGTTTCTTCTTACCCTTTTTTTTTTCACTTTGGTTTTCGTGGACATGCACCAAATTTATCATTTGGTGCACGTTACATAGTTACATAGTTACATAGTTAGTACGGTTGAAAAAAGACATACGTCCATCAAGTTCAACCAGGGAATTGAAGGGTAGGGGTGTGGCGTGATATTGGGGAAGGGATGGGATTTTGTATTTCTTCATAAGCATTAATGTTATTTTGTTCCAGGAATGTATCTAATCCTGTTTTAAAGCTGTTAATTTTTCCTGCTGTGACAAGTTCCTGAGGTAGACTGTTCCATAAGTTCACAGTTCTCATGGTAAAGAAGGCGTGTCGCCCCTTTAGACTAAACCTTTTCTTCTCCAGACGGAGGGAGTGCCCCCTCGTCCTTTGGGGGGGGGTTTAACCTGGAACAGTTTTTCTCCATATTTTTTGTATGGGCCATTAATATACTTATATACATTTATCATATCCCCCCTTAGACGTCTCTTCTCAAGACTAAACAATTGTAACTCCTTTAATCGCTCCTCATAGCTAAGATGTTCCATGCCCCATATTAGTTTAGTCGCGCGTCTCTGCACCCTCTCCAGCTCCACAGTGTCCCTTTTATGGACTGGTGCCCAAAACTGAACAGCATATTCCAGGTGAGGCCGTACCAATGCTTTATAAAGGGGGAGTATTATGTCCCTGTCCCTCGAGTCCATGCCTCTTTTTATACATGACAATATCCTGCCGGCTTTGGAAGCAGCAGCCTGACATTGCATGCTATTCTGTAGTCTGTGATCTACAAGTACACCCAGATCCTTCTCTACCAGTGACTCCGCCAGTTTAATCCCCCCTAAGACATACGACGCATGCAGGTTATTAGTACCCAGATGCATAACTTTACATTTATCCACATTGAACCTCATTTGCCAAGTGGATGCCCAGACACTTAGTCTATCCAAGTCATCTTGTAACTTATACACATCCTCTATAGACTGTACCGTGCTACAAAGCTTGGTGTCATCTGCAAAGATAGAAACAGAGCTGTTAATACCATCCTCTATATCATTGATAAATGATAAATAAAAGTTGTTAGTAATTTTGGCTCAAATGTTGGAATCAGCCGTTCACAGCGCCTTTTACACAGAACTTACCCCCGCAGAGGACACGTATTTTACCCTGTAGAGCAGCCATTTCGGAGTCCCTCCTGCAGTATATCAGCGAGCGACATGAGGTATTTTCTTTCGTGGGGTTTATAGCCACCATGTGAAATGGATTTTATTTTCAACTTGAGTAGTTATTTTTCTTTTTGTTACTTTAGTGCAGTGGTCTTCAACCTGCGGACCTCCAGATGTTGCAAAACTACAATTCCCAGCATGCCCGGACAGCCGTTGGCTGTCCGGGCATGCTGGGAGTTGTAGTTTTGCAACATCTGGAGGTCCGCAGGTTGGAGACCACTGCTTTTGTGCTTACCTTTCCTGAACCTGTGTGGCCATGTCCAATGCTGGCTCAACGGAGGGTGAAGGTTCCTCAGAGACAACTATGTCGCAGGATAGTATTGAGCAGCCCTGGACGCGTCGCTGCTTTCACAAAAAAAATACTTTTTATGTATTTTGACGCCTTTACATTTTCTGACATTGCTAAGTGTGTTTTCTATGTGCAAAATTTCTTGGCGGGGATTTGCGCCAAAATTGCGCCCAAAAAAATTGGCGCAAATGATGAATTACTGACTAAAGTTAAAATCACACACAGGACCGTGTGATTTTGAGAAAGTTCTAAAAATGACAGTGGAGAAGATGCGCCAAACTTTGGCGCAAAAAGACACTGCGCCAAAGTATTGCGCCAAAGTTACGTTAAAAAAGACACATGAGTCCTTTGATAAACACCCCCCATTTGGTGTACAAGACTGGGAGGCTTTCTATAAATATTTTCATTGCACACTCTCCTTTCCAAGCAGAAACAGAAATACACAGCAATCAGCAGAGCGCTTCTGCCAATTTAGTAGTCGGGGGAGGGGGATTCAGCACTCACATCCACTGATCAAAATTTCTGACATGTTACTGTAAGATATCAAAAGTTTGTAAAAATAACATCAAGAAAATAAATGATCCAGGTAAAACTTATAATAAACTGTGTTACACCTAGTACAAGAAAGTGTGCCAGTTTTTCTTGTACCAGTACAAGTGTGCCAGTTGTTTGTTTCCTTCAAAGCTTTGTTTTCTGTTTCTTTATGATGGTTTGTATCAGCTTATACTAATCAAGATTCAGTCATATACATAGTAACTGCTTCTTCATTGGTAAGTGGTTAGATTATACAATAAGGTATAAGTAAAAAAAAATGCTGCACTCATTTTGTATACTTGTATACTTATACCTTGTTGGTCTTTCCTGGATTTTTTATGTTGGCACCACAAGCTGGTTCAGTATTTGTGCTGTGCAGCTGTTATCTTGCCTTGGTTAAAAGTAGCTAGCAGTTCCTGATCGCATTTTGTTTCTTTGCCCCTGTAGATTATATAATAAGATTATATACAATTTTCCTCTATCTTACCCCTGATTTCAGTAACCCTCAGCATGGCTCTTCAAATACAGTGGTCCCTCAACATACGATGATAATTTGTTCCAAATGGACCATTGTTAGTTGAAACCATCGTATGTTGAGGGATCCGGGCAATGTTAAGAATAGGAAAGTATACTCACCTGTCCCCGCCACTCCAGACCGTCACCGCTGCCCTGGATGTTGCCCTCCATCGCTGTCGCAGCATACCCGGGGTGTCCCCGCCGCTCCAGACCGTCTCTGCTGCCTGGGATCGTCGCTCTTCATCGCCATCATCACGTTGCTGCATACGCCGCTCCAATTGGATGACAGGACAGCGTGCACGGCGACGTGATGATGATGAAGGAGAGCGACGGGGATGTAGGGGATCCTGAAGGTCCGGAGCACCAGGGACAGGTGAGTGATCTCCTCCGGACCACACAGGGCACCTTAAACGCTATCCGGCAGCAGCTGAAGCAGTCTGCGCTACAGGATAGCCATTTATGCGATGGCCCCGACATACAATTGTATGTTGATGCTGCCTTCAACATGTGATGGCCTCTGAGAGACCATCATATGTTGAAATTATCGTATGTCGGGGCCATTGTAGGTCGGGGGATCACTGTATTTTAATTTTGTAAATACACCTTTGTAATTTTGCTATAGTCATGTATTTATACCTCTTATTTTAAAACAGTCAAGTTTCGTATTGCTGCTTTGGATGAAACGTTTCATGCAGTGCATGAGAAGGTATGTTTAAGAATGCCATGTTTACTATAGAAAGGTAAATCTGTCAGATTTACTATATGAGGATAGCATATAATAGAGGGGGAATGCTGAGCTAGGGACATATAGAATATATATACAGTACACACACACACACATATATATATATATATATATGTATATATACTGTATATAATTTTTTTAGGATTGGATTTAGCGTTTTTGTGTGAAAAACACCTATTAGACATCTATTGCACCAATCTAAATATATTGGCCTTTGTATTACCTCAGCAAACGGTACTGTTGTTTAAGTTAACTTTTGACGTGCTGGGGCCCTCTCTTATAATCAGTTATATGCCGTTAAAGTGCACAGTAGTGTGCTTCACTCCCCAGCCTGACACACAGTCTGACTGATTACAAAAGACTGTCTCCATTATAATCTATGGAGCTCATGTCCTGCACAGAGCACCAAGCTGGGGAGTTAAGTGCGCTGCTGAGCTCTTTACCACCCACTATATCTAGAGATCGGCGGAGGTCTCAGTACTGAGACCCTGACTGATCAAAACTTTTGACAATAACACTTTAACAAAATTGTATAAATGTTGTAAAGGTGTCCAGTGAAGAAAGTTGTGCCAAGCTGACCACAAACTGATCGACAACTTGGAGCCAGTCCCTCCCTGCGCTGCTTTGTTAAAACAAATATATACATAGTCGGTCATAGGCCAGAAACAGAATGGGAACAATACAAGACAACCAGATATACCAGACAGCAAACAAATACTAACAGGGCAGAATATAAATAGGCAAACTGATCAGGAACATAGGACACTGTTTACAAACAGATACAAATACAAAGGACAAAAATCATATCAACAAACCCGGATATAAATATAGAATACTGTTCACACTGGACACAGATAACTAACAAACAGATTAGGTCCAGAACACAAGACTAGGAAACGAGTCAGCATAGACTCCAGGAGCAAACAGGAATACAAACTCAATCCCCCCAGAAAACCCGGCAAAATCTTCATACTAGAACTCAATGGAGCACAGAGATATCTTGTACTAAAACTCAATTCCCCAGAGTCCCATTAAAAGGTAACAGGGATGTCTTGTTACAAAAATTCAGAAAACGGATATAAGAAAACTGTGAACAGCGACTTAGCAGAACAGAAATACAATCCTAAAAAGTGACTAACGAAACACAGACTAAAATCTAAATAAGACTAATTAACCATGGCTAAAAATAAAATATCACAAGATAAATACAAGGTAAATGCTCAAGCAGACTTGGAAGTGTTTAGCACAATAACAGCACAGAATGCAGGAAAAATCTGGTATAAGTAGACACACACGAGTTCTCATTGGTTTTGAGCATTAACTATTCCCTAACAAGGGTTCAATAGCAAACTGCTAAGAACAAACAAGTGTGTGAATACACATCTAAACAGAAAAATGCAAAAACAATTAGACGGACATTACAGTTTGTATATAGAATTGTATGGAAGCAAAGTAATAGAAAAAAATAAATATTTATTTTCATAAAACTTTTAATGTGTTTCTTGTTTTCTCTTTTAGTTTCCTGTCGTTTATGTTGAGGTAAGAGGTGTATAATTAGTCTATTCAGTTATTACAGTAACATTTGATAAATAGATAGTAGATAGTACAGTGGTCCTTCAGCTTACAATGGTGTCCGCTGTAACTTGAAACCATACTCTACATACAATGCTACAGACAGTCAAGATCTGCGAAACACATCATTGGCTGGATGACCTGACTAATCAGAATGGACATTTCACTGGTAAAACTCCTGTGGTACTAAAGTGCATGCACTGACTGGTGTCTGGTAGCGCCCCCTACAGTACAGGGAGGTACTACATGTTCGGTACTACTCTTTACCTGTGCCAGGGTTAGCTTCTCTTTTGGAAACCAGGTAAGGGCGGTTCCATTTTACTTTTTTTCTGTGTGTGCTGTACCGGACCGTGAAGAAGATGCTCCTGTCCACTACATAGACAGTGATTTACAGCTTCCAGTAGCTTTTTTTAAAAAAACTTTTATATGTAAGGACTTGCTTTATCTGTATTAGTTATCGACTACTCTATTTTTCTTTAATCCTATTTTTGGATGACATTTACCAGGTTTCCATAGAGTTACGGTCTCAACATACAATGGTTTAAATATATTATGGTCATTCTGGAACCAATTGATATTGTAACTTGAGGGACCATTGTGCACAGTTACATAAATCTGTTGCTGCCTTTTATTGTACAGAAATTAATATTTAAGCATGTATGTTTTAGCCATTGAATAGCATAACTTTATTGTATACAGCATAAAAACTCAGTTTTGTATATTTTTACTATTATTCACACCCTGGTCCCCAAGATATAGGGATGTTACTATTCAGTTGACTACCTTAGATTTGTGAGATGATTAATTATTACATTAAAAAGGGGCATTTATCAGGGTCAGGGGGTGTACATATGAAACTAAGGAGATTGGATCAGACACAGATAGGGGTGTGTGAATATAGCCTAGCATATCCACACCCCTTATTGAAATAAAGTTCCCGCCCATCTGACTATTCAGGGAAAAGTGCAGATAGTCAACCAAATAGTTAAAGGGGTATTCTGCCCATAGACATTTTATCCCCTATCCAAAGGATAGCAAGATGTCTGATCACGGGTAGGGGGGTGCGAGTTGGTGGGTGCACCCCGGGTGGGTAGGCCCCCCTGTGATCTTCATGCAGAATGCGATTTCTACAGAATGCCAGGTGCTGCACGGAAATCATGTGGGGTCCCAGCGGTGACTGCCCCCCCCCTGCCCCCCATGATCAGACATCTTATCCCCTATCTCCTTTGGATAGGGCATAAGCTGTTTATGGGCCGAATACCCCTTTAAATCCATATATCTCTGGCACCAGGAGGGCAAAGCAACAAGTTAAAAACAGCATTAGAATCAGGGCACTCAGGAATATTAAATGGTATAAATAAAAAATGTTTATACTGACCACTGGTCCTCTCTAAAGGAAATCCATCATCACTTTCATGCTGCCTGAACCACAAGTCATGGGACGGTCCCTGGTGTCTTCTCCATACCCTGCTGGCCTTGAATGATAGATCTCTTCCTGTTTGGGTATAGGATATAGAGATCTAGCAATCAAGGCAGACAGTAGCCACCGGGGACTGCCCAGATGACACTTGCTTCAGGTATCATAAAAGTGATGTATAGCATATAACCAATTTGTTTTAGAAAGTAATTTCTCTAGCTGCATTGATTATTACACAGGTTTATTGCAAAAACAAATATGTAAAAGGTGACTAAAACAGGATTTCTGCCTTCAGGATCCTCAAAGAAATCGTATTGTCCAATGGCTGAATGTAGAGACAAAAAAAGGAATTGCACAAGAGTCCTTTCTCCTAACTTCTGAGCCTCGATTGGGAACGTATAAATTGGTTGCTCAAAGGCAAAAGGGCTTACAGATCGAACAAAGCTTTACCGTGGAGGAATATGGTATTATTCTTTTTCTATTGGTGCATAAAAAGAACTATAATACATGACATTATTCCCATTTAAATGTACTGCATAAAAACCAGTATAAAAAGGGAATTAGTTGTTGATAGCAACCAGAGAATCCAGAGTGCATTACCAGCTTAGGTTGTGGACAGGGGGGAGAGTATCCTTGGAGAACAGCTCACACAGGCTGTATATAGGGAGGAGAGACCACAAAAGGTAGTTCACAGGTGAGAATTATATAGGCTATGTACAAGAATAGAAAGAAACTAGAGCTCACACAGCAAGCTGTAGAGACTGTGCAAGCAAAAGTAAGCAACATTTAAATAAATAAAGGCCTATAACCATATATAGGCCTGCACCATATAAAGTGAGAATAAAAAATAGGCTATCCAGTGTGTCCACAGACTATGTAAACTGTCAATCATTTTTATGGATCTTTGCTTACAATTTTTAGTAATTTAAATTTATGAGTAAACACCACAGCATCTTAAAGGGGTACTCCGGTGGAAAACAAATGTTTTTAGATTAACTGGTGCCAAAAAGTTAAACATATTTCTAAATTACTGCTTTATAAATCTTAATCCTTCCAGTACTTATCAGCTGCTGTATGCTCCAGAGGAAGTTGTGTAGTTCTTTCCAGTCTGGCCACAGTGCTCTCTGCTGCCATCTATCCATGTCAGGAACTGTCCAGAGTAGGAGCAAATCCCCATAGAAAACCTCTCCTGCTCTGGACAGTTTCTGACATGGACAGGGGTGTCAGCAGAGAGCCCTGTGGTCAGGCAGAAAACAACAACTCAACTTCCTGTGGAGCATACAGCAGCTCATAAGTACTGGAAGGATTTAGATTTTTTTAATAGAAGTCATTTACAAATCTGTATAACTTTCTGGAACCAGTTAATTTGAAGAAAAAAGAAAATATTTTCCACTGAAGTACCCTTTTAAGATTTTTAAAGTAATTTACAAATCTGTATAACTTTCTGGCACCAGTACATTTCCACCAGAGTACCCCTTTAATTTCTTGAAGCTTAGAGGTTGTCAAACTTATTTAGAAATGTTCCCAACAAGTGGGAATCTATACTTACCTGAGTAGTCCACGCTGCATCTATTTCTGACACAGTTCATCGGTGCATCCAACCACTGGCTTTGGTGGTATAGAGCTAGTATAGAGCAGGTGGGATGTGGGTTTATGGGCACGTCATTGCTGCAGCCATATGAACAAAGCTGGAGTAAAAAATTAGAGCAGCCACACTGGGCACAGTGAGGCTCACATGGGTGAGTATAGGCTCTTTTCTTATGAACACAATTCCAAATGCTGGGAAAATGTTTAAATAACTTGAACAAACCCTTTAAGAGTTGGAGATTGCAAATCAAAATCTCCAGCCCCAGCTTTAAAGGGAGTAAAATGTTTCTATTGTTGCATTAATATATTATTGGCACAATTTTATTGTAGTGCTACCTAAATATGAGGTGAAGGTGACAGTCCCCTCAGTTATTACCATTCTAGATGAAGAAGTTGAAGTGAAAGTATGTGGCAAGTAAGTTTATTTTTTATTTTTCATAAGGTCAGACAGTATTTTCACTGTGAACAAATTTACTATGGTTTATAACGGGACTGAATAACATGTTTTATCTTTCAAAAAGATAATTGGGTTATAAGTAGGTTAATGTATTGAAGACAAAAGATCAGACCGGCACACTCACCACGTTTCTCTTCTTCTTTATTTGCGTCAGCAATGCATAGACAAATACTCACAAACTTGGGGGGTCAGGACGTGCAGTGGGGGGACAAACTGGCAACAGACTCCGTTTCGCACGGACCACCGTGCTTCCTCCGGCCATTGGCCGGAGGAAGCACGGTGGTCCGTGCGAAACGGAGTCTGTTGCCAGTTTGTCCCCCCACTGCACGTCCTGACCCCCCAAGTTTGTGAGTATTTGTCTATGCATTGCTGACGCAAATAAAGAAGAAGAGAAACGTGGTGAGTCTGCCGGTCTGATCTTTTGTCTTCATTCCATTATATTAACTGTGCCTCAGTTTTGACCAGAGCACCACCACCCTCATTCACATCTATCCACCTATACCACATCGAGTCCACCAGTGATAGCAGTGCCTTGCCACTTATGTTATCTTCTATAAGTGTAGGTTACTGAGCCATGCTTAGGCTTTGGAAAAAGTATAATATAGTTTACCCTGATATGTGCTGGGACTTCAGGAAAAGGAGAATATAGTTTACCCCATGTTAATGTTTGAGCAGTATGACTGCAGAAGGAGCTACTACTTTAGCAGACTGCTTAAAAAAAGACAACCTGGATCATCTAGTCTGCAACTATATTATATCTTTTTTATTTTTGTCTTAGAATAAATATATGTTTATCCCAGGCATGTTTAAATTCGGTTACTGTGTCATGTAGGGTAGGGAACAGTGCAGTCCTGCTCTCACCCCAACCACTGTCCCTACCTACTTGAATGACCTGCGCAAAGTGGCAGCCCCAACTGGGCTATGGTCTTTACACTCACTAAGTGCACGAGAGAGAGAGAGAGGTCAGCAAGCCTGGTTTGGAACCTGACAGGCGTATCAGATGCAGAATCAGCAACCATAGATCAGAGTAAGGAAACAGGATAAAAAGTCAGAACCTGGAGGACAGAAACAGTACCACATCAGAACCAAGGGCTGATATCGATGACAGATTACATGCAGAGTCAAACCAGGAGGGCATGTCAAAACAAAGTCAGCAAACAAAGGCAGGGGTCAGAGGTCAAGTCAAATGGTGATGCAGCAAACAGAACAGATACAGAAACGCTAGTGAGGGTATGAATTCCAATCACAGTTAACTGCTGGCAACAGTTAAATAGGCCATTGCCTGAACACATTGGATGCCGGGCCCAAGTGGCCACTGATGGGCTGGCCTTCTCCGCCTTTGCTGACGTCGGGCTACAACGCCACGTAACTATTCATTTGCTAACCATATATGCTGAAAGTTTTCTCTAAGAATCTACTACTTTCTGAAAGTTTTCTCTAAGAATCTACTACTTTTTAGTAAAATACTGTCTCATGTTGCTCCTAATCTGTCCCCCAACTAACCTCAGATATTGCCCCCTTGCGGCTCTCAGCTTCAGTCTGTGTGAATAGCAGAAGGGGCCTGTGCAGGGAACACTGGTAGGGTACAGGGAGAGGAGAAGGTCTACATACATTTCTTCCTATGTTACCATGAGCATAACTAAATATATAATTTCAAAAGGCTCCAAAAAGCTAAAATCTATCAAGATTCATATATGTGATGTATCCTTCAAAGTTAGAACCAATAGATAATGGGAGTGGACAATAGTGGCAGAAGGTTTTGGGAAGTATCCCTCATCCCTTATTATTGTCCCAAAAGGGTGGTTAAAAACGTACTGCTTATCTACAGGATAGGTGATAACTGTCTGATCACAAGAGTCCCTAATCTCCCTGTACGGGGTAGACATGCCCCCTCCATGCATTCTGAATAGGAGAGCCGAAGATATACAAGCTCTGTGCTTGTGTATCTCTGACGCTCTTTAAAGTCCACAATGCATGGAGGGGGTGTGTCGACCCTGGGGGGGGGGGGGGGGCAGCGATCAGGGCCCCTGTGATCAGACACTTATCCCCAAACCTGTGAATAGGAGATAACTTTTTATATGCTGGGGTACCCTCTTTAAAGTCCACAATGAAAGCTGTTGAGTTCATTGTATCTTCTTTCCTAATAACACCAGTGTTATTATTTATAATTAATAAGCTCTATATAGCTCCACTCATCTGTAATTCTCAATAATTTACGGACTGGCCATCCATACATATATCAGTAGTAGGCTCTGCTGGTACCTGCTGCTCTTCTGTCTCCATCCCTCGCCCTTTCTGCTTAACATTTGTTCTTTTCCTTCAGCCACTTACCTTTGCAGGGAAACACTTAGGGCCAGTTCACACTGAGAAATTTTTCCAGGAATTTCCGCTTGGATATTTCTGAGCAGAATCCAATTGCAGCCGCTTCCCATTGCTGTCAGTGGCATTCAGCTGCAAAGTTCACACCCCACGAATATTCCGCAGCAGTATTAGATGCCTCTGAAAGAATGTATATTCTTTCTGTAGAATTCTGCGCAGACTGCATTGCTGTCAACAGGGACAGTGTAGGTCCACATAGTCATGGAACATATTGATATTGGCACCGCCCGCTGGATTTGGAATGTCAGCGCAGTGTGAACTGGCCCTTATTGTTTATTGTGGGCACATAGTGAAAATCTCACCATTGTACCCCAGCACGTTTAGCATTATCAACAGCTTGGACACAGGGGAGAAATAAACAGAAACAGTGAAAACAAAACCTGACTGGTTTTGCCCATAGCAACCAATTACAGCTCAGGCTACAGGCAAAAACAGACAGTTTTAGTCTTCATGGGATTTTATCCCCTTCCCCCAACCACCAGTGTTAAATTCCTTTTGTAGAACATTTTTATTTTTTAAACCCTAAGTTGGGAACCTTGCCTCAATGTACTGCTAGCAGAGCAGGGGTAACTGTAGACTGGCACCAAATAACCCATGGCATTCCTCATCCCATCATTTGCTATCTCTGAGGTGTTTCTAATATGAAAACCTTATATTGTTGAAGGCAGAACTGAAGATATATCTATTTCTCCAGGTACACCTATGGAAAACCAGTTGCAGGGACAATCGATGCCCAAGTTTGCAGGAAGTTCTCGAACAGTTATTCCAACTGTGCTATGGAAGAAAAAAGCGTATGTGAGGACTTCTCACATCAGGTGAGTACAATAGAATACAGGACAGATACAGCATAGGTGACTCCTACTACTCGAATATATAAGGACAAACCTATTACCTATTTGTATAAGGTTCTGTTCACACTTGTGACTGAGAGTTTCCATCAACCTTTCCAATATCTTAATAACAATAGTAGTGTGGACTGTAGCATTATTCTTGTTTTCAAATACCAGGAGCCTCATGTATGCCAACATAGTCAACAGAATCACTGTGCCAGTTTGGAACTGTCAGACCGTCATGTCCTGGCAGTATACATAGACCATTAGAAGTACTTATCTTCTCCCATGATAATTCACTTGTCTTTCAGGCCGATAAAAATGGATGTTTCTCACAAGTGGTAAAGACCAAACTTTTCCAGCTAAAACGTTCTGGATATGAGATGAAACTTATTGTAAGTGCAAAAATAACAGAGGAAGGGACAGGTAAGATAAAACAAGAGCATAAATATAAAATGGTGGACACATAATAGGAATTTAAAACATGACGTCTCCCATAGGAATCGTGCTGACGGGGGAGGGACAATCCGAGATCAAGAAGACTATTGCTAAAGTATCAATCCTACAGCTGGATTCCCACTATAAGAAGGGCATTCCCTTGTATGGGCAGGTGAGATAGGATGATGTCTGGAGCAGATCACATTTACAGCATTTTGTGTTCTAGAGCAATGGTGTTATATAGCAGTATCCATTGGTGTTCTCAAATTTGTGTAGATTTTTCTAGAAGATGCCTCTGGCAAACCAATTCCAAATGAGAATGTGACAATCTTTGTAAATTATGATCGTAAAAACTTCACTTACACAACCGGACCAGATGGGACCGCAGGTTTTTCTATCGACACCAAGGATTTTCCTGCATCATCCATCACCATCAAGGTGAGGAATGAAAATCTGACAACATCTTATTCAGTATTTCATGTTTTAAAACAGATAATCTAAAGTTTTATATTTTTTGCCTATATTTTATTAAATTCCCATAGGCCCGTTACAAGACCTCAGACAGGTGTTACAGTCATTCCACATTGTTTCCAGTCTATGAGGAGGCTTCAAAGACCATCCAACATTTCTACTCCAGGACTAAGAGCTTTCTAAAGATCCAGCCCGTATACAAGACTCTGACCTGTGAAAATGATGAGACGTTTACAGTATTCTATGCTCTAACCCAAGAAGGGGTTGGAAATGTTCCTGGTGTGGTGTTTCACCATCTGGTAGGTGTTTAGCCATGAGTGGCTGTTAAAGAGGGTGATGGGTGTAGTAAAATATTATTTGATATCCTATGAGGGAATTCTGAGTTTATAGAAGGGGTTCCTATAATTGGGGCCTCCTGCTCTAGAGATTATCCTAGCAAAAAGGGATCCATCCAAGGTGGACAGCCTCTTTAATATTGTTTTACATTGTCAGCAGATATTGAACAATTAGCTTACAACTTTTTGTCATTTCTATAGTGAGATCTCGGGAACTGTACCTGCAGAATGCATGGAATAGCCTTCCTGCAGAAATGGTCGCTGCGAATGCAGTGAAGGAGTTTAAGAATGCATGGGATAAGCATAAGGCTATCCTTCATATAAGATAGGGCCAGGGACTATTGATAGTATTCGGAATATTTATCTGCCGACACATTCTATGGGCTACATACATTTATTTATGTTTCCCATGTATTGTAGAAGGGTTTTAAGAACATGTAGCAGGTTATTAGAATTAATTGGGAAATGCTAAGGCCAGGTTCAGACTACAAAATTTCTGCCTGCAATTCTGCTTTGAAATTGCAGGCAGAAATTCTGCTTGCTAAAATGTACAAGCTAGTGAATGGGTTTTCCGTTCACCAATTCACACTTCAGAATTTTTGAAGCAGAATTTGTGAAAGGAAAATACACTTTAAAATATCCGCCTGAAGAATGGTGGTGCTCTTTCTTCAGGCGGATATCCTTGCAGAACACATTGCAGTCTATTGGGGACTGCAATGTCCACGCTGGCCGCACTTGGAATCTCTAGACGGGAAATTTCTATCTGGAGATTCCGCAGTCTGAACCTACCCTGAGAGTCGCCTTTATATAGACAAATTCAAGCTATATTTGCTGTATCTTTGTCACCTTTTATATGCACAGGTGATGGCAAAAGGAGAAATTATCGACTTTGGAAAGCACGAGGTGAAGTTAACTTCAGATCAAGGTACAGTCTGATAATCCATAGTGATGGAACATTCCACTATGACTATATTAAATATATGCAGTCTAGTCGTATAATGCTTTCAAAAGGCATCAAGTTCAGGATAAAAACTGTATGTTTAGAAAGTGTATTAATAAAAGACTCATGTAACATGCCCATACACATTAGATAGCATTCGGCTGAACTAATGACAGCTGTTTCTCTTCTCTACTATACACATACACCCTTAGGCTATGTTCACACAGTGGAATGTTCGCACTGAATATTTCCGTTTGGACATTCCACCAACAGCGAAGTACCAGCATAACATGCCGGCGCTACGACCACTTGGAAATCGACAGCAATGCATTTCCTTTCCGAATACGCAGAAAGATATAGACATTTTTCTGCCGCGGAAATCCGGATTCCGTCGTCTTCAAAAGAATAGACATGTCTATTATTTTTGCAGATTTTGTTCGGAATTGCATTGCCATTTTGAAGACGAGCAGTCCTAGCGCCCTCTAGATTCTTCAAATGTGCAGAATGTCCGCACGTGTTTTCCATGTGGCCATTCCACACAAATTACGCTGTGTGAACATGGCCTAAGGTAGAAGGAGATGAGTGCACTGCCAAAAGCGGCAACCATTCCCCAGTGCATACGATAGAAAAAGCAAAAATGGTCATCATCTCCAAACAAAATGCAATAGCTGCACAGATGAACGCTGCCATGGCTGCAATGCAAACACAAAAAACTTACAACAGAACACTGCAAATGCAAAAGTACATGAACACTGAGCTCATAGCCTAATCCATTGTTCCTGAGGGAGATACGCTGGAAGCAGCATCTTATTTCCCTTTACCTATTGAGAACACGTGTAGGCTTGACGGAACAACTGTGCATATTGGAAAAATAGAACAACTGTTAGCAGGATGAACTTTTGGCTAATAACTACAGTAACTATAGGTATTGGTGCTCTTAGTGACATCTTGTCTTAATTTCCATAGAGTCACATGGACAGTTTACATTTAATCTTCCTGTAAATGTTAATACTGCCCCCTTGGCTAAAGTGCTGGTGTACCTTGTTCTGGAAAGTGGTGAGGTGATTGCGGATAGTGTCGACTTCAAAGTAGAGAAGTGTTTTACAAACAAGGTAAGAGGAATGACCACTTACAGTATCTTTATAGAGATGATATCGTACTAATCTGCAGAAAAAGTTTTGTAATTTTGTAAACACACTGGCCCAAATGGATAAATCTGCCTGAAACCAAAACTGTCTGGTTTTGCCTATAGCAATGAATTACAGCTCGGCTTTGTTATGGGCACACTAGACAATTTTGGTTTTAGGCAGATAGATATATCGGGTCCAGAGTTATAGCCTGTATTAGAGTCCAGAGTATAAATTATTCTTTGGGGACAGCTTATTCCCATCTGTCTACTGAAATAAATGGGGCAGTTTGCAAGAAAAGTGTTTCTATATTTCAAGACTAGAATATGTTTTATATACACTGCTCAAAAAAATAAAGGGAACACTAAGATAACACATCCTAGATCTGAATGAATGAACTAATTGTATGAAATACTTTCGTCTTTACATAGTTGAATGTGCTGACAACAAAATCACATAAAAATTATCAATGATAATCAAATGTATCAACCCATGGAGGTCTGGATATGGAGTCACACTCAAATTCAAAGTGGAAAACAACACTACAGGCTGATCCAACTTTAATGTAATGTCCTTAAAACAAGTCAAAATGAGGTTCAGTAATGTGTGTGGCCTCTACGTGCCCGTATGACCTCCCTACAATGCCTGGGCATGCTCCTGATGAGGTGGTGGACAGTCTGTGGTGCAATGTGGCGTTGGTGGATGGAGCAAGACATTATGTCCCAGATGTGCTCAATCGGATTCAGGTGTGGGGTACGGCCGGGCCAGTCCATAGCATCAATGCCTTCCTCTTGCAGGAACTGCTGACACACTCCAGCCACATGAGGTCTAGCATTGTCTTGCATTAGGAGGAACCCAGGGCCAACCACACCAGCATATGGTCTCACAAGGGGTCTGAGGATCTCATCTCGGTACCTAATGGCAGTCAGGCTACCTCTGGCAAGCACATGAAGGGCTGTGCGGCCCCCAAAGAAATTCCACCCTACACCATTACTGACCCACCGCCAAACTGGTCATGCTGGAGGATGTTGCAGGCAGCAGAATGTTCTCCACGGCATCTCCAGACTCTCTCACGTCTGTAGCATGTGCTCAGTGTGAACCTGCTTTCATCTGTGAAGAGTACCAGTGGCGAATTTGCCAATCTTGGTGTTCTCTGGCAAATACAAAACATTCTGCACAGTTTTGGGCTGTAAGCACGACCCCCACCTGTGGACGTCGGGCCCTCATACCACCCTCATGGAGTCTGTTTCTGACTGTTTGAGTAGACACATGCACATTTGTGGCCTGCTGGAGGTAATTTTGCAGGGCTCTGACAGTGCTCCTCCTTGCACAAAGGCGGAGGTAGAGATCCTGCTGCTGGGTTGTTGCCCTCCTACGGCTTCCTCCACGTCTCCTGATGTACTGGCTTGTCTCCTGGTAGTGCCTTCATGCTCTGAACACTATGCTGATGGACACAGCAAACCTTCTTGCCACAGCTCGCATTAATGTGCCATCCTCGATGAGCTGCACTACCCGAGCCACTTGTGTGGGTTGCAGACTCCGTCTCATGCTACCACTAGAGTGAAAGCACCGCTAGCGTTCAAGAGTGACCAAAACATCAGCCAGGAAGCATAGGAACTGAGATGTGGTCTGTGGTCACAACCTGCAGGACCACTCCTTTATTGGGGGTGTCTTGCTAATTGCCTACAATTTCCACCTGTTGTCTGTTCCATTTGAAAACAGCATGTGAAATTGATTGTCAATCAGTGTTGCTCCCTGATTGGACAGTGTGATTTCATAGAAGTGTCATTAACTTGGAGATACATTGTGTTATTCATGTGTTCCCTTTATTTTTTTTGAGCAGTGTATTTCAAGACTATCCTTAGTATTGGTCATTAATATTAGACTTCTGACATGCCTATTGATCAGCTGGTATTGCAGTTTACTACAAATCCTCACATTAAAGGGGTACTCCGGTGGGATTTTTTTTTTAGAATCAACTGGTGCCAGAAAGTTAAATAGATATATAAATTACTTCCAGAAGTTATCAGCTGCTGTATGCTCCACAGGAAATTCTTAAAGGACAACTGTAGTGCAAGACTATTATATATTCCTGTGCCCGGGCCTCAAAAATAAACAAAATAAACTTTAACTCACCTTTCTACGTCCCCCCGTTGGTCCGGTACAGGCCTCCCGGTCCAGCTGTCCTAACCTCATTTAACTTCCTGGGGACGGGGACGCCGCAGAGCCATCGGACTATCACCGGCCGCAGCGGTGTCCCGCTCAGGCCGGTGATAGGCTGAGCCCACTGTCATGTAAGAAGCCAGCCAGAGCTCCTTACATGACAGTGGGCTCAGCCTATCACCGGCCAGGGCAGGACACCGCTGCAGCCGGTGATACGCCGACGGCTCGGCGACGTCCCCAGGAAGTTGAATGAGGTTAGCACAGCTGGACCGGGAGGCCTGTACCAGACCAGCGGGGGAATGTAGGAAAGTGAGTTAAAGTTTTTTATTTTTTTTATTTTTGTTGCCCGGGCACAGGAATATATAAAAGTCTTGCACTACAGTTGTCCTTTAAGTAGGAGCAAATCCCCATAGCAAACCTCTCCTGATCTGAACAGTTCCTGACATGGGCAAAGGTGTCAGCAGAGAGCACTGTGGTCAGACAGAAAAGAAATTCAAAAAGAAAAGAACTTCCTGTAGAGCATGCAGCAGCTGAAAAGTACCAGAAGGATTAAGATTTTTAAGCAGAAGTAATTTACAAATCTGCTTAACTTTTTGGCACCAGTTGATTTAAAAAAATGTTTTCTACCAGAGCACCCGATTAAGGTGAATGATTCTAAGTTAGGCTCTATTCACACATTCATTTTTTTAATTGTAATTACTAAATACAAAGCCAGGAATGAACTTGAAAAGAGGAGAAGTCTTAGTGTTTCCTTTGTATGTGTCCTCCACTTATAATCTTAACCTGGCTTTTATTTCAATAATTTCAATTAAAAATCTAAACATGTGAACATACCCTTATGATACCATACCATGTGAAATGACTTTGACAAGTGAATATGCCACAACAGGTGGAGCCTAGATGTCTTTTACTTGTATTTAGATCTACTGTATATACAGCGTCAGTGGAAAAAAAAAACAATACTCAAAGACCACATGAAAAAGCAAAGCCACTTGCACATATACATAATGCGAATTCAGGTTTGCATCTATATTGGGCTAGGTTCATACTGTGCCTCAGTTGTCTGTCACAACTATCTGTTGGCATCCCACCGAGAACCGCGCTTTGAGTCTGCTTAAAATAATGCTCCCGAAATGTGAAATGAATGGCATCTTCTGCTCTCTGCCACAGTATACATCAATGTCACATTCTCTACAGGATGTGGACGGATATTTGTGGTGGACGCAGTATAAACCTAGCTTTACGGGTGCATGTCCCTGCCCTCCAAGGATCTAGGGGCCTAAACCGAAATGATCATATCTATTGCACATGCTTTAAAACAGTCTAACCCATTGCCATCTTGATTTTATCCAGGTGAAGCTCTCCTTTTCGGCCAGTGAAGCTCTCCCAGGATCAGAAGTCGATCTCACACTCTTTGCTCAACCAAACTCTCTTTGTGCATTGAGGGCTGTAGATGTCAGTGTTTCACTGTTGAAACCCGAGGCCGAGCTGTCAGCGAAATCGGTATGAAAATTCCTATTTTAAATACATTCAACTCATTTTATCAATGAAATGTGTTTTAACCATTGGGTCATACTCCATAGGTATATGATCTGTTGCCAGTTACTGACCTGTCTGGTTACAATCATAATGGAAATTACTTAGAAGAAGAACGGGAGGATCCTTGCTTAAAGTTGGATCCTATCTTTATGAACGGAGTGTACTATACACCATCCACCCCTACCTGGGACACTGACACCTATGCCATCTTAAAGGTCAGTATTTTCTATTTAGTACTACAATCCAAGAGAGAAAGCGCAACTAGGCACTGCAGTCAATCACAAAGTGCAGGTGTCCACTAAATTGCCATTAATGGACCAGACACAGTCAGCTTCAAGGACAGTGGTGCTCAATGTTGATACAGTATATAGTGTGGATCAGTCACAAAAAAGTACGGGAAGAGAACATGGCACTCACCACAATGTAGTCTTGTGTTGGATGTTTATTGCAAATAAACATCATACAGTGAAGATGACACACAGCGGGAGAGGGGGTGGGTGCAGGGCCAAGGCTACGTGTCAGCTTCACTGTATGATGTTTGTATGCCACAATAAACATCCAATGCAAGACTATATTGCGGTTAGTGCCATGTTCTTTCCCGTATTTCTTTATTGTGATTTTTTTTATTTAGCGTTGGACATGTTTCTGTATAACCTTTTTTACATAACTAAGTGCCATTTAAAACAAATACAAAAACATACTGAATAAAAAATATATAGACATAGGCAAATTGCTGGTCCCTTTTGTTAAAGACAGAAAAATCCACGATGGTCCCTGAAATAGCTTGAAACTGACAAATGTAATAATGAATAAAAAATTACTAAATATTAACTGATGAAAATCAGACATTGCTTTTGAATTGTGGTTCAACAGAATCATTTAAAAATAATTTAAAACAAAAAAAATTAAACTGTCCTGGACAAAAATGATGGTCCCTGTACATATAATTTTGTAGCACAACCTTTTGAGGTAGTCGCTGCAATCCAGTGATTTCTGTAACTCTCAATGAGACTTCTGCACTTGTCCACTGTTGTCTTGGCTGCTTAGCTGTCTCAGATGTGAAGGTGTCTTCTCCAGATAGCATGTTTTTAGCTTCTTCCACCGATATTCAATAGGATTTAGATCAGGGCTCATAGAAGCCACTTCACAATAGTCCAATGTTTTTGCACTTTTTGCCATTTTTGGGTATTTTAGCTGTGTGTTTTGGGTCATTATCTGTTGGAGGACCCATGACCTGCGGCTGAGACCAAGCCTCCTGACACTGGGCAGCACATTTCGCTCCAGAATGCCTCCATAGTCTTGAGACTTCATTGTACCCTGTAAAGATTCAAGATTCAAGGTGCCAGAAACAACAAAGCAGCCCCAAAACACAACCGAGCCTCCTCCATGCTTCACAGTAGGTACAGTGTTTTTTTCTTTGTATGCTTTATTTCTGTATCTGTGAACATAAAGCGGATGTGACGTGCCAAGAAGTTCCAGTTTTGTCTCATCTGTCAAAAGGACATTTTCGCAGAAGCTTTGTGGCTTGTCCTTTGGACAGATGAGACAAAACTGGAGCTTTTTGGCACGTCACATCAGCTCTATTTTCACAGATGCAAAAATGAAACATACAAAGAAAAGAACACTACCTACTGTGAAGCATGGAGGAGGCTCGGTTATGTTTTGGGGCTGCTGTATCTGGCACAGGGTGTCTTGAATCTTTTACAGGCTACAATAAAATCTCAAGACTATCGAGGCATTCTGGAGCGAAATGTGCTGCTCGGTGTCAAGAAGCTTGGTCTCAGCCGCAGGTCATGGGTCCTCCAACAGCATAATGACCCAAAAATGGCTGAATGAAAAAACATTGTGACTATTGTGAAGTGGCTTCTATGACCTGATCTGAATCCTATTGAACATCTGTGAAAGGAGCTTAAAGGGGTACACCGGCGCTTAGACATCTTATCCCCTATCCAAAGGATAGGGGATAAGATGCCTGATCGCAGAGGTCCGGCCACTGGGGACCCCCGTGATCTTGCACGCCGTACCCCGTTAAAATCAGTCCCCGGAGTGTGTTCGCTCCGGGTCTGATTACTGTTGATCACGGGGCCGGAGCAGTGTGACGTCACGGCACCGCCCCCGTGTGATGTCACGCTCCACCCCCTCATTGCAAGCCTATGGGAGGGGGCGTAACAGCTGTCACGCCCCCTCCCATAGACTTGCATTGAGGGGGCGGAGTCGTGACGTCACGATCTTCCGTTTCTGTGGTCGGGAGCCATAACCTCCAGCGCTGCCGGAAGCAGATACAGGTGGGTGCTGCATGCTATATTGCCCCGCGATCAGACATCTTATCCCCTATCCTTTGGATAGGGGATAAGATGTCTAGGGGTGGAGTACCCCTTTAAACCTGCAGTCTGGAGAAAACACCTTAACACCTGAGACAGCTGGAGCAGTATCCTATGAGGAGACGTCCAAGGTGGCTGGACACAAATGCAGAAGTCTAAATGAGAGTTACAGAAATTGCTGGATTGCAGTGACTGCCTTAACAATGTTGTGCAATTAAATATTCAGGTACCATCATTTTTGTCCAGAACCGTTTCATTATTTAGTTTTTTTTTTTTTAAATCAATTCTGTTGAACCACAATTCAAAAGCAATGTCTTATTGTCATTTGTTGATTTTCAGTAAATTTTTATTTACTGTTACTTTGTCAGTTTCAAATTATTTGAGGTACATTGTGTTTTTTTTTCTCTTTAACAGAAGGGTGCCAACAATTTTGTCCACGTTCCTATGAAGCGTTATGCCTAGCGAAGGGCCTGGTGTGGGGCATGAGACTGTGACTGCTGTGCTGTAATTTTGGGTCCAAATGTGCCCCCCCAGGGACCTGCCTGCCACTATTCCAAGTGCTGAGATTTTCCGTGTGGACAATCCCCTGTACAAACGTAGCCTGACAGTGCCCTCCCGAGATTAGACTCTGGATCCGCCACTGGAATGGAAGCAAACAGTAGAGATGCATTTATTATGCATCGTGGGCCAAAACGAACAGTAGAATGTAAACTGCCCACCAAGAGGACATGGTTTAGCTTAAAATGTGATGCCACGAGCCAGAAATTATGTGAAAATTATTGACAAAAGTAAGCTATTTGGTCTAAACGTACTAGTGTAAACAGCTACAGCCACTGTAATAAGTCTGGAACATTTGTAGATTGTCCATCTAAGAATTAGGCAGTATTAGTAAATTTCATGTGTTGCCCCCTCAGGTCCTCCACTAGGCATTAGCTAATAAAATATATTCCTAACAAATTGTTTATCCTCAGTGTAAGTCTTACTTTCAATGCTCTGCTGCTCACTGATTCATTGTTGTTTTTTTTCAAGAACTTGGGTCTCAAAGTTGCCACAAATACGATGATCAGAACTCCAGTGGTCTGCGCACATCATGAAGCAAGATATTCTTATTATGATGGTATTTCTTTTTTTTATATCCCTTTTATATTATTCTTAGTTATATGAATATACATTAATCACTCACTAAGGCTGGGATCACATGGTGCTGTACAGCAAAACCACATGCATTTTACTACAAAGAGCCACAGCTTTAGGATGTGTTTATTTCCCATGTGGTTTTATAGGTAAAACACATTTTTGCTTTGCACCAATAGGCATCACAGCCCACTACCACCGCATGTGAACCCAGCCTAGGGATGGTTAAAGGGGTTATCAAGGAATAGAAAAACAGAGCTAATTTCTTTCAAAAACAGCTCCACGTCTTTCTCCAGGTTCTGTGTGGTATTACAACTTGGCTCTATTCACTTCAATGGAACTGAGCTGCAGAACCACACCCAACCTAGAGACAGACAGGGAGCATTTTTGAAAGAAATTAGCTCTGGTTTTCGATTGCTGAATAGCCCCCTTTAACCCGTTAAGGACACAGGGTGTATAGGTACGCCCTGATGTCCTGGTACTTAAGGACACAGGGCGTACCTGTACGCCAGTGGGAATTTTGGTCCCCGCCGTGGACCAGACCAAGATGCCTGCTGAAATAATTCAGCAGGCATCCCATGACAATACCTGGGGGTGGTCCTGAGACCCCACCTATGTCGGCGATCTGCAGCGATTCTGGTCATACGGGTCACGTGTGACCCGATATTAGAAGGTCATCAGTGGTGTACTTTACACTGCCTATCACCTCCTGTAGCTGGGGGAGGTGGCGATCCCGTCATCTCCCCAGGAGCGCTGCGATTGGTCGGACAAACGTCCCCTTAATGTCCCCTTCTTTCAGCTCTGCTCACCCACCGAGCTCGAGTTGAGAGAAGGAGCCAGGGACCCCCCCCCCCCCCCTCTGTGAAGATCTGTGCCCCTTAGGGCCTCATTTGAGGCAACAGGTTAGGGACGGCCACACACATCACATTCCCAGAATGATGATTCAGAGCATAGTGTTTGGGGTGGGCACATTTTTTAGTCTTGGCTTTGCTCTTGGTCATCATACTGGGAACATAACCTATTTTGTCATTTTATGACCCACTGTACCCCACTTTACTAACTCAGTGTACCCCATGTAATGTTCCTTGAGGGGGGTCCCGCTGTTCTGGATCCATAGTAGCTCAGTAAATGCTCAAGGGCCGTGACTGCGCTCCAGGTCTTCCTAGACCTGGTGTGCACCCGCAGAGCAGTTTACGTCCTAATATGAAGTATGTCCTTACTCCAAAGAAATTTATTTACAATTTTACAGTGACATTTTCTCCTATTACCACTTGTGAAAATTAAAAATTTGGGGTAACCCCAGCATTTTAGTGTAAAAAATCAAAATTTTCCTTTTCACATCCAAGTTTAATGAACATTTATCAAACATCTGTGGGGTGTTAAAGGGGTATTCCAGGCCAAAACTTTTTTTTTATATATATCAACTGGCTCCGGAAAGTTAAACAGATTTGTAAATTACTTCTATTAAAAATTCTTAATCCTTCCAGTATTTATTAGCGGCTGTGTACTACAAAGTACTGGAAGGATTAAGATTTTTTTAATAGAAGTAATTAACAAATTTGTTTAACTTTCTGGCACCAGTTGATAAAAAAATAAAAAAAAGTTTTCCACCAGAGTATCCCTTTAAGTTTGGGTCTGTGCACTGAAATTGCATGGATCTATGGTTTTCTTCAGTACTGAACTGTCCTTCAAACCTATTGTGTCAGTAATTTTGTTTACTTTTGCTTATTTTTACCCATGCGATTGGTCTAGTATTTCGTATACCATGCACAACTCTTGGACATGAGTAGCAATGTTTTTGGTGAAAAAGTAGACCTTTTTTTCCCAGTCTCACGCAACAACTTTCTGAAGATCATAGTTTTGGGCTAAATGGAAAAAGGTCTAAATGATATGGGTTCAGGAAAATGTTGCTATAGCACTGTTATTCTATTTAAAAATTTGGGTACAGAAGCTTTGGAAGTTTCTGGTTATATAGTTTCCCATAGGAAGTATGTTATCCAGTAGTCCAATGGTAGGGACCCAGCACTGAATGATTGCTAGTGACTAGGGCTGTATCCTTGGAATGAAGCTATGTTATCCAGTAGATAGGAACGGTTTACATTGAGAGTTCTCAGTAGTTAATACATTTTAATTACAATCTGAAAAAGATTATAACTAAGCATGAGCTTTTGAGACTTACCTAGGTCTCTTCATCAGATAGGTCTAATAAAGAGGCCCCGGTAGTCTCAGAAGTTCAGATATGTCCCCATCTTTTTCAGTTAGCCATTAAAAGGTATCAACTACAAAAAACTATCTTTTATCACTTCTGTCCACTGACTATGTTTTCTTTTAGCCCCATATGTGTAATCCTCCATAACATACTAATACCTCTGCTTTCCATCACTTGTCTAATTTACCACTTTATTCTTATGTCCTTGTGGATTCTTCAGATATTGTGTTAAACTATGCCTGAGGAAGATACCATATCAGGTCTTGAATGCTCGCTTTTTTACATCATCTATTTTAGTTAAAGAAAATCTGTCATCAATGTCACCTGCACTAACCTGTCGGTACAGACAGATAGTGCAGATGACACTGATGACAACGGTACTTACCTTGTCCCGTTCCGTGCAGTCATTCTCTGGTAATCCTCTTCGGTATCTTCAGCTCCGGGCCTGGCTTGGAGCATGGGCGGAGCTTAGTGACATCACCACTGCTGTTCTCTGCTGGGTCCCGCTGATAGCAAACAGCAGCGGTGATGTCACTAAGTCCCGCCCATGCTCCAAGTCGGGCCCGGAGCTGAAGATACCAAAAAGGATTACCGGAGAACGACTGCATGGAACGGGACAAGGTAAGTACCGATGTCATCAGTGTTACCTGCACTACCTGTGACAGGTTAGTGCAGGTGACACTGATGACAGATTTCCTTTAACTATTAAAACTAAATGTTTCCATTCTGGGGGGAATTAACAATTAAAGTGCAAAAGTGTATTGTGAAAACTTAAAGGGGTACTCCACTGGGGAAAAAAACGTTTAAATCAACTGGTGCCAGAAAGTTAAACAGATTTGTAAATTACTTCTATTAAAAAATCTTAAGCCATCCAGTACTTATCAGTTGCTGTGTGTTCCAGAAGAAGTTCTTTTATTTTTGAATTTCCTTTCTGTCTGACCACAGTGCTCTCTGTTGACACCTCTGTCCATTTCAGGAACTGTCGAGAGCAATAGAAAATTCCCATAGCAAACCTCTCCTGCTCCGTATAGTTCCTAAAATTTACAGAGGTGTCAGCAGAGAGCACTGTGGTCAGACAGAAAGGGAATTCAAAAAGAAAAGAACATATAGCAGCTGATAAGTACTAGAAGGATTAAGAATTTTTAATATAATTAGTTTACAAATTTATTTAGCTTTCTGGCACCAGTTGATTTAAAAAAAATAAATGTTTTCCACAATATCTTGATAATTAAAGGGGTACTCCGGCACTAAGACATCTTATCCTCTATGCAAAGGATAGGGGATAAGATGCCTGATCGCGGGGGTCCCGCCGCTGGGGACCCCCGTGATCTTGCACGCAGCACCCTGTTACAATCAGTCCCCAGAGCATGTTTGCTCCAGGCCTGATGACTGGCGATAACGGGGTCAGAGCATTGTGACGTCACAGCCCTGACCCCGTGTGACGTCACCGCTCCGCCCCTTCAATGCAAGCCTATGCGAGGGGGCGTGACAGTTAAATTTTCCTTTGGTTTGCATTTAAAGACTGTTTGCTGTTTGCCAAGTGTGAATAAAACACTGAACTTTGATTTGAAAAGTACTGTTTCCTTGCCTCTATACTGCAACCGCACGTATCTGCAAGAGCAAGTCATCACAATATGTATTAATGTGTATTAATATTTCAATTAGGCAGAGGACAAGACGTAGACGAAATGTGGGCCCCAGGTAAGGCTGCAGAGAGATTGATGTTTTAGGGGTTCTTATAGTGTCCTATTTTTCTATAGGCTCACTTTGGGAGAGCCTATAGTGGAGCAGTTTCCTGTAGCAACCAGTTAGATTGGCCTTTAAAGAGTACCTGTCATCACAAAAACTTTTTATATGTTGTTAATTAATGTATTAGAAACAACTTTCTAATACCATGTCATTAAAAAAAATGATATTTATATATTTATTTTGACTTATAAAAACTGACCACTCCCTACATGTCTCGGCCGCAAGTCTCTCAAGGAGTTCAGACTTATGCATGAGTCCTAACACTCATAGTGCAGCCTGGGCACTGACGAGCACAACGCAGCTCCCTGCCTGTCAATCAGACAGATGGAAGTAAGCACTGTGCACACTACATGGTGCACTTCAGCTACATTGAGCACTGCCTGCAGTAAGCAAGCTTTGAAAGAGGATTATGATGGAAATACTGGATGAAAATGAAAAAGACAAACTGCGGGGGGCAGATAATGAAGAAGGCAACATACCAGCAGCATAATATAAAGCAATGGGGATGGTGGCAGGTACTCTTTAATTTTTAAAAAGGCCTCTGAAAAATGAAAGAAGTGATCTGATTAGTTGATTTGGGCAACTGCACCCCTTTTTTCTACACAGGTTTTGATAACTCTCCCCCACTGCCTGTAGCATACTGGGTGTATTTAAGCAAGGGTATGGCTATAGCTTGAGGCAAAATAGAGAAATCCTTGTCAGCTTACCTGAAGATTGCAAAACATGCACAAATCATTTCTTGTATGATGTAATCCAAGAATGAATGTAGAACCAGCAGCACCAAGTCCAATGTAATCCAAAAAATCTTTATAAACACCAACAGATATAAGGCAATGGTATGAACATGGCTCACGGCACGGACACAAGCTAAGTCCAAGACTCATGCACGTCACTCTTGGACTAAGCTTGTCTCCATGCCATGAGCCATGTTCATACCATTGCCTTATATGTGTTGATGTTTTTATTTGGGATTTTGGAGAGACAATAACGCAAACCAGATCACAAAAGGAACAGGGTTAAAAGGGTACTCCGGCGCTAAGACATCTTATCCCCTGTCACCCATAGGCATTGAGGGGGCGTAGCGTGATCGGCAGTCATTAGACCCGGAGCGAACATCCTCTGGGGGCTGATGGAAACAGGGTGCAGAGTGAAAGATCACGGGGGTCCCCAGCGGCGGGACCCCGCGATCAGGCATCTTAGCCCCTATCCTTTGGATAGGGGATAAGATGTCTTAGCGCTGGAGTACCCTTTTAATGCAAACCCTGCCACATGGTGAGCATTTTGGGGAAGTTGCTCAGCATTCTGGGGGCATTTCACATCATTCTTGGGGCAGAGCCTAAATAGGCACTGTCACTTAAAAACTTTTGACATGTCATAGAGATATGTTAGGCTATGTTCACACAGGGAATGTCTGCACAGAACATTTCCCTGCGGACATTGCCCTGACAGTGGAGCACCGGCAGAAAACGCAGTGTCTAATAGACGGCAATGCATTTCCGTGTGAAGTCTGCTGAAAGAATAGACATGTCTATTTTTTCTGTGGACACTGGAATTTGAATCCCATTGAAATCAATGCGGAATCTCTGTGCAGAATTCCGATGCGGATTTCCGTTTGGACATTCCATTGTGTGAACATAGCCTTAAAAGTTTTTGATTGGTCAGGTTCTGAGTGATTAGATCCTAAACGATGGCTAGAACAGTCAAGTCAAGAGAAGGCGCATTGTAGGTGGGGATCCTGTTACAGATTTTACACTAAGATCCAGAACATTTTAGTTATGCCTTCACACTTGTCTTACCCATAAATGGTTTAAGTGATATTTAAGATTTATGGGATTTTTAAAATCTGCAACAAAAATGATTTGTCAATAAAATGCATTTTTTGTCTCATTGTATTATGGTTTGTAGTTTCTCCTGGTATAAAAACTTAACTCTTTATTTACCGTAACAAAATAAAGTTGTAAGGACAGGATTGTAATCTTAGTCTATTATTTTATATTGAGGATCTGCAGGGGTTAGTTACCTGGCTCGAGGAGAACCAATGGCTATGCCCCTAATATACGAGTCTGTAGAAAGTGGAGAACTTATTGAAACTGTCAGGAAGTTGTTCCCTGAAACCTGGCTGTGGGACTTGATTGAGATTGAGTAAGTATAGAGGTTAAAGCCACAATGAGGGTTTTCAATTACGACCAAAGGTGGATCTAAAGCTATAATAACCTTGACATTAAAGGGGTGCTCCCGGGGAAAACTTTTTTTTTTTCAAATCAACTGGTGCCAGAAAGTTAAACAGATTTGTAAATTAATTGGGGCTCAAGGTCTTGAACAAATGGCCATAGGATATAGTTTGATAAATAAACAACTATTTATTATATATATAAAAAACTAGTGGAGATAGGTGTACCACAGGGCCCTTGTGATGACACCACTCCAACAAGTATATCAATAAAATGGTATAGCAAATAATAAAATATTAAAATATTAAAAAATGTGACCACTATAGGAAGGTAGATAGATTCCTCTAAATGATGCGCTCGTTTTTTTTCTTTTTTCGATTGGCGCAAACTATACAAATAGCAACTCAATGGCTGTAACCAATAGCAACCATATGTGAGACTGTCAGCCGGCAGTAGTACTTCTTAACAAGTTCCTTCAGTCCTTAATCAACGATAAATATAGAAAAGGATATAGAAAATGCTGGCCAGCATAAATATTTTGTTTCAACACATACTTTGAGTTCAAGTCTCTAGCGCAATCAATTTGTAACAAGTTGTACAGATTTATACTGCTGCAGCAAATAAAGTCTATGATGATTGTCAACTATGCAAGAGATACTGGCAGTTATGACAGGTAATTTTGTATCTCACCACTCCCGGGTATGTTCGGTTGCGATCACCTCTGCGATCCCTTCTAAGATGCAGTCCTCGCAGTATATTGTATACGTATCAGTGGCGGCGGATGCCGGGTCACGGACCTGCAGCGCCTACAAGTGGCGTCAAGACAGCGGTCCCGCAGCTCCTACGTCCGGACAGCAGAAGGTGGCGGTGATCGCCAGATGGTGAATCCGCAGCGCTGCCGACAGCAGGTAAGTGGCAATGCTGGTAGCGTCCTCGTGGCAGCGAGGCGCGCGTAGAGATAGTAGGTTGATTGACAGGTATCTCCGCTACTGTCTGGTTGCTTTAGAAATGGAATGTAGCTATATGAATTCCATATGAAAATGGTCTCAGTGGTCACAGGGGGACCCTGGACGCGTTTCAGGACTGTCTCAGTCCTTTCTTCAGCAGCTATGTATATCTATAGCTATGTGGATATACATAGCTGCTGAAGAAAGGACTGAGACAGTCCTGAAACGCGTCCAGCATCCCCCTGTGACCATTGAGACCATTTTCATATGGAATTCATATAGCTACATTCCATTTCTAAAGCAACCAGACAGTAGCGGAGATACCTGTCAATCAACCTACTATCTCTACGCGCGCCTCGCTGCCACGAGGACGCTACCAGCATTGCCACTTACCTGCTGTCGGCAGCGCTGCGGATTCACCATCTGGCGATCACCGCCACCTTCTGCTGTCCGGACGTAGGAGCTGCGGGACCGCTGTCTTGACGCCACTTGTAGGCGCTGCAGGTCCGTGACCCGGCATCCGCCGCCACTGATACGTATACAATATACTGCGAGGACTGCATCTTAGAAGGGATCGCAGAGGTGATCGCAACCGAACATACCCGGGAGTGGTGAGATACAAAATTACCTGTCATAACTGCCAGTATCTCTTGCATAGTTGACAATCATCATAGACTTTATTTGCTGCAGCAGTATAAATCTGTACAACTTGTTACAAATTGATTGCGCTAGAGACTTGAACTCAAAGTATGTGTTGAAACAAAATATTTATGCTGGCCAGCATTTTCTATATCCTTTTCTATATTTATCGTTGATTAAGGACTGAAGGAACTTGTTAAGAAGTACTACTGCCGGCTGACAGTCTCACATATGGTTGCTATTGGTTACAGCCATTGAGTTGCTATTTGTATAGTTTGCGCCAATCGAAAAAAGAAAAAAAACGAGCGCATCATTTAGAGGAATCTATCTACCTTCCTATAGTGGTCACATTTTTTAATATTTTAATATTTTATTATTTGCTATACCATTTTATTGATATACTTGTTGGAGTGGTGTCATCACAAGGGCCCTGTGGTACACCTATCTCCACTAGTTTTTTATATATATAATAAATAGTTGTTTATTTATCAAACTATATCCTATGGCCATTTGTTCAAGACCTTGAGCCCCAATTTACCTTCTTTTTACATTTAACTATTTCATCACCTTGGGTATAGGTGATATAATTGGGTAGCCCAGGTCGTATGGGTATTTGATTAACAAGAGCCTCTCCAAACCCACATTGTAAGATTTGTAAATTACTTCTATTAAAAAATCTTGATCCTTTCAGTACTTTTTATGGGCTATATACTACAAAGAAAATGCTTATCTTTTTAGATTTCTCTGATGTCATGACCACAGTGCTCTCTGATGACCTCTACTGTCCATTTTAGGAACTGTCCAGAGCAGCATATGTTTGCTATGGGGATTTTCTCCTGCTCTGGACAGTTCCTAAAATAGACAGCAGAGGTTAGCAGACTGTGGTCATGACATCAGAGAAATCTAAAAAGATAAGCATTTCCTCTGTAGTATACAGCCCCTAAAAAGTACTGGAAGGATTAAGATTTTTTAATAGAAGTAATTTACAAATCTGTTTAACTTTCTGGCACCAGTTGATTTAAAAAAAAAAAAAAGTGTACCCCCTTAAAGACAATATGACACAATTTAATTTAGATTGTTACGAGAACAAATATCTTGTTCAGCTAAGCCTAAGTGCACATTAAAGTGGTACTCCGCTGCTCAGTGTTTGGAACAAACTGTTCAGAACGCTGGGGCTATGACATCACAAGCTCCTGGCTCCAGCGTTCGGAACTGTTTGCTCCAAATGCTGAGCAGTGGAGTACCCCTTTAAGGTACATATGAAATATGTTAAAACTTGCAATAGTGATTTCCGCTTAGACTGGGTTCACATCAGCGTTCGTAGCTCCTTCCGCTAATCCCGTTATTTTAATGGGGCTTTAGCAGAATAAAAAACTCTACTAAATCTTTCAAAATAATAGACATCTAATGGAAACCCCGATAGACCCCATTCAAAGTGAATGGGACCTGTCAGGTTCCGTCGACGTCAGTTATGACAACCTCCTAGTCCCGTTATTAGCTGTTGTAACGGAGCTCCACAACGCTGACGTGAACTTAACCTTTGAGACATTATGAATAGCAAAACTTAGCCTGAGACAATAGTCATTAAGAAATCATTGGTGGCTATGCAAAGGGGAATTTCGCACACTGAATCTATAATTTAGAATAACCTTTTAAAAAATATGAACTCAAAAGAACTTTGAAACTTTACTGTTATTTCTCTTAAGTTCCATTGGACATTCTAATTTAAAGCTGACTGTACCAGACACTATCACTACATGGAAAGTTGGCATGTTCTGCACATCGGAGGAAAATGGCTTTGGTCTTGTACAGCCAACCTCACTGGTAACTTTCCAGCCTTTTTTCCTGGAGGCTACTGTGCCATACTCAGCAATCCGAGGCGAAAAGTTTAATTTGAAGGCCACTGTTTTCAATTACCTCAAGCAAACCATAAGGGTAAGCGGTGGGAAAGAAACCCATATATAACCTCTCTGACCTCCTATGGTCGTGCACCACAACCTCCTTTTTTTTTTTTTTTTTTTTTTTTAAAATAGATAAACGTCAATTTGGAAAAATCTGATGAGTTCACAGCTAAAAAATTAAGCAGTGATGACGATCACGATGCTTACTGCATAGACGCGAATGGCAGAGTGACCGTATCTTGGGAAGTGACGCTAATATCTCTAGGTTAGTGGCTTTATTTTTTCTTATTTACAGCTGTTCCCTTTGCTATTATGTAGTTCTGTGGGTTGCCTGATAACAAGGTTATATTGTGAATAGATGTGATATGTTCTCATGTATATAAACTCAAGGGTAGTCACAGCACCGGTAAAATATCCATTTATTAGAAATCCATTAAAAATTCAAGAGATACAAAAAAGGTGCAACCAGCATGTTAGAGGTCGAAACCTCCCCCTCAGGGGAGGTTTCGACCTCTAACATGCTGGTTGCACCTTTTTTGTATCTCCTGAATTTTTAATGGATTTCTAATAAATGGATATTTTACCGGTGCTGTGACAACACTTGAGTTTTTCTATTTTGGAGGCAGTGACGGAAGACTGATTGTACGAGCACGGAGAAGGTGAGCACTTCCAATTTTTTCCGTATTTATGTTCTCATGTTTGTTTAGATTTATTCAGAATTTTTGGGTTAGCTCCATCAATCCAAAACCTTATTACACTTAATAGTGTTACTGTTAAACTGGCGGCTAAGTCTGGTAATCTTTAGCCGGGAAATAGAATGCTAGTACAGTAAATTGACTAATCCCTATTAAAAACCCATATGACTCTGTATTTCAGGTGAAGTAAACTTTACAATAAGTGCACAGACTCTTCCTGGAGAAGGCCTTTGTGGCAATGAGATTGTGAATCCAGCACAAGGCAGGAAGGACACAGTTATTAAACCTATTTTAGTTGAGGTGAGTGCAATATAGCAGAAGGATCATATACACAAACATATAGAAACTCTATCATTTTAATCTTTCCTATAATATGCAGGTGGACACATATAGATAATGTATAGATAGATAAATAGATACAATGGCCGACATTTATCATTGTCTTTAGACTGTTTTTTTTCTAGAAAAGGCGCAAAAAAGGCGCAAGCAGGTTTATTTGCACCTTTTTTGCACCTTTTGATTTACACATTTCTGCTGATTTTGAGTTGCAATCCACTGATTTTGGCAATACACATGATATGGAAGGGATTTATGAACTGCGCCTTTTTGTGAAAAGGCGCAAAAAAGGCACAAAATCCACCGAAAAGTCTCTAAAACTACACCAGCCCAGACCTAACTTAGCTTTTTGGTGTATGTGAAGAGAGAAATTTCTGAAAATGTGTACCTGCACAAAATCTATCAAATGCTCTGTGACCATTTAATAAATTTGGCGCTCCTACACATTACCTGCACACACAAAAAAAGGTGTAGAAAAATACTTCACTGACACTACAATGATAAATGCCCCCCCCCCCATAGACAGTCTATGATTCACTTTGTTTTTACTATTTTTTTCTTATTTGTAGCCAGAGGGTATGGAAAAAGAAGAAACTCAGAGCACTATGATCTGCAGCAAAGGTAAATTGTTTGTGGGTGCAGATCTGTTAAGTTGTTAATGAAATTTCAACCACAAAATTAGTGTTGATTTAAAATCCCCTGAAAAAGCCATAACTCAAAATGCGTGTCAGGGCAGTTCACCTATACGTGAGACATAGATGAGGCAATTCATTTGTTTACTTCAGCGATATAGCTTTGTACATAAGGGTGCCGGAACCGGCGGGGGGAGGGGCAAACCGGGTGCTCCCGTACCCTGGCCGGATCAGCCCTTGACTCCATTTACTCTAATGACCCGACTGGAGTCAAACGGTGACTCTTTTTGGCTCAGTTTTGACCCGTATGCGGTTTTGGACCACCGTTTGCCACCGTTTGACTCCGGTCGGGCCATTAAAGTAAATGGAGTCACGGGCTGATCCGGCCGGGGTACGAGAGCGCCCGGTTTGCCCCTCCCCCCACCGGATCCGGCACCCGTATGTGCAAAACATGGTGTGAATGCAGCCTAATATAGAGCAAGTGTTAGTGGTCTGATCATTTTTATAACACTTTTGATGAGACCTTACTTATCCATGTTAGAATGATATTTATACTTATTTGTTCTATAAGTATAAGTCATGCTTGTAAAGTTTTAAATGTATTTATAAAAAAAAATAAACATTTATTTTATTACAGTGGGGCAAAAAAAGTATTTAGTCAGCCACCAATTGTGCAAGTTCTCCCACTTAACAAGATGAGAGATGCCTGTAATTTTCATCATAGGTATACATCAACTATGAGAGACAGAATGAGAAAAATCCATAAAATCACATTGTCTGATTTTTAAAGAATTGCTTTAGATTTTGCTAATTATGGTGGAAAATAAGTATTTGGTCAATAACAAAAGTTCATCTCAATACTTTGTTATATACCCTTTGTTGGCAATGACAGAGGTCAAACATTTTCTGTAAGTCTTCACAAGGTTTTCACACACTGTTGCTGGTATTTTGGCCCATTTCTCCATGCAGATCTCCTCAGTGATGTTTTGTGGCTGTCCCTGGGCAACACGGACTTTCAACTCCCTCCAAAGGTTTTCTATAGGTTTGAGATATGGAGACTGGCTAGGCCACTCCAGGACGTTGCCCGGGCAGTGTGTTTGGGATTATTGTCATGCTGAAAGACCCAGCCACGTTTCATCTTCAATGCCCTTGCTGATGGAATCAAAGGCGAATGACCAGGGAGTCAGGAGTTTGTCTGGCGCAGAGAGGAACCATCAGACAGCCAAGTAAAATCAATGGATTTATTAGATGCAACGCGTTTCGCTGCGCATGCGCAGCTTCATCAGGCATGACAAGGGGAAGCTGGTAACAGGTATATATACCTCCAGAAATTAACCATTAGAGTGCTTTTTAAAAAGAGTTGTTACATAGAATTACATATCCATATGACGATGTATGAAAAAAATATATAAATAAATATAAACAGAAATCACAAAAATAGTAATAAGACAGCAATATGAAAACACAATGCAATCCTATAAACATATGTATATAAATATGTATAATATAATATAATTATAATTATCGCATGTGATGTGAATGTAACACCACAAGCGACTCAAGAAGTCGCACCGCTAAATCGCCGGTGCGGCATTCAACAACACAAGTTGGATGTTATTTCAAAAAATATATATGATATAAAGAGTTATGTCAATTGATTCAAGAGATAGAAAAAGTATTATTTAATTGTATATCGCTACCTTATTAAAAAATAAAAAATAATAAATGACAGTGCGATAAACCAAATCGCAACTGATCAAGAAGGAAATGTATGAACACTACTTAGAAAATAAGATGAACTCAATTAACTAATGCGGTATTGAATACAGCAACCGGCGAAAACGCAGGGTGTGAATATTCGTACAGGAATCCAAATTAACAAACAATAAATAAATTGAAAATACAAAAATGTTTATATGTAGAAAAGAAAGGAAAATAAACAAAACTTAAATAATAAAACATAAGGAATAAATAAATACACCGTGGGGCGCTCCAGGGTGAACAGTACAGAAGGAACAAAGAAAAAATCAAGGTATAATATTTTCGAAATGAATCCATATGAAAAGATGGGAAGTTTTTAAATCCCAAATTATCAAATTATTTAACTGTATCGATACATTCATTGAAACCTTGAGGGTGCAAAGTATGTAGTTTGTGAATCCAAAAGGATTCGCGATTGTTCAGTCTTTGTATTCTATTGGGTAAATGAATGGGGATAGTTTCTAAAATAATTAATTTTAAAGTTTCAGTGTTTTTTTGATGATAAAGAGTGAAGTGACGGGAAAAACTATGCAACAAAAAACCATTTTTTATGTTCCATCTGTGTTTGTTCATCCTGGAGCGCACCGTTTGTGTAGTACGGCCAACGTATTGGCGGTCGCAACCACAGGTTAATAAATAGATAGCAAAAGTGGTGTCGCAATTTAGTGAATCCTTAATTTTAAATGTTTGTTGTGTAAAAAAGGAAGAAAAAGTATCAGTTTGGATAATCCATTCACAACAGAGGCAGCGACTTTTTTTGCAAGGAAAACAATATGGTTTAATAGAACAGGAATTCTGTGGTGTACGATATTCGGAAAATCTGCTGGGGGCTAATAAATTGCTGAGATTTTTGGAACGTCTGTAGGTGACATTAGGGACTGGGGGAATTAATTGGTTTAGAATTTTATCATTTTGAATAATGGGCCAATTTTTTGTTAATTTTTTTTTTGTTAATTATTCAAAATGATAAAATTCTAAACCAATTAATTCCCCCAGTCCCTAATGTCACCTACAGACGTTCCAAAAATCTCAGCAATTTATTAGCCCCCAGCAGATTTTCCGAATATCGTACACCACAGAATTCCTGTTCTATTAAACCATATTGTTTTCCTTGCAAAAAAAGTCGCTGCCTCTGTTGTGAATGGATTATCCAAACTGATACTTTTTCTTCCTTTTTTACACAACAAACATTTAAAATTAAGGATTCACTACATTGCGACACCACTTTTGCTATCTATTTATTAACCTGTGGTTGCAATCGCCAATACGTTGGCCGTACTACACAAACGGTGCGCTCCAGGATGAACAAACACAGATGGAACATAAAACATGGTTTTTTGTTGCATAGTTTTTCCCGTCACTTCACTCTTTATCATCAAAAAACACTGAAACTTTAAAATTAATTATTTTAGAAACTATCCCCATTCATTTACCCAATAGAATACAAAGACTGAACAATCGCGAATCCTTTTGGATTCACAAACTACATACTTTGCACCCTCAAGGTTTTAATGAATGTATCGATACAGTTAAATAATTTGATAATTTGGGATTTAAAAATTTCCCATCTTTTCATATGGATTAATTTCGAAAATATTATACCTTGATTTTTTCTTCGTTCCTTCTGTACTGTTCACCCTGGAGCGCTCCATTGTGTATTTATTTATTCCTTATGTTTTATTATTTAAGTTTTGTTTATTTTCCTTTCTTTTCTACATATAAACATTTTTGTATTTTCAATTTATTTATTGTTTGTTAATTTGGATTCTTGTACGAATATTCACACCCTGCGTTTTCGCCGGTTGCTGTATTCAATACCTCATTAGTTAATTGAGTTCATCTTATTTTCTAAGTAGTGTTCATACATTTCCTTCTTGATCAGTTGCGATTTGGTTTATCGCACTGTCATTTATTATTTTTAATTTTTTAATAAGGTAGCGATATACAATTAAATAATAATTTTTCTATCTCTTGAATCAATTGACATAACTCTTTATATCATATATATTTTTTGAAATAACATCCAACTTGTGTTGTTGAATGCCGCACCGGCGATTTAGCGGTGCGACTTCTTGAGTCGCTTGTGGTGTTACATTCACATCACATGCGATAATTATAATTATATTATATTATACATATTTATATACATATGTTTATAGGATTGCATTGTGTTTTCATATTGCTGTCTTATTACTATTTTTGTGATTTCTGTTTATATTTATTTATATATTTTTTTCATACATCGTCATATGGATATGTAATTCTATGTAACAACTCTTTTTAAAAAGCACTCTAATGGTTAATTCCTGGAGGTATATATACCTGTTACCAGCTTCCCCTTGTCATGCCTGATGAAGCTGCGCATGCGCAGCGAAACGCGTTGCATCTAATAAATCCATTGATTTTACTTGGCTGTCTGATGGTTCCTCTCTGCGCCAGACAAACTCCTGACTCCCTGGTCATTCGCCTTTGATTCTACACTTACCCAGGAGGGCTGCAGTGGACCTGCTTTCATATCTCTTCTGCTCTTAACCTTGTTGTGTGTGGGCGCACAACCAACTTCGGTAAGCGGCTTGGGAATCACCTTCCCCTACCCCCACCTGCAAGATCTACTGATCCCGCACATGAGGCGCCTTCCTTCCTTTCTCTTGCTGATGGAAGGAAGTTTTCACTCAAAATCTCACGATACATGGCCCCATTCATTCTTTCCTTTACACTGATCAGTCGTCCTGGTCCCATTTGCTGAAAAACAGCCCCCAAAGCATGAGGTTTCCACCCTCAGCATTATTTCTACCCCAAACACGTTGAGTTGAGTTTTTACCAGAAAGTTCTACTTTGGTTTAAACTGACCATTCTCCCAATACTCTTCTGGATCATCCAAATGCTTTCTAGCAAACTTCAGACAGGCCCGGACATGTACTGGCTTAAGCAGGGGAACACATCTGGCACTGCATGATTTGAGTCCCTGGCGGTGTAGTGTGATGGTAGCCTTTGTTACTTTGGTCCCAGATCTCTGCAGGTCATTCACTAGGCCCCCTCATGTGGTTCTTGAATTTTTGCTCACTGTTCTTGTGATCATTTTGACACCACGGGGTGAGATCTTGCGTGGAGCCCCAGATAGGGAGATTATCAGTGGTCTTGTACGTCTTCAATTTCCTAATAATTGCTCCCACAATTGATTTCTTTACACCAAGCTGCTTGCCTATTGCAGATCCAGTCTTGCTAGCCTGGTGCAGGTCTACAATTTTGTTTTCTGTCCTTTGACAGCTCTTTGGTCTTTGCCACAGTGGAGTTTGGAATGTGCTTGTTTGAGGTTGTGGACAGGTGTCTTTTATACTGATAACAAGTTCAAACAGGTGCCATTAATACAGGTAACAAGTGGAGGACAGAGGAGACTCTTAAAGAAGAAGTTACAGGTCTGTGAGAGCCAGATATCTAATATAAAGTAAAAACACAGAGTGTGTACAGTAATATAAATAGGTAAATATATGATATGTCAAATAATATAAATGTATAAAGGTATTACTTTTATCATCTCTCAGGTGCTGATATTTCTGAGCATATCTCACTTAAGCTTCCAGAACAAGTGGTGGAAGGTTCTCCTCGTGCTTTCTTCTCTGTTATCGGTAAGTTTTATTGTTTCATCCCTAGTAGCACAGACCATAACTAGAGCAAACACTATTAGGGTATGGCAAATTAATAACTTGGCACCATCCATACCACTGTATGACTGGCACTTGGCATCACTAAAAGCAATGTGTCATTAACAGCAGACACCATGCTGAAAACCATACCACTCATACAAGAAACCAAGATCCCCCAAGTGGCTCTTGGCTCTTTTATTAGCATTGTAGACTTATTGCTGTCCTCATTATACTACTATTCATGTATCATTACCGTATATACTCGAGTATAAGCCGACCCGAGTATAATCCGAGACCCCTAATTTCAACCCAAAATCCCAGGAAAAGTTATTGACTCGAGTATAAGCCTAGGGTGGGAAATACCTCATCCCCCCCTGTCATCATCCAGACCCGTCATTAACATCCTCATCATCATCCCCTTGTCATCATCCCACACATCCCCCCTTCATCATCCCCTTATCATCCCACACATCCCCCTTCATCATCCCCTTGTCATCATCCCACACATCCCCCCTTCATCATCCCCTTATCATCCCGCACATCCCCCCTTCATCATCCCCTTATCATCCCACACATCCCCCCTTCATCATCCCCTTATCATCCCGCACATCCCCCCTTCATCATCCCCTTATCATCCCACACATCCCCCCTTCATCATCCCCTTGTAATCATCCCACACACCCCCCCCTTCATCATCCCCACACCCCCCCCTTCATCATCCTCTTCTCATCATTCGCCCTCAGTGGTCTTCAACCTGCGGACCTCCAGAGGTTTCAAAACTACATCTCCCAGCAAGCCCGGGCAGCCATCGGCTGTCCGGGCTTGCTGGGAGTTGTAGTTTTGAAACCTCCGGAGGTCCGCAGGTTGAAGACCACTGCGGCCTTCAACATCATCCAGCCCCCCTCTCACCCCCTTTAGTTCTGAGTACTCACCTCCGCTCGGCGCTGGTCCGGTCCTGCAGGGCTGTCCGGTGAGGAGGTGGTCCGGTGAGGAGGTGGTCCGGGCTGCTATCTTCACCGGGGGCGCCTCTTCTCCGCGCTTCCGGCCCGGAATAGAGGCGTTGCCTTGACAATGACGCAGAAGTACGTTGGCAATGAACGCACCTCTGCGTCGTTGTCACGGCAACGTGACTATTCTGAGGCCGGGCCCGAAGCGCTTAGAAGAGGCCTCCCCGGTGAAGATAGCAGCCCGGAACCAGTATCCCACCGGACCACCTCCTCACCGGACAGTCCTGCAGGACCGGACCAGCGCCGAGCGGAGGTGAGTACTCAGAACTAAAGGGGGTGAGAGGGGGCTGGATGATGTTGAAGGCCGCAGTGGTCTTCAACCTGCGGACCTCCGGAGGTTTCAAAACTACAACTCCCAGCAAGCCCAGACAGCCGATGGCTGCCCGGGCTTGCTGGGAGTTGTAGTTTTGAAACCTCTGGAGGTCCGCAGGTTGAAGACCACTGCGGGTGGGGGAGTTCACTCGAGTATAAGCCGAGGGGGGTGTTTTCAGCACGAAAAATCGTGCTGAAAAACTCGGCTTATACTCGAGTATATACGGTATTTCTTTTGTTGTCTAGTCATAATGTTATAAAAAATGCTAAATTTTGGTAATTTCAGCGAAGTAATTGCTATAACGAAAGTGTAGTGTTACATGGCCCCACCTTTATTAGCGCTAAATGGTCATATAAGGGGTTGTGTATTTCTGATCTTATAGGGGTACTCTGCTGCTCAGCGTTTGAAACAAACTGTTCCGAACGCTGGAGACGGGAACTCGTTATTTCATAGCCCCGCCCCCTCAATGCAAGTCTATGGGAGGGGGCATGACAGTTGTCATGCCCCCTCCCATAGCCTTGCATTGAGGTGGCGGGACGTCATGAGGGCTATGACGTCACAAGCTCCCGGCTCCAGCGTTTGGAACAATTAGTTCCAAACACTGAGCAGCGGAGTACCCCTTTAAACATATCTTTATCATATCTTCATATAACAGACGCGCTGATTTTGGATTACCTAAGAAATGCTTGATTTCTAGTAATAGATATGTTGTCGGAAAAAATGCATTGGTAAACTGTTAGTAGGTATGGCAATACTTATAGGAAAGGCTAAGGCTGCATTTGGAGCATTCAATACTTATTCTGTCATATTACACATGCAGTGCTATGTTCAATTCGAAACAACAAATATGACAACAGAACCCAACAGAACCCATTATAGATCAACAGCGTCTGCCAGTTGTTGTTGGTACCTTCATGCAACAGATCTGACTCTCCATCGTTTTTGCTTTTCGCTCCTAGGATGGAGCAGAGACATGGAAATGACAATGCTGACATGACTAATTCTAAACCTTAAAATAATTAATGTCTCATACGTTTTTTAGGGGATGTCATGGGAACTTCAATGCAGAATTTGGGGAATCTTCTTCAGATGCCATTTGGATGTGGAGAGCAAAACATGGTCCTGTTCACTCCTAATATTTTTATTTTGGAGTATCTCAATAAAACAAATCAGCTTACCCCAAAGATTAAAGCAAAAGCCCTGAGCTACCTGAGTACTGGTAAGAGATCTGCTGCTTCATCTGTTGTGTTACTGTGGGATACATACAAACCATCATATCAACTACACAACAAACAGACAAATCTACTTACATCAACTACACAACAAACTAACAAATCTACTTATATCAACTACACAACAAACTAACCAATCTACTTACATCAACTACACAACAAACTAACAAATCTATTTATATCCACTACACAACAATCTAACCAATCTACTTATATCAACTACACAACAATCAAACCAATCTACTTACATCAACTACACAACAAACTAACAAATCTACTTACATCAACTACACAACCAACTAACAAATCTACTTATTTCAACTACACAACAAACTAACAAATCTACTTATATCAACTACACAACAAACTAACAAATCTACTTATATCAACTACACAACAAACTAACAAATCTACTTATATCAACTACACAACAAACAGACAAATCTACTTACATCAACTACACAACAAACTAACCAATCTACTTATATCAACTACACAACAAACTAACAAATCTACTTATATCAACTACACAACAAACTAACAAATCTATTTATATCAACTACACAACAATCTAACCAATCTACTTATATCAACTACACAACAAACTAACAAATCTACTTATATCAACTACACAACAAACTAACAAATCTATTTATATCCACTACACAACAATCTAACCAATCTACTTACATCAACTACACAACAAACTAACAAATCTACTTACATCAACTACACAACAAACTAACAAATCTACTTATTTCAACTACACAACAAACTAACAAATCTACTTATATCAACTACACAACAAACTAACAAATCTACTTATATCAACTACACAACAAACTAACAAATCTACTTATATCAACTACACAACAAACTAACAAATCTACTTATTTCAACTACACAACAAACTAACAAATCTACTTATATCAACTACACAACAAACTAACAAATCTATTTATATCAACTACACAACAATCTAACCAATCTACTTATATCAACTACACAACAAACTAACAAATCTACTTATATCAACTACACAACAAACTAACAAATCTATTTATATCCACTACACAACAATCTAACCAATCTACTTACATCAACTACACAACAAACTAACAAATCTACTTACATCAACTACACAACAAACTAACAAATCTACTTATTTCAACTACACAACAAACTAACAAATCTACTTATATCAACTACACAACAAGCTAACAAATCTACTTATATCAACTACACAACAAACTAACAAATCTACTTATATCAACTACACAACAAACTAACAAATCTACTTATATCAACTACACAACAAACTAACAAATCTACTTATTTCAACTACACAACAAACTAACAAATCTACTTATATCAACTACACAACAAACTAACAAATCTACTTATATCAACTACACAACAAACTAACAAATCTACTTATATCAACTACACAACAAACTAACAAATCTACTTATATCAACTACACAACAAACTAACAAATCTACATATATCAACTACACAACAAACTAACAAATCTACATATATAAACAACACAACAAACTAACAAATCTACTTATTTCAACTACACAACAAACTAACAAATCTACTTATATCAACTACACAACAAACTAACAAATCTACTTATATCAACTACACAACAAACTAACAAATCTACTTATATCAACTACACAACAAAATAACAAATCTACTTATATCAACTACACAATAAACAACCAAATCTACTTATATCAACTACACAACAAACTAACAAATCTACTTATATCAACTACACAACAAAATAACAAATCTACATATATCAACTACACAACAAACTAACAAATCTACATATATCAACTACACAACAAACTAACAAATCTACTTATTTCAACTACACAACAAACTAACAAATCTACTTACATCAACTACACAGCAAACTAACAAATCTACTTATTTCAACTACACAACAAACTAACAAATCTACTTATATCAACTACACAACAAACTAACAAATCTACTTATATCAACTACACAACAAACTAACAAATCTACATATATCAACTACACAACAAACTAACAAATCTACTTATATCAACTACACAACAAACTAACAAATCTACTTATATCAACTACACAACAAACTAACAAATCTACTTATATCAACTACACAACAAACTAACAAATCTACTTATATCAACTACACAACAAACTAACAAATCTACTTATATCAACTACACAACAAACTAACCAATCTACTTATTTCAACTACACAACCAACAAATCTACATATATCAACTACACAACAAAAAAAACAAATCTACATATATCAACTACACAACAAACTAACAAATCTATTTATATCAACTACACAACAAACTAACAAATCTACATATATCAACTACACAACCAACTAACAAATCTACTTATATCAACTATACAACAAACTAACATCTACTTATTTCAACTACACAAAAAACTAACAAATCTAATTATTTCAACTACACAACAAACTAACAAATCTACTTATATCAACTACACAACAAACTAACAAATCTACATAAATCATCTACACAACAAACTAACAAATCTACATATATCAACTACACAACAAACTAACAAATCTACTTATATCAACTACACAGCAAACTAACAAATCTACTTATTTCAACTACACAACCAACAAATCTACATATATCAACTACACAACAAAAAAAAACAAATCTACATATATCAACTACACAACAAACTAACAAATCTACTTATATCAACTACACAACAAACTAACAAATCTACTTATATCAACTACACAACAAACTAACAAATCTACTTACATCAACTACACAACAAACTAACAAATCTACTTATATCAACTACACAACCAACAAATCTACATATATCAACTACACAACAAAAAAAAAACAAATCTACATATATCAACTACACAACAAACTAACAAATCTATTTATATCAACATCACAACAAACTAACAAATCTATTTATATCAACTACACAACCAACCAACAAATCTACTTATATCAACTACACAACAAACTAACAAATCTACTTATTTCAACTACACAACAAACTAACAAATCTACTTATTTCAACTACACAACAAACTAACAAATCTATTTATAGCTATGACATCACTACACCCATTTTATCTATGACACCACTATCAGGTAATAATGTCTCTATGAGTATTACACAGCTGGTGGTTTAGTTATATCAGCTATTTTTCTGTGTCTGGAAAAGCTGTATGACAACCAATAGGACTGCCCTCTACATAGGGTGGGGGTTTCCTAACCTGTGGCTCTCCAGCTGTTGCAAAACTGCATCTTCCTGCATGTATAATATATCTGTATATACACTTTTTTCAGGGAATTGATTAGGACTGCCCACTGGACTCTAACACCCAGAATAAGTAGAGATTTAAATGAATAAAATACTAGTTCTGCTGAATCATTTCTAGAAAAAATCTATCTACTCAGCTTCTCCATCTTTATACCATGTTGTCTGAATATTGGATTGTTTTCAATGTAACTGGTTCGCTTAAAGGGGTACTCCGGTGGAAAACATTTTTTTTTTTTAAATCAACTGATGCTAGAAAGTTAAATAGATTTATAAATTACTCAGGAAGTTCTTTTTTTTTTTTCTTTTCGGTCTGACCACAATGCTCTCTGCTGACACTTCTGTCCATTTTAGGAAATGTCCAGAGTAGGAGCAAATCCCCATAGAAAACCTCTCCTGCTCTGGACAGTTCCTGACATGGACAGAGGTGTCAGCAGAGAGCATTGTGGTCAGACTGGAAAGAACAACAACAAAGAACTCACTGCTGCTCTGGAACATACAATAGCTGATAAGTACTGGAAATTTTTTTTTATTTTTTTTTTAAAGAAGTAATTTACTTCTAGCACCAGTTGATTTGAAAAAAACTTTTTTAGGAGTACCCCTTTAACCTGTTGGGGACGGAGGGCGTACCTGTATGCCCTTCGCCCACTCCCGGGTCGGGCCCAGCCTCTAACAATGGCCAGGACCTGTGGTTAATAGCGCGCGGCACTGATCGCGGTGCCGTGCGCTATTAACCCTTTAGACGCGGTGTTCAAAGTTGAACGTCGTGTCTAGCGTCTAAAGTGAAATTAAATTAATGCGGGTTAGCTCAGTGGGCTGTTCGGGATAGCCGTGGCGATATCGCGACATTCCGAACAGCAGTAGGACAGCAGGAGGGTCCCTACCTTCCTCCTTGCTGTCCGATCGCCGAATGACTGCTCAGTGCCTAAGATCCAGGCATGAGCAGTCAAGTGGCAGAATCACTGATCAATGGTTTCCTATGAGAAACCATTGATCAATGTAAAAGACCAGCGTGTGCAGTGTTATAGCCCCCTATGGGAGCTATAACATTGCAAAAAAAAAAGTAAAACAAAAAAAAAGTTAATAAAGATCATTTAAAACTGTGTAAATAAAAATAAACATATGTAGTATCGCCGCGTGCGGAAATGTCTGAATTATGAAAAATATCTCGTTAATTAAACCGCACGTTCAATGGCGTACGAGCAAAAAAAAAATCCAAAGTCCAAAATTGCGTATTTTTGGTCACTTTTTATATCATGAAAAAATTTATAAAAAGCGATCAAAAAGTCTGATCAATACAAAAATGGTACCGCTAAATACTTCAGATCACGGCACAAAAAATGAGCCCTCATACCGCCCCATACGCGGAAAAATAAAAAAAGTTATAGGGGTCAGAAGATGACAATTTTAAACGTATAAATTTTCCTGCATGTAGTTATGATTTTTTCCAGAAGTCCGACAAAATCAAACCTATATAAGTAGGGGATCATTTTAATCGTATGGACCTAAAGAATAAAGAGAAGGTGTCATTTTTACCGAAAAATTTACTGTGTAGAAACGGAAGCCCCCAAAATTTACAAAATGGCATTTTTTCTTCAATTTTGTCACACAATGATTTTTTTTACCGTTTCGCCGTAGATTTTTGGGTACAATGACTGATGTCATTACAAAGTAGAATTGGTGGCGCAAAAAATCATATGGATTTTTAAGTGCAAAATTGGAAGGGTTATGATTTTTAAAATGTGATGAGGAAAAAACAAAAGTGCAAAACCGGAAAAACCCTGCATCCCCAAGGTGTTAAGTCTATTTTCTGTGCCTGCCTGTCTTACTCTACTTCTAAAGCTGAGATTGAATGTTTTTATATAGGATATCAAAAACAACTGGCTTATAAACACAGTGATGGATCCTACAGTGCATTTGGACCTGGATATGGAAGAGGAGATTCAGGAAATACCTGGTAGGAAAATTAGGAAGGGGCAATAATCAAATTGATGAATTGTTGTGACGAACAGAGTAAAGGGAGTGGCCAATATGGAATGTAAATTTGGACCTCACATCAGAAGCCGGAAATAATGAAGACCTTAGACTAGATCCCCTAAATAAATCCTGCTCTCAGGCTCCAAAATGAATAGAGATCCAGGATTAGAGCAAAATGAAAAAAATCAGACCCCAGAACAAACTGCGGTATTCATTTCAGGTGAATACAGGGTCCTCTTTACCTGAAGGCACTGCCATACTAGGCCCTGACACTAGACAGCGTGATATGTTGAGTGTGCCCATGTAGACACTGGCTTGGCACTGCCTGGAATCAGGACCCAGTCAAGTAGTGTCTTGAGGTAAAAGTAAAACTGTAGGATTCATTAACAGCAGTGATGATGCCAGCCATGTAGTCACATTATACAAAACAAATCCAATATATAACAACTTATTTATATATAATAATGAAAATAAATCTTTAGAACGCAAGAGGGAAGGGTCTAGATCATGAGTGTCAAACATTTGTCCCACAATGAATATCTTTGTGGCCCAGCAAAGATATTCATTGCTCTGGTCAGGGCCGGATCATCATTGGCGCTCCTGGAGCACCTGCTGCTGGCCCCGTGCCCGCAGGGGGCCCCCGTCACATTCGGGGCATCCCTGTGTCCTGAAAAATTTTTTCAGTACACAAGGATGCCCCGGTTACCTCTCTGCGGCCCCGCGTTAACTTTAAAAACGCAGGGGCCCCCGGGAGGTAGCACACGCTGGGACGTCCCGTGCTTGCGCCCATAGGAGAAGAGAAGAGGGGGCATGGGGTCTTGTGCAAAGGGGGCATGGGGTCTTGTGTAGGGTGGGCATGGGGTCTTGTGCAAAGGGGGCATGGGGTCTTGTGCAGGGGGGCATGGGGTCTTGTGCAGGGGGGCATGAGATGTTGTGCAGGGGGGCATGAGATGTTGTGCAGGGGGGCATGGGTTGTTGTGCAGAGGTGACATGGGGTGTTGTGCAGGGAGGGCATTTTTTTTTTTTTTGATGCGCCTCACATAAACTTAAACCTTAAACTTTTTTTGGCCCATGTTAGCCTTTGAGTTTGACATGCTTGGTCTAGATCCATTGAACCCCTCTTCCTCACACCCCTAAATCATCCTGGCTCTTTTGATCATAAAGCTTTACTATTTCAATACTATGTCTCTTCACAGGTTGACGGCCTTTGTCATGAAGTCATTTGCCAGAGCCCAGTCCTACATATACATTGATCCTCAGCACACGTCTGATGCTCTTGCTTGGCTTACTCAGCGACAGAAATATAATGGTTGCTTCCAAAATGTTGGCTCTCTCTTCAACAATGCCATGAAGGTGAGAATAAGAAAACCCAAATGGATCTTGAGAATATTAGATAGTGTTATAAATAAACACAAGGCAGAATGATGGAAAAAAAAGAGGTATTTAAATATAATAAAATTATAAAGGTAAACATAAAAATAACCATAAATTACCCCCCCCCCACCCCTAATAGAATGCTGTCACATATATAGAAATATAGCCTTAACCATTTGAATTTACAATTTCTATGCCATCCCTAGATATAGCATCTCCATACTGTCTATATTGACTATTGTAAAGACAATTTATGTGTTGGTAGTCATGTATATCATGTCTTTTTCCGTAGGGTGGAGTAGATGATGAAGTCACACTGTCTGCATACATTACCATAGCTTTATTGGAATATCCCTTACCTACACAGGTATGTCAACACAATAGTCTTTCCATCCAGTGCTCTTCCTCAGGAATGTTGTCTCTGTTAGGTAGATTTGAAACCAAGATCTTTGGTAGCAGTAGGTGGTTTCCTAATGTGAAAGCTATATAAGCTATAGATTCTGATTTATAGTGTAAATTTGTGCATTGTGCACATTAGCTCCAGGTATATAAAATGACAGAAAGTCACATAAACTTCTTATAAATTCTGTATATACTCGAGTATAAGCCGACCCGAATATAAGCCGAGGCCCCTAATTTCACCCCAAAAACCCAGGAAAAGTTATTGACTCGACTATAAGCGTAGGGTGGGAAATACATCATCCCCCATGTCATCATCCAGACCCCCGTCATCATCCAGACTCCCGTCATCATCACTGTCTGTCAATCCCTTCATCAGTGGTCTTCAACCTGCGAACCTCCAGATGTTGCAAAACTACAACTCCCAGCATGCCCGGACAGCCATCGGTTGTCTGGCATGCTGGGAGTTGTAGTTTAGAAACCTATGGAGGTCCGCAGGTTGAAGACCACTGCGGCCTTCGTCATCATCCAGACCCCCCTTTAGTTTTCTACTCACCTCCCCTCGGTGGGAATGAAGGGTGAGCTGGTCCGGGCCATCTATGCTGCAGGGACCATCCGGTGGGGAGGGTTAGTCATTCCGGGCTGTCCTTTTTCACCGGGAGGCCCTCTTCTCCGCTCCGGGCCCCAGACTAGTGACGTTGCTTTGACGACGACGCACAGGGACGTTCATGCGCAGGGAGGCTGCGCATGAACGTCCCTGTGCGTTGTCGTCAAGGCAATGTCACTAGTCCGGGGCCGGGCACAGAGCAGAGAAGAGGGCCCCCCAGTGAAAATGGACAGCCTGGAATGACTAACCCTCCCCACCGGACGGTCCCTGCAGCATAGATGGCCCGGACCAGCTCACCCTTCCTTCCCACCGAGGGGAGGTGAGTAGAAAACTAAAGGGGGGGCGGGGTCTGGATGATGACGAAGGCCGCAGTGGTCTTCAACCTGTGGACCTCCAGAGGTTACAAAACTACAACTCCCAGCATGCCCGGACAGCCGATGGCTGTCCGGGCATGCTGGGAGTTGTAGTTATGCAACATCTGGAGGTCCGCAGGTTGAAGACCACTGATGAAGGGATTGACAGGCGGAGAGTTCCTTCTTCCTCTTTGTACGAAAGAATCAATGGTATATACTTCTCACAGTAGTTTTTTTTATATGGTTATATTTTTTATCTCTAAAAAAAAGTCAATAAAATTATTTAACAAGCAGAAAAGAAAAAATAATTGACAGGGCTTTCAACACCCCTGCTCCACCAATTAAAATGTCTGAAATATCACTATGGTCTATATACAAAAGAAAAGGCCTTTCAGTAGAGAATGCAAATTCCAAAAAAAAGTACTAACCTTCTTGGGTCCACAACACCTACAACAGTCTTGTCGACCAATCAGGTCATGTAGGGTTTCAGTGGGGAAGAGTTGCAGTCTCAACAGGTTCAAAAATGTCAGACCTTAATCGCAGGTTGGCAGAAGCATTCAAATGGAGAAAATAAAATATTTGGATACAGAGCCAGAAAACCCTCTACTGCATGGAAAGTCTCAGATGTCACTTCCCAGAATAATAAAGCTTTTCTTGTTGTCCTTTACAACATGTTTCTGGGAGCTAATCTCCCTTCCTCAGTTAGCAGACCTGGTTTTCAGCCCAGTATCTTGGAATATTTTCCCTACTTAAAAGGTTAGGGGATAAGATGTCTGATCGCAGGGGTCTCGCCACTGGGGACCCCGCAATCTCGGCTGCGGCACCCCAGACATCCAGTGCAAAGAGCTAACTTCACTCTGTGCTGGATGACTGCCGAAGCGGGGCGGAGGTTCGTAACGTCATGGCCACGCCCCCTTGTGATGTCACAGACACACACCCTCAATGCAATTCTGTGGGAGGGGGCGTGTCAGCCATCACGCCCCCTCCCATGGACTTGCATTGAGGGGGAGTGGGCGTTACATCACATCTAAACGAATGCCGGGAGCAGCAGGGAGATCGCGGGTATCCCCAGTGGCGGGATCACAACCAGGCATCTTATCCCCTATCCTTTGGAGTACCCCTCTAACCCCAATATCATACTCATACCCCCATTAATAATAGGCAAAAACAGAAAGCCATATATAAGAAGCTATTAGGTGAACTTGTCTCACCTGAGTAAAAAGTAGCCACTAGTATACTTCTTTATCTAACAAGAAATTGGTTTTGAATAGTTAAACATTGGTCACAGTATTATACTACTTTCTGGAGTCTGGTGACATAGTGACAAGGGGAAAAGGTAAGTACAGACACACCTGGATTCTTGGTATTTGGCCGAAATTTCAGCCACTTTACTACCTATTAGGATGATCAGGAGGATAAAGAATTATTGATAAGTAGAGAGCAGCCATATAAGTGAAATTATTATTATTGTCTCCACAGGATGTTGTAGTCAGAAATGCATTGTTCTGTCTGGAGACCGCAATGAGCCATGAAAACCACATATATACTCAAGCATTAATGGCTTATGCCTTTACCCTTGCTGGAAGAATGGACCTTCGTCTTCAGCTCTTTCAATCTCTGGAAGAAAAGGCCGTGAAGAACGGTGAGAGACTTTAAAGGGATACTCCTGTGGAAAACTTTTTTTTTTTTTAATCAACTGATGCCAGAAAGTTAAACAGATTTGTAAATCACTTCTAGAAAAATATCTTAATCCTTCCAGTACTTTTTAGGGGCTGTATACTAAAGGAAATCCAAAAAAGAAATGCATTTCCTCTGATGTCATGACCACAGTGCTCTCTGCTGACCTCTGCTGTCCATTTTAGGAACTGTCCAGAGCAGGGGAAAAATCTCCATAGCAAACATATGCTGCTCTGGACCAGTTCCTAAAATGGACAGCAGAGGTCAGCAGAGAGCACTGTGGTAATGACATCAGAGGAAATGCATTTCTTTTTTGGATTTCTCTTTAGTATACAGCCCCTAAAAAGTACTGGAAGGATTAAGATTTTTTTATAGAAGTGACTTGCAAATCTGTTTAACTTTCTGGCACCAGTTGATTTAAAGAAAAAAAAGTTTTCCACGGGAGTACCCCTTTAGCATGTAAAGAAGTTATGAGCTGTAGTGAAATATTCATGCTCTTTGTACATTGTATGGAATGGGTTTTACACAGCTGTAATACGGTAATCATATGCGTTTATGAGGCAATACTGAGCTTCCATATGTCTCCAATATTATACGGAGGCATATTAGGCCTCTTTCACACTATGAAATAGTTCTGTTTAGGAACTTCCGTCACAAGTTCCGTCACCGTTGCATGCAGTAATTTTTCCGCCATGATGTCCCGTCACTGAATCACGTCCGTAATGAATTACGGGCATATACGGGTGCAAACGGGCAGTTACAAAACCCTATAGGCTGCAATGCGATTTAGTCACGGCCGTCAGGGTTTTTGTAACGGACGGTTTTCCTCGATATAGTGATGGAACTTGTGACGGAAGTTCCTAAATGGAACTATTTCATAGTGTGAAAGAGGCCTTACATGGGCCTTTGGATCCCTCACCAAACAATTAGGCCACACCATAAATAGTATTCCAAAATATAACAACCAACTTTATTGCTTAAAAACTATTGATACAGACACTTTTAAAAATTGTATAGGCGCATGAAGTATCACAACAGAAAAAATGGAGGGGTAAACTCCCAATGTTAACAATATAGTTACATGATAAGGGAAACAGTGTGTATATGTGGGGTCCTGGTAAAGTACTTGGTCTGTACCATCCCTAAGTCCCCTCAGGAAGAATCCCTGCAGTCCATAGGGCTCTCCTGCAGGGCTAACCCCTTGCTCACCTTCAATAAATGCATTGTAAATGTATTGCGCATATTGTTCATTGTATATAGAGTTGTATAAATGTATAGAACCTTCCTGGGTCATGTGATCTACTGTCATGTGATGTATGAGTTCTCTGGGTACAGGACCTACAGGCTTTGCAACCAATGGGCTTTAGTCCAGCCCCCCTAGTATATAAGGGGCTGTAGTCTCTCAGTTAGCTCTCTTTTCTCTCTTATCTCCTGGATTTCAGCCAAGCACAATACCTGTACTATCGAAATTCATCTCAGCAAGGCCAAAGCCTAAAGAACCTGCAGCCACTTAAAAACCTGAGTTATCAAGCTCTACCTACAATTTCTAGTGACTACTACTCAACTCAAGAATACAATTAGTAGCACAGTGGCCTGCGTAAATCATCTCAATACTACAAGTCCCAGCAAGCCTGTGAGGTATCCTGCATCCCGGTTGCCTCTAGAGAAACTGCATAACTGTAAAGACTGTTCCATAAGAAGTTTAAGTAAAAGTTCCAGTTATCTCACAATTCCTGCTGCGGACATTCCTTTATTGCCTGCCGTTTCTGGGTTGGTTGTCGGCAGGGCCTTAAAAACAGAAAACAACCACACCCTGGCGTCACGACTAATCAGGAGTTAATAACACCTTTCCACAAAGGGTTAACACCACCAGACCCCGGACTGTGCACCGCACGGGGAGACACCTCACGTCTGAGGTGAGGTGTTTCCCCATGAGGTGCACAGTCCAATTGTTTGTATTCGAATGGTAGGTGATATGGACATATAATTATATATTTTATACTCTATATACTCTGATTCTCCGGTACCATAATCACTCGCTTGATGTTATATATACACACTGTTGCCTTTATCCTGTAACTATATTGTTAACATTGGGAGTTTACGCCTTCATTTTTTCTGTTGTGATACTTCATGTGCCTATACAATTTTTAAGTATCTGTATCAATTGTTTTTTAAGCAATAAAGTTGGTTGTTATATTTTGTAATACTATTTATCGTGTAACCTAATTGTTTGGTAAGGAATTATGGTTGGCCATAGGTAATACTTCACTAAGCCGATCATATTGGTGATCATGTGCCATTAAATTGCACTGGATTTATGAAGAGGCGCAAGCCTTTAGGTTGTGAATTGTATTAAATTTGGCATGCCGGGCAACCATGACCCTTTACTGAAACTACACTCCTCAGCTATAGGCAACACCAAGAATTGTAAAGAATGTCAAAAGTTGTGAAATCTTTGAGCAACAATTGTGAACATTTTTTTGCAGTTTATGGCAGATGTAGGGATGATAAATGCCACTCTTAGTGATGTTGTGTAAGTGCAAAAAAAAAAGTGTCACCCATGCTTGTCATCACAGGATATATACAGTAATATCTTGTATAATTTATATTCCAGGTAATACAGTCCATTGGCATCGCCCAGAATTCTCAGAACTTTCCAGTATAGTGAGACCTCCCCACAGTAGAGCAGCATCTATCGAAGTGGAAATGACCTCTTATGTGCTGCTGGCCATGTTGTCCAAACCGGACGTCATTGCTGAAGACTTGACAGGAGCCACAAAAGTTGTCACTTGGCTCATAGAACAACAGAACCCCACAGGAGGGTTTTCTTCTACACAGGTAGACTACACAACCACATGTGATCTAACATTCTTCTTCTCATTATACTGTCTGATTTCACATTTTTGCTTTTACCGTAGCTTTCGAGTTACATCCTAAACAAGTATATAGGGCTATGCTAGCCAAATAAGCCAAAACAGTGTCCTTTATAAAGTATAAAATAAGTGTGGACTAACGTAATAGACTATGCTATTCCATATATGAAAGCCTGTAAAAAAACAAATATCCATTAAATGATAATAGTCTAATTGTAACAATGCTGGCTGGGCACTAGACAGCTTCACCTATACCGGTCACTTTTCTTGGGTATTTATAATGGCTCTCAGTACTCAGATATCCCCAGGACTTATAGTAGTGCAGACTAGGAATGCCTGTGAGCATTCACAAGGAAAATCATGCAAGTGCACACGTCTATCAGAGGCAACAAGGTTGACAACTTCCTATTAGAGTAGAACAGAAAATGATTGTATAAATGATGATTCGGGTTGATTATTAGACAACTCCCAGGAATGGAACAGAAGACGACAAACAAGGATCTACCTACATCTTTCCCTCTATCTCCCCCTCACAACAACTGATAAGGAACCTAATCTAGCTGCCCCTATAATGTCCATGCACTAGCCCTAGACTAAACTATACAAAGAAAACAAGCAACCTGTTGGGGGGGCTAGACGACCACATTTAGGAAACACTGGTCTATGCAGAGTGTCAGGTCCTGAATTCTTTTACATGGAGCTCTACTCAGACATAGAAACCTGGGAAATCAAAATTCCAGATCAATTTTCTGGAATCAGACTAAGAGACTGTTGCCTAACAACTGTCCAGGGCTTAGAACAGTAAAAAGGAGTATTAGTAGGACTTCTGCTATATGTAACCCTAAACCAATAGTCATCAGGGATGCCACCGTATGTCATGTATCACAGACATCTGTTTACGGTATGCCTCATGAGCTTTCCATGAAGTTTCAGGAAATGGATGCCATAATAGTCTCTGGGTAACAGGTGTCCCTGTATGGCATCTGCCTCCATTTAACCGCTATACAAGTACCCCTAGGTCCTGCCCTGAACCAGGAGCTCTGTTGGAGATGGTTTAGATAGTTCCCCATATAATACTACATTTTTGTCGTCATGTTGACTGCTATTACAGCTTTTAATATGTTTTGTGTTTTGACCAGGACACAGTTGTTGCCCTTCAGGCACTCTCCCTTTATGGTTATCATGCTGTCAGCCATGATGGTCCCCGAGTAGTCACCTTAGCCTTGAACAATGCCCCAGTTGTCAAATTCAACGTAGAAGACTCTAACCGGCTTCTCCTGCAGAAGGTTCCCTTGTCAAGTGTGCCTGGTGAATATACCGCCACTGTCAGTGGATCTGGTTGTTTGTATATACAGGTAAGGAGCTACAAATATGTACATCCAGATATAATACTTGTGTGATGTAGGCCTAGCATTTGTATAGATATCAAAATACTGTATTTTTTGCCGTATAAGACGCACTTTTTCTTCCCCAAAACTGGGGTGGAAAAGTTGGTGCGTCTTATACGGCGAATACACACCTATCGTGGCGGTCCCTGCGGCCATCAACGGCCAGGACCCGCGGCTAATACAGGACATCACCGATCGCGGTGATGCCCTGTATTAACCCTTCAGACGTGGCGATCAAAGCTGACCACCGCGTCTGAAGCGAAAGTGACACTAACCCGGCTGCACCGGGAGGGACCTTTACTACCTCCTCGGTGTCTGCTCCGTGTCGGGATCCCCTGCATGGCCGGCGCTCTCCTTCATTGTCATCACGTCGTCATCCAATAGGAGCGGCATGCGTAGCGGCGTACGTAGCGATGTGATGGCGGCAACGGAGAGCGAAGATACCGGGCAGCAGAGATGTTCCAGAGCGATGGAGACACCCGGGGACGTGGTGACAGTGATGGAGGGCGACATCCAGGGCAGTGGTGACGAGTGGTGATGGGTCCGTAGCGGCGGGGAGACATGAATATTACCTCCTATACCAGTGGTCTTCAACCTGCGGACCTCCAGATGTTGCAAAACTACAACTCTTGGCATGCCCGGACAGCCAACGGCTGTCCGGGCATGCTGGGAGTTGTAGTTTTGCAACATCTTGAGGTCCGCTGGTTGAAGATCACTGTGACCTATACTTTACATTGTTTTTTAGATTCTCCTCATTTAAAATTGGGTGCGTCTTACATGCCGGAGCGTCCTATAGGGCGAAAAATACAGTACTTCATAGATCATCTACTTTTAGAATTGTACATATTACAGTTTATGAGACTAGGGCTATGTAATAGATAAGCTTGTTATTGCACATATAAGGAAATACAGGTATTCCTAGTTCTCAGCTTTACATGTATGTTGTGTGCCAATGGAATTGTAATAGGGGCAAAATTTGGGGCAGAGTCAAAAAGATATTCACGGTGGAATCTCTGCCTCCTGAATGTTCTACCAACCAGTTCCAATCAGTGCTACTAGCCCTTCCTAAAAATAAGAAATGCGACTTTGAAAATAAAGTGTAACTCCGACATTAATAATGTATTACTTGGAGCTAAAGTTCCATAGCTTGCACTACTTACTAGAACAAATATGTTGGTCAAGCATGCATGTTTATTGCAACAAGGGGCAGTGCTTACCTCCCAGTCAAATAAAGAATCTGACTCGGAAAATCCAACATCCAACATGTCCGACCTTTCTTTATTCTAGGAGCAGTTACCAAGGAGCAGTGGGAATACTCTGCTATCTGACAGTAGAACATTATATAAAATGTATGGCCAATGTGAGTTACTCACACATCTTATGTGGGTAACAATTTTGCCCTACAGCCTTTAATAACCTTAACAGGCCTTAATCCTTTAAAAATGTATATCCGAACATAAAACCCTAAAAGTGATACATTGCAGGACTTATAGTAGTGCAGACTAGGAATGCCAGAGAACATTCACAAGGAAAATCATGCAAGTAAATACCAGTATCAGAGGCATCAAAGATAACAACATCCTATTAAAGTGGAACACAAGATGATGGTATAAATTAGTGTTTCCCAACCCAGTCCTCAAGGCACACCAACATTCCGGGTTTTTTCAGTTACTCCATTGGAATAGAACAGGGAAAAATTTAAATCCTGGACTGTTGGTGTGCCTTGAGGACTGGGTTGGGAAACACTGGTATAAATGATGATTCAGGTGGATTATTAGACAACTCCCAGAATTGGAACAGAAGACAACAAACAAGGATCTACCTACATCTTTCCCTCTGTCTCGCCCCTCACAACAACTGATAAGGAACCTAATCTAGCTGTCCCTAAATTGTCCAAAATTGATATTAGAACATAAAACCCTAAATGTAATACATTGCATGCCAAGCAAACCTAATGTAAAAAATTTTGTTATCCTTTCACATTGTAATTCTATAGGTTGTCTTTTTATGACAAATATCATTTTGTTTCGGCTTTCTGCTTTCACTAACAATGAGCAAGTACAAGTCCAACTGAGTTAAGTATTTGCCAGGAAATATATGATACAGGGACTTTGCTGGAGGAGACCACCTCAGTCGGTGTACTATAAAATAGGGTATAGCATTGCTTGTTGTTTTTCTTCTGAATGTCACCTAGAAGGTCTATAGCAAAAACAGGAACTCCAATGTGGTGACGGGATTGAGAGCGCAGGACAACCAGGTTAAAGGAAATTAGGTTTATTCACCCATGATGCAACGCGTTTCACAGATAGACTGCTTCATCAGGCATTCTGCCTGATGAAGCAGTCTATCTGTGAAATGCGTTGCATCATGAGTGAATAAACCTCATTTCCTTTAACCTGGTTGTCCACCGCTTTCAATCCCATCACCACATTGGAGTTCCTGTTTTTGCTACATTCTTTCAGACATGGAGTAGCTGCAGATGCCTCACTATTGATGTCTTTATCCATTGTTGGCTGAGTGTAACCATTTGCGGTAAGCGCTCTTTTTCCTCGAGCCTAAATTGTGCACCAACGATATCACACCATGCAGCGCTTTCTATTTTTCATTTTAACCTAGAAAGTCTGTATAATCTCTCCCACCATGTGACCCTTAGGAGGTTGATATGAAGTCTTTGTATATAGCTGAGTACATAGCTGTCATCAGTTTTATACTTGGGATCTATTGTCTAGAAGTGATGTTGTTAAGAATTGGTTGGCTATAGAGCTGTATCTACCTGCGTACACACCTGGCATACAGGTGCCAGCACTATTACCTGTTTTCACCTTGGAAAACCCTTAGGAAACTTTTGGACTATGCTGTGGTTTTCCGGAACTCTGGTCACCAAGTATTTCTTAGCTTGAGTTTTTCTAACCTGTATTAAAAAAAGAGAGTAGGTGGAACGATTTGACAATTGCTTCATTTAGAATAGGTGGTCACTTTAATTGTATAATATCACTCTTTATGTTGCAGACTAACTTGAAATACAATGTGCCCCATCCTGAAGGAGAAGCACCATTTACAATTTCAATATCTACAGTGCCGGAGACCTGTAATGTCAAGTCTCTAAAATCATTTACCATCCAAGCCAATGTCAGGTGAGATGAACATATATGTGATGCATCATGAATTGTATATGTGTATTTAATCTTTGAAGAATAATAACTATCTTTGGGAGTTTACAGTATGTATAACATCCGTGTACAATGGAGTTTTATCCCATCTAACCACAATTCAAAGCCTTGCTTTTGTGCAAACAAAGGTTGTTAATGTGAATTGTATGGATAATGTGTAAAGTGCAGTACAGAACCCTTGCATAGCCCATTTAGGACTACTACTATAATACGAGGGGTCAGTCATCTGTCAAGAAACATTTGTCTGGACTGGTTGGCTTTTCACTTTTGTCTTAACACATGCACAGACAAGGAGAAATGTGTTCTGCGCCTGGATTAGAAAAAAAATGGAGACGAGCCACAATACCAAACATAACCCATGGACAGACATGATGCTGTTTCAGGAAAAAAACAAACAGCAATAAACAACCAATCGTACAAAGAATCTTTCAGCAGAATGATGCTTCTCGCAAAAGCTGTGGGTAGGTGAAAATGGCGCTGCTTAAATCATGGGGAGGACAACCCCCGCTGCTGAGAGCAAGAATCGTGCCGATGGAAATTTACATCAGATCCTTGTTGGCCTCTTAAGCTCTCGTGTGTAAACAGGCCTCAAGCCTTATAGCAGAAAACCATTTTCTTATTTAATGCACAAAACTGAAAGACGGTTTCGATCTGGAAAAAATTCAGTGGCCAAACTACGGCATTAATCTGCCAAGGTACAAGGACAAGAAGTGGTATTGTAGGGAGAGGTGTAACCGGAGGGGTTGTAGAGGGGTAGTTTACGCCTGAGCCCTGGCCTGATCTGCCCTGTCGGACACAGCTACAGAAGACAGGCACCTGAAATTTTGCTTCTGGCAAGAGATTGTAGAAGTTGTACGTAGTATATTCAGATGCATACTTTTCATTAGTAAGCTACTCTTGAGCTTAAAGAGAACATGTGACCTCTGTTAAAAAAAAACAAAAAAAAAACTGCACCATCATCATTCATGTGAATGTTTTTTTTCTCTCTAGGACATAGCAGTCTGTACAGTTAGTTTCAGTGTCTGATATACCAATTAGGCCATGGCTGTCACCACCTCTCCGTTCTCAATAGAGAGAACCTCAAGTTTACACCCCATTGAAGACAGTGGTCATTTCTGCACAGCACACAGACTATAACTCCATAGATTGTATAGTGGGTAGTCACTACTACTGCTCTCAAAGGGGCAAGAACATGAGGTTCTTTATGAGAACGGAGCCTACTGAGTTGACAGTCTAGGGCTTAATGGAATATTGGGCATTGACATTATTGGCAGCAATTGCTAAATAATGTTCCAGATATGGGTAAAGGGCAGAGAGGCACTCTGGACAATAACTGCAATGATAAAACTGTATTTTTTTTTGTTATTTACAGAGGCCACAGGTTCTGTTACTAATAAAATGTGTAAAACATTGACCAGTGGTGTTACTGGCATGTCTATTTCTGAGGCTGGCAACAACTCCAATCCCTCCCATCCTGCCCTAATATATCAGGAGGCGTTGACAATGAGCCAATTGTTATCCGTCTCGATGTCCACGTCTTCCTGTTGGGAGCTATAAAAGCTCAGTCTGACCTGTACTCCTTGCCTATCATATTGGTTTCTAATCTGTCTCTGACTTTATATCTGTTTATCTTCTGTTCATCTGCCTTGTCTTCTTTTGCTTGTGACGCGATTACTCTCTGCCTATCACTATGGTACCTCATTGCTATCTCGGTTTGGACCTGGCCTGTTTGACTACTATCTGTTTGTCAGTTTGGTTAATCCTTTGTGTCCGGACCTGTTCCTTAACCTCTGTACTGTATTTTACTTTAGTGATCTGACTTTGTCACACCTTGCATTTTTCCAGTACAGGGACTGTCATCTAGTTACCTGTTTTGTGGTTGATCTCAGGACTGTGACAAGTGGAGGCTGATGGCTGGGGCCCCCACAGATATTTAGACTAGAATGAATTTAGGCTAGAAGGCTGGGGTGGGCAGGATAGGCATGAGAAATACTTGGTCTTCCTGTTGAGATAGACTAAGCATTCATGTTTGTTCTTGGTAGCTTCGGGCAAAAAAGTGTTAAACAAGACTCTGGTTCATAATAACACTAGTACTGATATATGCCTGCTGCTTTGACATTTTGTGGTGGGATTTATTTGGCACAGGTAAGAATATAAGAACATTTTATTGAATTGAGGCATAAAATGGAGATGAGTTTAGAAAAATATGTATAAAACTTAAATCTATTCTTACAGTTACATTGGCAAGAGAGAAAATTCAAATATGGCATTAGTGGACATCAAGCTGCCATCCGGATACACCCCGGTCAAGTCTTCTGTCAGAGAGGTACTGTAAGCTCACACTATATATTGTCTAGTAATTTTGGCCCATAAAGCCAAATCAATCACATCTATACCTTACTTTCCAGCTACAGAGACGCAATTCAATTAGCAGGGCAGAGGCGCATCCCAATAAAGTTATTGTGTACTTTGAGAAGGTAAGGTCATTTATTTTTACTGTAATGTAAAGAGTTTTGTGTGTTTTAGGTCCGGCACATTTAAGGGTTTATTTCTGGTTGTCTGACAGAATGAACCTTTCTTACGGTCTGAACATAGCCTTATTATATTGGCTCGAGTTACTTTGGGAACATAGGTTTTTCCGTTTTTGCACTCTTGTTTCTTCCTCATCACCTTAAATCATATTGCTTTCAATTTTGCCCCTACAGACTCATATGAGGGCTTATTTTTTGCACCACAAATTGCACTTTGTAATGACATCAATCATTTCACCACAAAATTTATGGCGAACCCAGAGAAAAAAATATTTGTGGGGCAAAAGTGGAAAAAAAAATGTGGATTCTACGCAGTGCACTTTTCTGTCAAAATGACACCATATATTCTGTAGGGCCAAACGGTTACAATGATACCCAATTTATATAGTTTTTTCTTTATTTTACTACTTAAAAAAATTATAACTACTTGCATCAAAATTGTATGTTTAAAATTGTCCTCTTCTGAACCCTATAACCTTTTTATTTTTCCATATACGTATTTCCGTATGAGGGCTAATTTTTTGCGCCTTTTTATCGGTGCCATGATTGTTTTGATCTGACTTTTTGACCACTTTTTATACTTTTTTTAGGGTATACAAAGTGACCAAAAGTACACAATTTTATACTTTGGAATTTTTTTTAAATGTACGCCATTGACCGTGCGGGTTAATTAGCATTATATTTTTATAGTTCGGACATTTACGCAGCTGACGATACCAGATATGTTTATTTTTAATTACATATTTTTTTATGGGAAAAGAGGGGTGATTCAAACTTTTATTTAGGAAGGGGTTAAATCACATTTATTCCCTTTTTTTTATTACTATTTTTACACTTTTTTTTTTTTTTTTGCCTCCAAAGGGAATATTGCAATCCTTTGATTGCATACACTGTTCAATGCTATGCCATAGCATAGCATGGATCAGAGTAATCTGCGCTCGATTGCTCAAGCCTGGATGTGAGGCTTGGAGCAATAAAACACTGATCGGACAGCGTGGAGCACGATAAGGCACCTCCCGCTGTCCTCTCAGCTGTCCGGGACGCCGCGATTTCACTGTGGCGGTCCCCAACAGCACCACTGAGCTAACCAGCAGTGTATTCTCCCATTTTAGATGCTGCGATCAACTTTGATTGTGGAAACTAAAAGGTTAATACCGGACATCTTTTCAAAACCAATTCCCTTCAGGGCTCATAGCCCCTCCAGGACTAAGCCCTGTGCTAGGGTTACCTCTTTAAAATATCACTTTTATTGATTTTACAATAAAATATCCCAATAATTTGTTCAAAATAATACAAAAAGTGTATTAAAATCACAACCGAGTTTTGGGTTCAGGTTCTTTTCTGACCTGTATTTGTCTGGAGGTGTTTAATAGAGGATCATATTACTCATATTTCTTTATTTGTGGGTCAATATTTATTGCTCCCTTATATCTGATCCTTTCTGAGCCTCCTATTCCTTCATTCCCAGGTTGCTAAATAAAATACAAAATTTCCCTAGCATCCCACCGACGTTTCGCCAACCTGAACCGGCTTTATCGAGGTGCGGGATACTAATGCCGGGTCCTGACATTCACTTGGGTTTATGCTGATAGCAACCGGGACCCCGCAGATTTGAGCACGCTTCACCTTACGGGAGCCGGCCATGGACATAAATATATAGGGCAGGCTTATTTCCTACCAGGAGATTGGGCCCTAGATCATGTTCAAGGAAAAAACCCTACTGAAGTATTATAAAATTGCTAATAAAACCTATTTTTGTAATAAAACCTATTAATGTAAATATTAATGCCGATATTAATGTAAATATTAATTTATTTTGCATATATAGTCCAGCAAAGACTATTCATACAGAATAATGTAGAAGCACTTGGGTATACCTGTTTTAGTTGCTGTACCATAGGTTGTCTGCCATCTCAATTCCTTCTCTTGTGATATTGTTCTTCTCATGCAGCCATCATTTCCCATAATACCGCATGGTAGATGTAGTAGAATCTTAACACTGCACTAGCTCTCCCTCCTACACGCATCAAGTAATAGATCAGTGACACAGAGCATCTGTCCACTAACACTATAGAGTATCAGTGTATTCCAATGAGAGCTAGCTTTAGCCTGTCTCTTTATGATAGGTTTCTCCTGGTCAGCTCTTACCCACAGGAGATCTGTGTCAAGCTGCATCTCATAGGACACACTACAGAATTTGCACATAGCAGATAAGTCAGAGACATTGCATAAAACTGCCTCTAATCATTGTATGGACTCATCTAGTATATGACTATTCTCCTGGTCCCATAGATACACTAGAAATATCTTCAGCAGCACCCTGTGCATCTAGGGGCATACAGAGAGGCAAAAAGGGTGGGGCTTGGTGTCTGTGTGTGTGTATGGGGGGGGGGGGGTGTATTGGGTGGTTTTGAGAACTACCTGGAAGGATTTGCCTAGCTGATAATGTAATCCTGTAGTTCACAAAAAGTCAGTAACATAGGAGAGAATGATGTCCAGTCTACACAGAAATACATTCTATTTCCTGGGGGTCTGAGTGGGCTGTGATAATGAAAAAGCTAAAATTAAACAAATTACACTGCAGGAATATAAAGTTTTTTCTTTTATGCTTCTTAGGGGACAGACCAAACATTTTTTTTAAATGTAGCATTTAAGAGACTTTCTAACTTGTCGTTCTTTTGTCTTCTGTTGTATCAGCTGGATAAAGAAGTGAAGACCTTCTCCTTCTCAGTTGAACAAGAAATTCCTGTTGGAAACCTTCAGGCAGCTACTGCAACCATCCTAGATTACTATGAGACAGGTATATTTGTGTACACAGTCACTTACCTCATAAGAAGTATACACTCAATATGATGTGATGTGTAAAATCAATATTGAAACATCTATACAGTGGTCCCTCAAGTTACAATATTAATCGGTTCCAGGACGACCATTGTATGTTGAAACCATTGTATGTTGAGACCAGAACTCTATGGAAACCTGGTAATTGGTTCTGTAGCCACCAAAATGTCATCCAAAAATTAGAAAAAGTGAGGGTTAAAGAAAAATAAGTAGATAACTAATGTAGATAAAGCAAATCCTTCCATATAAAAGTAAGAAAGATCTGCTGGGAGCCGTAATCACTGTCTGTTTCAGTGTTTTCCAACCAGGGTGCCTCCAGCTGTTGCAAAACTACAACTCCCAGCATGCCCGGACAGCCTTTGGCTGTCCGGGCATGCTGGGAGTTGTAGTTTTGCAACAGCTGGAGGCCCCCTCGTTGGGAAACACTGGTCTATGTAGAGGACAGGAGCTTCTTCAGGGTCCTGTACAGTACACAATGTCCTAAAAAAGTAAAATGGAGTCGCCTTTACTTGGTGTCCAAAGGAGCAGGTAACCATGGCATAGGTTAAAAGTAGTACAGAACATGTAATACCTCCCTGTACTGTAGGGGGCGCTACCAGACAGCCAATCAGTGCATACACTTTAGGACTACAGGGATTTTACCAGTGAAATGCCCATTCTGATTGGTCGGTTCTTCCAGCCATTGACACGTTTCACAGATTCCATAGCATTGTATGTTGAGTCTGGTTTCAAGTTACAATGGTCCAGAAAAGATCATTGTATGTTGAAACTATTGTATGTTGAGGCCATTGTAAGTTGAGGGATCACTGTATATGGTTGTGATTTCAGAAAAAGTGCAGCTTAGTGTTCTATGCTCCTATTTATAGCTGTCAAAACCTATAAGGACTAATGCACAGTCTGTACTGTATCCCTATGGGCCTCCAGTGTAGTGTGCAGTGCAGTTACAGTATAACAACTGGAGAGCGTCAGGACACAGAACTCTACAATGGAAGTTTCTCAATACAGACGTCATGAACAGAAGTGATGTAACTAAGCAAGTCTACTATTGACTACGTTCGGTATATCTCCAAGGGTAGACAATGGGGGAGATTTATCAAAACTTGTCTAGAAGAAAAATTGCTGTGTTGCCCATAGCAACCAATCAGATCGCTTCTTTCACTTTTAACAAGGCCTCTGCAAAATTAGAGAAGCTATTTGATTGGTTGCTATTAGAGATGAGCGAACTTACAGTAAATTCGATTCGTCACAAACTTCTCGGCTCGGGAGTTGATGACTTATCCTGCGTAAATTAGTTCAGCCTTCAGGGGCTCCGGTGGGCCGGAAAAGGAGGATACATTCCTAGGAAAGAGTCTCCTAGGACTGTATCCACCTTTTCCAGCCCACCGGAGCACCTGAAAGCTGAACTCATCAACTGCCGAGCCGAGAAGTTCGTGACAAATCGAATTTACTGTAAGTTCGCTCATCTCTACTTGCTATGGGCAACTCAGCAACTTCTCCTCTGGACAGGTTTTGACAAATCTCCCCCAATATTTATTGCAGGAATCCTAAATGCAGGTGGCTGCAAAAAAAAAACCTGTATATATTTGGAAATGGACTAAACTTAGGCTGCATTTACACCTCGCTTTCACTGTACGGGTGCCCGATCTGGCTGGGGGAGGGGAAAACCGGGCGTATACCGTATTTTTCGGACCATAAGGCGCACTTAAAATCCTTAAATTTTTTCACGAATCAACAGTGCGCCTTATAATGCGGTGCTGGAGCCATGATGTATGGCTGTGTTTTCTGACCTAGAACTGATTGATGTGGTACACGGCGCTCAAAAATCTGTCACAATGTTTTAGCACGGCCAGCATGTTGTACTGTGTGACTGATAGCGTTGAGTTTGAAATCCGCTTCGTAAGCATATCTCTTAACAGGAGCCATTTTTGGGGCAGCAGTATAGGAAATGAATGAATGCACACACCTCCTTACTACGATGGCCGTAATGCCCAATCCAAGCAGTGCAGCTTCGTAGCTTACCAAAGCAAAAATGTGACTTACCGTATCAGAGTTTTGTTTCATTTAATGCACCTAATAACCCGGTGCGCTTTATGTATGAAAATAAACCCGTTAGCAGTCGATCATTGATATTGCGCCTTATAACCCGGTGCGCCTTATGGTCCGAAAAATACGGCACTACGGTTTTAGGTCCGGTCAGGAAACCGGACATGGGTCAAAAATGAGCCAACTGGAGTCACCGTTTGACTCCGGTCGGCTCATTAAAGGGTACCTCTCATCAAATAAACTTTTGATATATGTTAGATTAATGAATGTTGAATAACTTTCCAATAGCAGGTTAATGAAAAATATGCTTCTTTCTATTGTATTTTTCCCGATCAGTCCTGTCAGCAAGCATTTCTGACTCATGCTGGAGTCCTAAACACTCAGAGCTGCCAGCCTGCTTTGTTCACAGACAAACAGGCTGTGAACAAAGCAGGCTGGCAGCTCTGAGTGTTCTCCTTTGTGAACAAAGCAGACTGGCAGCTCGTAGTGTTTAGGACTCCAGCATGAGTCTGAAATGCTTGCTGCCAGGACTGGTAGGGAGACCCCTAGTGGTCATTTCTTCAAAGTGGAAAATTAAATGGAAAGAAGCATATTTTTTAATAACATGCAATTGTAAAGTTATTCTGCATACATTAATCTATAATATATCAAAAGTTTTTTTGATGAGGTACCCTTTAAAGTAAATGGATTTCAGCGCTGGTCCGGCTGGGGTACTGGAGCACCTGGTTTTCCCCTCCCCCAGCAGGATCCGGCACCTGTACAGTGAAAAAGATGTGTAAATGCAGCCTTAGATGCTGAAATTAATGGACTCTGCGTGGTATATACACCATGGTATATACCCGAGAAAAACAGAGCTATTCACACAAATTTATATGCAAAAGAATGACAAGCTTTATTGATACATAATATGACATACAATAAAATTAATAGTAAAACAAGAAGGAATGCAACAACAGAAAACATATGTCCCAGGCTTCCGTCTTTTCTGTTGTTGCATTCCTTCTTGTTTTACTATTAATTTTATTGTATGTCATATTATGTATCAATAAAGCTTGTCATTCTTTTGCAAATAAATTTGTGTGAATAGCTCTGTTTTTCTTGGGTATATATTATCTATTGGAGTCTATATATTATAGGTTTTTCTACACATGATTAGGGTATTCCTCACAATACAGTTCCCGTATCAGGTTTTTGATGAAAAACGGATTCCTCAAAACCTGACTAAACTGTATCAAAACGTGTGTACAAATTTTAACCCGTATACGGTTTGAAAAATGATGAACGGTTGCATCCGTTTTTTAAGAAAAAAATGTATATTTATTTTAACATGGGAGTCAATGGGAACCGTACAGAACTGTATGTGCGTACGGTTCCACCATACGGTTTTTTGACTTTGTACAGGTTTTTTTTCTTGGAATTTCAATCAAACAAGTGAAACTTTATTCAAAATGGAGTGAAAAGTTAAAAATGTATAAGTTTTTTCTTAAAAAACGGATGCAACCGGACATAATTTTTCAAACCGTAGTGGTAGACTACAGTTTTGAGTCCGGGTAAAAAACTGGCCAAAACCGTATGAGATGCAAAACGGACTAAACCGGATGATGCATTTAACATACGGTTTTCAATGTTAAGTCAATGCATACAGTTTTCTATCCAGTTCCATACGGTTTTTAACATGAAACCGTATTCGGGAACTGTATAACAAAAACATGGTGTGCATGCACCCTTATACTGTATTTGCCTTTTATTTGAGGCACGATATTTAAACTAATTATGGGTAGCTAATTTTGGGGCACCTCTTTACATATACAATTTTTACCCCAGGGTGTGTAATTGTTACATGTTTGTTTTTGTTCAACATATGGCTACACCATGGTATACAGTTTAATACCCAATGAGTTTGATGGCAGCTTCATAAAGCCACATGCAGATAGCTCCCCCTAGTGGCACAGGCAGACAGCCATTTAGCTCTCTAGCTGTATGAATGCTCTAGTTCAGATCTTTCCCTATGATCTCTACTAAAAGCCTCTGTATTAACTATATAGCATTACTAATACTATATTACTAATAGGTTGTTTTTTGTAATCCAGATTTTTAAATTTTGTAATGTTTTTTTAAATTCCAGATGACATCGCTGTGACAAAATACTACCACCCCTGTAGCAACAACGGTGAGGAAATGCTGATCTTATCTGAAGTAGCGTGTATAGGTGCTTAAAGGGGAACGCCGCCCCTAGACATCTTATCCCCTATCAAAAGGATGTCTGATCACGGGGGTCCCACCGCTGGGGACCCCCGAGATCTCCCTGCTGCACCCGGTATTTGGGTGCAGCAATGGAGGCTTGTGACGTCACACCCCCCCCCAATGCAAGTCTATGGGAGGGGGCGTGACTGTGAAGTCACGAGCCTCCGCCCCACATCGCCAGTCCTCCGGTGCGTAGCGAAGTTCGCTCCGTGTGGCAGGACCCCCAGCTTATCCCTTATCCTTTTGATAGGTGATAAGATGTCTAGGGGTGGAGTACCCCTCTAACTGAGATGCAGAGACTGTAGCTACTCTTGGGCCCTGAAGCCTCATCGAAAGACTCAAAAGGATCTGTTTCCTTATACGAAACCAGAATAATAACCGAGCAGGTCTTAGATGGATGTTCTGTTTCAGATTTTACATTGAGGCCCAGGAGTTTTATAACATGGGTTTTTCTATTATCTTGCATTGCCCCATTTTGAAAGAAGACAATTGCAGATAGTAAACCTTCTCACATACAGTGATGCAGTAATCTTGATGGTTTCAGTTCTCTTCTAACAAAATTTCCCTTCCCACAAAATTTAGGGATTACATTTTTATTAGATGGGGCGATTTCTTGAACATTCCCAGCAATATAATAAGTATTTTCCAGTGTAATACCTGAAAATGGAAAAAAAGAGACCGACGGGTGCGCCTTGTGCATTACCACTAACACAGATGGCAATGTTTAGACAGTAGCCGTCATTGGGCAAGAAGTGCCCCTAAGTAATGTCCGCTCACCTTGCGCGAATAGAATATTTGCGTATCAACCCACACCGTGGGTAACCAAAGTCAGGAACAGCTGCTAAGCCCGGGTCCCAGGGAAAGGAATGATCCGATTCTGATGGAGGTCAATGCAAAGAGAGAAAAAATGACCCCTGCGGTGGCGCTGCTAGTTCCGAAATTAAGTGGATGCCAGACCAGGAGTATAATGAAAACGCCGGAATGGTTTATTAAACATAAGAAAATAATAAAAGTACAGGGATGACGCGTTTCGGGGGAGCCATCCCCTTCCTCAGATCAGTGAAAGGGGGTGGCTCCCCCGAAACGCGTCATCCCTGTACTTTTATTATTTTCTTATGTTTAATAAACCATTCCGAAGAAAAGCTTTTCTTGATGTTATATGTGGCAGCTGATTGCACCCAGCTTATGATTATAACTTTAGGTGGTGTCCATCGTTTTTTTATCTTTAATAAACCATTCCGGTGTTTTCATTATACTCCTGGTATTTTTCTCTCTTTGCATTTTCCAGTGTAATAAACATTTTTATATGTTGCTGTGTCGGGTGTAAATAAAAAACAAAACAGGAGTGTTACGTACCTACCCGGTCCCCATGTTCCAGCACACTCGCTGCTTATTGCATTTCCTGCTTTTGAGATGAACCTTCAGAGCAAGACCTTTCATCCTGTCTAGTCCAGTTATTGGCTGCACAGGAAGGTTCTGTTGAAGCACCTGGTCTCGGAAACAGGGAGACACGGTTAGAAGCAGAGGAACAATAGTCGCCGCAACTAGTCGCCTGTTTTTCATGCGGGTATCTTGTCATAATTTTGGATCACCTTACTTCCACAGCAATCCAACCATTTGAAGAAGGTCACTTAGACTGAAACATTATGACTTTTTTTGCATTGTATGGATTGCTAAAAATGAGTACGCATACTCCAAATCTGGAGTGCCGAAATATGTATCAAGCTGTGGCAAGTCCAAGTGCCGGCCACAATTACTGGGATAAAGGGGAGAAAAGGGAGAGCGCTTCTTGGTGTGATAAAAGAGAGATAATCAGTATAAAAGGGAAATAAGACAGGAGCTCACCAGTTGTGGTTGTGTATCGTCATACACAACAATGGTAAGCGCATCAAAAGGTAGTGTGTACGCAGCCATCCGGCTAGGCAAGGTATTCAATAGGTCTGGCTTCAAGGAGAATGCCAGCTCCACGGGGCGCAGTATACAAAAGGAATGGAGATCAGATAAAATCGAGGTAATTTATTTCCCAAGATGCAACGTTTCGCTGTGGGAAAGCAGCTTCATCAGAGGCCTTTGTGCGACTTTTTAAAAGCCAGTTTTGTAAGCCAGATCTGTTCTGGTGTAGGTTTTTTGTGTAATTGAAGGCTGTGCGACAAACCTGCAACTTTTTTTTTTTTTTAGAAAAGTCACATGCCGTAAATCACTGACCACTGCAAAGTAAAAAGCCGTTCCCGTGTATAACATCTGTTCAGTGAGAAATCGTGCAGGCTGGCGTACCACTAAATGTCACAACTATTTTGCAACAAATATACACAAAAAATACAGTGTAAATCCCTTCATAAATTCCCCCATAGTGCGTGTCTCTTAATTGCAGGTTGCACCCGGACTTGCCACTTGAAGCAGTGACAAATCCAGGTGCCTCTATCATTATGGAGTCACAAGTGCCAATGGCAGTCTCCCAATAATTGTATTCAATCGGTCTGGCTGCAAGGAGAACGCTGGCTCCATGGGGCGCAGGATACAAAAGGAATGGAGATTAGATAAAATCTAGGTAATTTATTTCTCAAGATGCAACGCATTTCGCTGCAGGAAAACAGCTTCATCAGGCATCTTGCAGCCAGACCGATTGAATACAATTATTGGGAGACTGCCAGTGGCACTTGTGACTCCATAATGATAGAGGCACCTGGATTTGTCACTGCTTCAAGTGGCAAGTCCGGGTGCAACCTGCAATAAAGAGAAACGCACTATGGGGGAATTTATGAAGGGATTTACACTGTATTTTTTGTGTATATTTGTTGCAAAATTGTTGTGACTTTTAGTGGTACGCCAGCCTGCACGATTTCTCACTGAACAGATGTTTTACACGAGAACGGCTTTTTACTTTGCAGTGGTCAGTGATTTACGGCATGTTACTATTCTGGAAAAAAAAGTTGCAGATTACACAAAAAAACTACACCAGAATAGACCTGGCTTACAAAACTGGCTTTTAAAAAGTCACACAAAAAGTTGCGCGAATATTCATAGTCACTTGTGACATAAGCACCTGTGCCTACTGAGCGCTCATGTAACCAGCGACCATGAATGATCAAATCCAGCCGGCGGGCCCGCCTCCAGCACGCAATTCACAGAAGAAAGAAGCCGATCTTCAGAGGGACCGGGTATATATTTTAGTCAGAGAGACCGCAGTGGTCTCCTGTTCGCCCCCACTATTACCCGGTGTATTGGGTTTAGTGTGGGTGAACGGGTGACCGTTTTCCTTTAATTTGTTTAGAACAGTGATCAAGCACGCGAGTTGCGGAAACAGCTAAATGAGAGTGCTGGTGAGGAAGAACAAGGGCTGCCATATTAGTGATCAGTGGGGAAAACACTCCCTTTAGCCACATGGGCATGCGCGTAAGAACCTGCAGCCATCAGCCAGTGGTGGATTAAAGGGAAAAATCATCAGATTTCACCCTACATAACGCTTGGCAAAGAATTATTATGGTCCAATATCCAAGTATGACGCCCAAATACAAGGAATCCAACTCCGCCGGTAACGATGTCTTCCAGAAATTTTCAGCGTAAAGAATTATAACGGGTAAAATCTTTATCCTCACCATCTCCGGGGGACGCGCCTGCCCCCAGGGATGGTGAGGATATGAAGTAATAAACTAGTAACTGCCGCGCCCGCGTTATATAGGGTAAAATCTGATGACTGGTTCCCTTTAAAGGGGTACTCCGCTGCTCAGCATTTGGAACTGTTCCAAACGCTGGAGCCGGCGCCAGGAACTCGTGACGTCATAGCCCCACCCCCTCAATGCAAGTCTATGGGAGGGGGCGTGACACTGTCACGCCCCCTCCCATAGACTTGTATTGAGGGGGCGGAGCATGACGTCAAGAGGGGGCTATTACGTCACGGGCTCCCAGCTCCAGCATTTCCAAACGCTGAGCAGCGGAGTACCCCTTTAAGTGTACTACAAGTGCTGAGCTGCTCACAATACTTGCCCCCTCCCATATTTCTATACATGAGAAAGTGACAGAGCTAAGAGCCAAATAGCTATTTGTACCATCATAGTTTTTAACTAGATCTGCATCCTGGGGATCCACTGGTAGGCCTCTCTTTCCTGCTAGGACCGGTCTTGGTTGCGGTCTAAACCGCCCGTATTATAAGCCACTATTGATGTCAGCATTTGTCATCCCTTGCTAATAATTATCGAATCCCTCTTATGGCTAAAGGAAGATTCTTAAAATATTGGTAAAATTGCTGTAGATGCCCTTGTATAACGTATTCTTCCTTGTGACATTCCATTATCTGTTCTTTAATTTCTCCAGGTAATGTATCGAAGAACGATGAGTAGAACATCACGGAATAGGAGATGGAAACATCAGAAAATCTGTGAGGCCTTATGAGGAAAATAGACCCTGAGTGTTTCATAATTCCAGTATAATATATCTTTTCTTTACACAGAGTATCCGGTGCTCCTTTTTTTATATGTTGATGTTTTATGTGATTTTTAAGTCAGATTAAAGCAACTGTTCTATTATAGAGTGTGTGGTGGATTTTTGGTTTCATAGGTATTTAAAGTGTCCCTGTCATATAGAAAAGCTTTTGACAAGTTTTGACATCACTGGATATTGCCGAGAGAAATGCACATTAGTGCCCTTCACCCAGCTGGCATTGATCTACATGGAGCAGCACCAGACAGACTCCATTATAGCAGCTAAAACAAAGGAAAGCACTCCGTAGTGTGACAACGTAGGTACATATGGAAGACGAACACAAGATAAAGGTGCTCACCCTCGGTGGTTGTACTGGACCAAGTACAACAATGGAAAAGCATATAAAAGATCAGTAGATCATGGATCCAGCAGCCGCTCCTGGGATAGACAGCATGCCTGATGAAGCAGTTTTCCGCGAAACGCGTTGCATTGTGGGTAATAAACCTTTCTTGCCTCACCTGAGTTCCATGATCCTGAGTTTCTTGGAGGTGTCTGTGAGACTCCATTATAAGCCTATCACATGCTTCTCCCGGCAATATTTACAGATCACTCAGGGTCTCAACACTCAGACCCCGCCGGATGAAAACTTTTGCGATTGGAAGGAATGAGAAAACTTGCCTGATTCTAAACTCCTCATATGGAGAGGGATGGTAGATATTGAAGTAAGTGGTCATGTCTATTCATTTATAGGGCAACAGAAAATCAAAGAAACACTTTACATTTTTTCACTGTTCACCAGTGAAACATATATGGAGGGAATATAGGAATAGCTAGGAATATGTCTTCCAGCAGGGGTCAAGTCCTGGGAAAAAAAAGTGTGGGAACTCACCCAAGATTTCCACGCATGGGCTGGTCCTGCTAATGGGAATGGTGTTCCTGCTGTGGAAAAAGTGCAGGAACTCAGTTCCCACACGTTCCTGCAGGACTTGTACCCTGTCTTCTAGTCCTCATAAGTGCTGGTTATGGGTAAGCAGACCACTGCATGAACAGCTTGGGATCTGGTGAACATGGCCATGTGATTCATTTGATTTAAAAAAGAGCAAACTGATGGGAGGTAGTATGATGTTCTGGGCAATGTTCTCCTGGGAAACCTCCTGGAATCATGTGGGTGTTACTATGACATGTTACACCTAACTAAATATTGTTCAGACCCAATACACCACTTTATGTCAGTGCTATTTCCGAATGCAGTGTTTCCCAACCAGGGTGCCTCCAGATGTTGCAAAACTACAACTCCCAGCATGCCTGGACAGCCTTTGGCTGTCCAGGCATTCTGGAAGTTGTAGTTTCGCAACACCTGGAGGCGCCCTGGTTGGGAAACACTGCCCTAATGGCATTGGCATTTTTTAGCAGGACGATGCATCGGCCACACTGCAAAATTGTTTAGGGATAGTTTAAAGGGGTACTCCACTGGAAAAAACATTTTTAAATCAGTTGGTGCCAGAAAGGTAAACAGATTTGTAAAATCTTCTATTTAAAAATCTTAACCCTTCCAGTACTTATCAGTTGCTGTATGCTCCACAGGAAGTTCTTTTCTTTTTAATTTTCCTTTATGTCTGACTACAGTGCTCTCTGCTGACACCTCTGTCCATCTTAGGAACTGTCTTGGGTAGGAGCAAATCCCCATAGGAAACCTATCCTGCTCCGGACAGTTCCTAAAATGGACAGCAGGTGTCAGCAGAGAGCACGGTGGTCAGACATAAAGGAAATTCAAAAAGAAAAGAACTTCCTGTGGAGCATACAGCAGCTGAAAAGTACTGGAAGGATTAAGATTTTAAATATTAGTCATTTACAAATCTGTTTAACTTTCTGGCACCAGTTGATTTAAATTACTTCTATTTAAAAATCTTAATCCTTCCAGTACTGACATCTCTGTCCATTTTAAGAACTGTCCAGTGTAGGAGAAAATCCCCATAGCAAACATATGCTGCTCTGGATAGTTCCTAAAATGGACAGAGATGTCAGCAGAGAGCACTGTGCTCGTGATGTCAGCAGAGAGCATTGTGTTCCAAAAAGAAAATAATTTCCTCTGTAGTATTCAGCAGCTAATAAGTATTGGAAGGATTAAGATTTTTTAATTTACAAATCTGTTTAACTTTCTGGCACCAGTTGATTTAAAAAAAAATAAATAAAAAAAAAGATTTCCACCGGAGTACCCCTTTAAAGGGGAGCCAGAAAATTAAACAGATTTGTAAATGACATCTATTTCAAATCATTAAGCCTTCCAGTACTTATCAGCTGCTGTATACTGCAGGAAGTTGTGTTGTTCTTTCCAGTCTGACTACAGTACTCTCGATTGCTCTGCTGACACCTCTGTCCGTGTCCAGAGCAGGAGAGGTTCCCTATGGGTATCTGCTCCTGCTCTGGACAGTTCCTGATATGGGCAGAGGTGGCAGCAGAGAGCACTGTGGTCAGAGTGGAAAGAACTACACAACTTCCTGCAGTATACAGCAGCTGATAAGTACTGGAAGGCTTAATGATTTGAAATAGATGTCATTTACAAATCTGTTTAATTTTCTGGCTCCCCTTTAAAGGGGTACTCCTTTTTTTCCTCCGGAGTATCATCCCAATGTCTTGGTGTCAGATCACATAACAACTTCATAGGTTTCATGGAGTCTCCATAAGGGTCAGAGCTTTTTGGTAGCATGCAGGGAACCTAAACCATATTAGGTAGGTGGTTTTAATGTTATGGCAGATCAGTGCAAATATTTTGATTACCAGAACATTTATTTTATTATATTATGTTTTTATATCTTCAGTAGCAAAAATAAATATAGAATGAATTTCATAATTACAAAAAGCTGTGCGCTAAATAGTCTATATGTCAGGGAATACAAAAAAAATATATATATAGCAGCACCTTTCTGCGTCTAGTATTGCACCTCATTAAGTGAATTACCATGAGATGCAATACCAGACACTGCCATGAAGAAGAGTGGCGCTGTTACTTAGGCCTCGTTCACATTGCAGTCGGACTCCGCTATTCAGAGTTCTGCCGGCAATCTGTTTAGAAGGACGGGAGTTTAGCGGAGAATAAAAAAAGCGCAAGCGCTATTTTTTCACTGTTAAATTCCTGTAAAACTATCGGATCACTGATGGACCCCATGCAAGTGAATGGGGTCTGTCAGGACCTATTAGTAGCAGTTTCCATCCGTTTTAGGGTCCGATTGGGTCCTATTAGTAGCAGTTTGCACCCACTTTAGGGTCTGATTGGCTGAATTTTTTTTTAAAAAAAGAGCCAATTGGAACCTTAACGTGTCAGATGCGAATGGCAATGTGAACCTTGCCTTAAAGGGGTACTCCGGTGGAAAACTTTTTTTTTTTAAATCAACCAGTGCCAGAAAGTTAAACAGATTTGTAAATTACTTTTATTAAAAAATGTTTATCCTTCCAGTACTTATTAGCGGCTGTATACTGCAGAGGAAGTTCTTTTCTTTTGAGATTTCTTTTCTGTCACGACCATAGTTCTCTCTGCTGACACCTCTGTCCATTTTATGAACTGTCCAGAGCAGCATATGTTTGCTATGGGGATTTTCTCCTACTCTGGACAGTTCCTGACATGGACAGAGGTGTCAGCGGAGAGCACTGTGGTCATGAAAGAAAAGAAATCCAAAAAGAAAAGAATTTCCTCTGTAGTATACAGCCGCTCATAAGTACTGGAAGGATTAAGATTTTTTTAATAGAAGTAATTTACAAATCTGTTTAACTTTCTGGCACCAGTTGCTATAAAAAAAAAAATATAAAGTTTTCCACCGGAGTACCCCTTTAAGAAAACAAAGCAAAAACTGCAAAAGACATTACATCTTCTCCAGTGATCTTCATCAGAAGGATGTGTAATACTTTTCCATGGTGCTAATGATGTCGCTGTTCCTTTCGAGAGTATCAATGACCCGCTGCAGTATAGTCTCATTGATGCTGGAACCTAATGTTAGTTGCACACAGTTCAGGATGTGGAGGAGGTGGCATCCTTTATCCGCATCTAAAGTAAAAGATGATGGATTTTAAGAATATTCAGACAAGAAACACATATACATACAGTATATATATATATATATATATATATATATATATATATATATATACAGTACAGATCAAAAGTTTGGACACACCTTCTCATTCAGAGTTTTCTTTATTTTCATGACTATGAAAATTGTAGATTCACACTGAAGGCATCAAAACTATGAATTAACACATGTGGAATTATATACATAACAAAAAAGTGTGAAACAACTGAAAATCTGTCATATTCTAGGTTCTTCAAAGTAGCCACCTTTTGCTTTGATTACTGCTTTGCACACTCTTGGCATTCTCTTGTTGAGATTCAAGAGGTAGTCACCTGAAATGGTTTTCACTTCACAGGTGTGCTGGTGTGGAGGAGGAGGTGTGATGGTGTGGGGGGTGCTTTGCTGGTGACACTGTTGGGGATTTATTCAAAATTGAAGGCATACTGAACCAGCATGGCTACCACAGCATCTTGCAGCGGCTGCTATTCCATCTAGCTTGCGTTTAGTTGGACGATCATTTATTTTTCAACAGGAGAATAACCCCAAACACACATCCAGGCTGTGTAAGGGCTATTTGACCAAGAAGGAGAGTGATGGGGTGCTGCGCCAGATGACCTGACCTCCACAGTCAATGACCTGAACCCGATCGAGATGGTTTGGGGTGAACTGGACCACAGAGTGAAGGCAAAAAGGGCCAACAAGTGCTAAGAATCTCTGGGAACTCCTTCAAGACTGTTGGAAGACCATTTCAGGTGACTACCTCTTGAAGCTCATCAAAAGAATGAGTGTGCAAAGCAGTAATCAAAGCAAAAGGTGGCTAGAATCTAGAATAAGACATATTTTCACACTTTTTTGTTATGTATATAATTCCACATGTGTTAATTCATAGTTTTGATGCCTTCAATGTGAAACTACAATTTTCACAGTCATGAAAATAAAGAAAACTCTGAATGAGAAGGTGTTTTGGTCTGTACTGTGTGTGTATATATATATATATATATATATATATATATATATATATATAGTGTGATAATTCACATACAGCAATAGGTTCCTATTGTACCATGCAGTATAACAGAAACTTACAGTATACATCAGGTTCTTAACATACACTCCTGAGCTTTTCACTCAAAACTTGCCATGTTCAGTCCCCAAGTCCGTCTTTTATGGTGTAGTGCAGTGTTTCCCAAACAGGGTGCCTCCAGCTGTTGCAAAACTACAACTCCCAGCATGCCCGGACAGCCGTTGGCTGTCCGGGCATGCTGGGAGTTGTAGTTTTGCAACAGTCAGAGGCCCCCTGGTTAGGAAATGCTGGTGTAGTGCATCCCATCCAACATAACACAGCCAAGCTGATCTGCTTCACTGCTGCTCTGACAGTGTTCACACACCTGTAAGAGAAGGTTCAGGACACCGACACCACCAGCACTGGACTATTTTAATGACTTTGGGCACGTTCCCACTTGGTGTATATGCAGCGTTTTTCACACTGCGCAAAATCTGCAGCAGCAGCGGGAAATGCGCTGCGTATCCCTCGCTCACCATACACACAAGGCTTTCTGGAGGCAGTGAGTTTTGGAGGCAGGGCTGTGTGCCGGAGTAACTGTGATGAGCGGCTCCGCCTCCATAACTCCCTACACACACGTAGGGCTGCCGCCGGAAAGCCTTGTGTGTATGGTGAGCGAGGGATACGCAGCGTATTTCCTGCTGCTGCTGCAGATTTTGCGCAGAGTGAAATACGCTGCGTAAACGCCAAGTGGGAACGCACCCTTTATGTCCAGATCCTTCATTCACACCCAAAACCCGGATCTAAACTCCAGTCTTATGTCACTGAGGCAAGAAGCCTGAGATACAAACCTCCCATCCACCATTTTACCAGTTGCATGCTTACAGAACATATACAAATCCCCTCAAAGAACCAGGGCTGGTCAACCTGACATATTGTGGCAGTCTCAAATGTGGTCAAAAAGGAGATGTCCGGTGCGGACTATTCTTATTCCACCCTGCCTGGGCTGCAAAAAATAAAATAAAAATAAACTCTCACTTACCTTACTACGTTCCGCCGGAGCTCCGCAACAGCTGATCAGCCGGTCTGTCTACTTCCTTTAGCCCAGACCGTCACACGGCGCTTCAGCCTATCACCAGCTGAGGAGGGATATTTCTGTGGCCGGTGACAGGCTGAAGCGCCGTGTGACGGTCCGGGCTAAGGGGAAGTAGACCGGCCGATCGATCAGCTGTAGCGGAACGTAGGAAGGTAAGTGAGAGTTTGTTTTCTCTTTTTTTGCAGCCCGGGCATGATGGAATAAGAATAGTCCGTACCCGACATCTCCTTAACTCTAACGATCAAATTTAGCCTGGGCCTGGTTAAAGGGGTTTTCTGGGCAAAAGTTATTGATGATCTATCCACAGGATTGGCGCCAGGTTACTGCAGCGCAGCTTCAGGGCTCAATCACATTGGCACTGCAGCTCTGTTCACGGAGCTCTGTTTGCAGATTCTGTTAAAATGATGAGAGTTAGGGCTCGTTCACACAGCCGCCTGCTCCCGTCAAAAAATACCCGTTATACAACCCGTTTGCTAATTTTGCAAACGGGTTGTAAAGGGCTGTAAACGGATTCCATTGATCTCCATGGGATTTTGTTTTACAGTCCTTTATCACCCGTTTGCACCTGTTATGTTTCTAACCCGTTATTTTTGACGGCCAAAAGACGTTCCATGCACAATTTTTTTGCCCGTCAAAAATAACAGGTGAAAAACGGGTCTTTTAAATTTAACATTGAAGTCTATGGGAAACGGGTTACAAATGGGTTACCCTAATGTACCCGTTTGTCCCCGTTAATTTCAATCTTAGCCTTACCTTTAAAGGCAAGAAGATCCTCAAAAACCCCAAAGCTTCACATATTACACAAAATATAGTGCTTACTAGTTCACCAGTAATACCCCCTAATGACCAGTAGGTGGTGATATATTTCAACCACCGCAGCACCTGCACTGTTACATAGACAGTCCAGCAAAAAGTCACTCACGTCTCTGCCTCCGGCAATCCTCCTGGATGATGTTCAGAGCTAATTTATGTAACTCCTTGTCCTGATCAGTCACCTGCATGGAAATTAACTTTAATTACAAGCCGCACATACGTAAAATGTGATGCAGAAATTTTTTATATAGCGCTTTGTTTTAAAGGGGTAGTCCAGTGCTGACAAACGTATTCCCTATTCTAAGGATAGGGGAAACGTTTCAGATCGCGGGGGGTCCAACCGCTGAGGCCCCCCGCGATCTCCTGTACGGGGACCCAGCAGCCCGCGGGAAGGGGGCGTGTTGACCACCGCATGAAGCGGCGGCTGAAACACTCCCTCAATACAACTCTATGGAAGAGCCGGAGCGCTGCCTTCTGCAATCTCCGGCTCTGCCATAGCGATGTATTGAGGGGGCGTGTCAGCTGCCGCTTCGTGCGGTGGTCGACATCCGCTATCTGGCCAGCGAGCTGGGGCCCCATACAGGAGCTCGCAGGGGGGGGCCTAGGGGATACGTTTTTCAGCACTGGACTACCCCTTTAAAAGGTTTTTAGAATAGTATATTAAAGGGGTTATCCAGGAATAGAAAACAGAGCTAATATCTTTCAAAAACCGCTCCCCGTCTGTCTCCAGGTTGGGTGTGGTTCTGCAGCTCAGATTCATTGAAGTGAATAGAGCCAAGTTGTAATACCACACACAACCTGGAGACAGACAAGGAGCGGTATTTGAAAGAAATTAGCTCTGTTTTTCTATTCCTGGATAACCCCTTTTAAAAGGGAAACTGTCATGTAAAATTGCTACGAACTGCTTAAAGGGGTACTCCGGTGCTTAAACATCTTATCCCCTATCCGGTGCTTAAACATCTTATCCCCGTTTGTAATCAGTGCCCGGAGCTTGTTCGCTCCGGGACTGATTACCGGCAACCGCAGGGCCGGCGGCCTGTGACGTCACGCCTCCGCCCCTCAATGCAAGCCTATGTGAGGGGGCGTGATAGCTATCACGCCCCCTCCTGTAGGCTTGCATTGAGGGGCGGAGCGTGACATCACATGGGGGCGGAGGCGTGACGTTACACGCCGCCGGCCCTGCGGTCGCCGGTAATCAGTCCCGGAGCGAACAAGCTCCGGGCACTGATTACAAACGGGGTGCCGCGTGCATGATCCCGGGGGTCCCCAGCGGTGGGACTTCCGCGATCAGGCATCTTATCCCCTATCCTTTGGATAGGGGATAAGATGTTTAAGCACCGGAGTACCCCTTTAAAGGGGTACTCCGCCCCTAGACATCTTATCCCCTATCCAAAGGCAACCACAGCTGTCACGCCCCCTCTCATAGTTTTGAACGCCGGGGTGCCAGGAAGGAGTTCATGGGGTCCCAGCGACCAGACCCCCTGCGATCAGACATCTTATCCCCTATCCTTTGGTTAGGGGATAAGATGTCTAGGGGAGGAGCACCCCTTTAACAGAAAGTGTCCCAACCAGGGTGCCTCCAGCTGTTGCAAAACTACAACTCTCAGCATGCCCGGACAGCCAAAGGCTGTCCGGGCATGCTGAGAGTTGTAGTTTTGCAACAGCTGGAGGCACCCTGGTTTGGAAACACTGCAGTAGGCATTGTATGCAAACAACTCCTGTGCAGGTCTTTATACTAAAGATGCCAAAGTAGTTGTCACGATTTTACAGCCCATTGACTAATGGAAGAAATTCTGTATGATCAATCTGAAGAGCAGATGGTATAGCAGTTAATCCCTAATATAGTCTCTTACCTGATAAACACCTGTCTTGTGCCCCTTTAGGTAGACAATGCCTTTTTCCCGAAGTAACTGTATGGCGTCTTTAAATACATTATGAATTTCTCTAGATGTGACACTTGAGCCTTCCTTATAATAGAAAACAATGCAGATATCACCGATCAGTAATACAGAATCTATTTATACAAGAATAATAGCGGTAATGATAAAAATCCCCAACTATTCTCCATGTCACATTCAGCCATTTTGTTATTATTTTAAAAGTGACAAGCACCCATGTCTGCTGAAACATTAACTTTGGGGGTTGTTTATGGACAGCAAAATATTAATACAAATATTACAAAAAATAAATCAATCTTGTTATTGATATTTTTACTTTAAATATATATATATATATATATATATATATATATATATATATATATATATATATACACATACACACACACTGCTATTGTTGCTCTCATTCTGCAAATTAACATGTTCTGCCGGCGCCAGAACCATCCGGAAATGTGCCGTCTCAAACAGACAGCAATGCATTTCCGAGCGGTTTCTACCAAGGAATGAATAGGTTTGTTCTTTTGGGGGACATTGGAATTATTTATTTTGCCGTGAGCACGATGCGGCAGAATCCTATTGAAAACAAAGGGACTCAACAGAATTTCCGAGCGGAATTTGGTGTCGGATTCTGCCCTGAAATTGTTGTGTAATCATGGCCTTAAAGGGGTATTCCAGTTTTTTTTTTTTTATTTGACTATGCTGCAGGGGCTGTAAAGTTAGTGTAGTTCATAATATAGTGTCTGTACCTGTGTGTGACGTTTTTTTCACAATTCTTCTGTGATTTTAACCCCAATTTTTATTTTTAACAGCATACAAAATGACTTTTGTCTCAGATTTTTCCCAGGTTGCAATGCAGCTGAGACCTGACTCACTAGTCAGCTGATTGAAAACCACAGGTCTTTTGGATGGATGCAGCTCATTTATGTTTCAATGGGTGGGGTGGCTGATGTGTGGGAGGGGGGGAAATGGAATTATAGGATTTGTAGGCAAAAGAAGAAAAGTCTAACAGGAAATACCAGTTCACAAAAAGCTAGCCACAGTGTTATGGTAATCTCACAACATAGCCATTTATCCCCAAGACAAGTGCAGATCCTTCCTAAGCATGTCCATTACTGTCTGCCAGGTACGTACTAAAATCACCTTATGGTGGATAACCCCTTTAACCATGCTAACACCCAGTAGTTTATAGCTAAATATTCAATATTCTGGGATAACAATATAGATAGTCTACTCCTTAGGATAGTCCATCGATATTGGATAATCAGCTATTTAAATAAGCTGTTGCACTCAGAGGAGCAGTGTAGCCCCGTTATTATTTACATGGCGCCATACACCTGCACTCCATACAATTAGAATCAGTTTTATGGACCATTGCAACTTTGTACCATTTACTTGAAAGAAAAAAAGACTATTAGGGTATTAGGGAATTTCCATGCAGAATTGACTCCATGTGCAGCAGTCTCCTCCGAAATGTCTGCACGGACTTCAAGCACTGTCCATTAGACTACAGAGCTGTTCCAGGCAGATTCTGCCAAAATAGTCAACATGCTCCCTAGGGGCAGTGTACCCCTTTAATTCCTTATCGGAAGTTCCATAAGCAGAACTTTCAAAGTGCACTAGGAGCAGTAACCTTCCATTCAAATCAATGGGAGGCTGCTGCATACAGAATCCACGCTGTAGTTCAGTGTGAACATACCCATACAGTAGGAGATGTCCAGAGCATTTAATGGGTATTTCCATCTGAAGAATTTATTTCTAAGAACAAGGACAAAATTATCCAAAGAATGAATAGTGCACACTGTACTGGAGGTACTCCAAAGGGGAAGAAAAAACAACAACAATATTTTCAAAGCAACTGTTGTTAAAAAACGTATACATATTTGTAAATTACTTCTATTTAAAAATCTCAATCCTACCCGTATTTATCGGCTGCTGTATGCTCAAGAGGAAGTTGTGTAGTTCTTTCCATTCTGACCACAGTGTTCTCTGCTGACATCTCTGACCATGTCAGGAACTGTCCAGAGTAGGAGCAAATCCCCATAGAAAACCTCTCCTGCTTCAGACAGTTCCTGACACAGACAGAGGTGTCTGCAGAAAGCACTGGGGTCAGACTGAAAAGAACTATACATGTTCATACAGCTGCTGATAAGTACTGGAAGGATTAAGAGTTTTAAATAGATATAATATACAAATCTGTATAGCTTTCTGGCACCAGTTGATTTTTAAAACATTTTTATACCCCTGGCACTGGGTAAATAAAAAGAATTCCCATCCACACCCACATAAGACAATGCTTGGGACATGAAAACCAACAGTGACCCCAGTATATACCGTACATACCCCCGCCTCAGTATTATGGCTTGGTTTGGTGGCAGTGGACAGTAGGATTGGCACACTTTCCAGTTCACCTTGGTAAAAATTGCAGATTTGGTTTTCATCCAGAAACTCCTTTATTTTTTCACTCAGCTGTAAAATGAGGCCAGAATGTGACAACACAGCATCATGTCTGATGTAAAAAAAAAGACAAGAAGGACATTTTAAAGGGGTATTCCAGGCCAAAACTTTTTTTATATATCAACTGGCTCTTAATCCTTCCAATAGTTATTAGCTTCTGAAGTTGAGTTGTTGTTTTCTGTCTAACTGCTTTCTGATGACTCACGTCCCGGGAGCTGTGCAGTTCCTATGGGGATATTCTCCCATCATGCACAGCTCCCGGGACGTGACATCATCATTGAGCAGTTAGACAGAAAACTTCAGAAGCTAATAACTATTGGAAGGATTAATATTTTTTAATAGAAGTAATTTACAAATCTGTTACCTTCCGGAGCCAGTTGATATATAAAAAAAGTTTTTGCCTGGAATACCCCTTTAAGAAAGATTTTTTTTTTGAATATCATGCACATTCACTAGTTGTACAGCGCCATTTGTTTTAATTCAGCGCAGCTATATCGAAGCACTTTATTACTCTAATTTGGTGATGTGATCACCAGTTTGTTTCACAGTGTTTAACATGTCGAAAGGAAGTCAAGTCCTGTGTCAGCTGACTTCCTGTGAACTACAGGATGACATCATCACCTACCAGACCTCCCCCTCCTAGCAGGTCACAGACCCCTCCCCACCCAGATTTGTTCACTCCTTATGTTGCTACCTATGGGATTAGGATATATAAATAGTAGGTGTACACCTTCCCTGAGGCTGTGTCCACACATCGCCTTTCTTGCTGCGTTTGTTCTGTTTTAGTTGTGATTTTTTACCTCAATTGTGCAAAACACTGTAAAAATGTGTTATTTTTACCCAGATTTTGGAACATCGCAGCAGAAGTAGAAAAAATGTGAAAAATTCTGTAAAAATTGTTATTAACTGTCTATTGTTATTAAAGGTCAAATCACTTTCGCCTCATGACAATATTTCTCCAAGCAAATGCACTTGGAATAAGAAAATGCATCATAGTCGCACAGAGTGAACTGACACTAGCCCACTTACCGTATATACTCGAGTATAAGCCGACCCGAATATAAGCCGAGGCCCTAATTTTACCCCAAAAACCCAGGAAAAGTTATTGACTCGACTATAAGCCTAGGGTGGGAAATAAATCATCCCCCCCTGTCATCATCCCCCTCGTCATCATCACCATGTCATCATACCCCTCCCCCCCCCCTTCATCATCACCGCCTGTCAATCCCTTCAATTAGTGGTCTTCAACCTGCGGACCTCCAAATGTTGCAAAACTACAACTCCCAGCATGGTTGAAGACCGCTGCCGGGCCTTGGTCATCATCCAGACCCTTTTGTTTTGTACTCACCTCCCCTCGGTGGGAAGGAAGGGTCAGCTGGTCCGGGCCATCTATGCTGCAGGGACCGTCCGGTGGGGAGGGTTAGTCGTTCTGGGCTGTACATCTTCACCAGGAGGCCTTCTTCTCCGCTCCGGGCCGGCCCCGGACTAGGGACGTCGCCTTGACGACGACGCACAGGGACGTCCCTGCGAGTCCAGGGCCGGCCCGGAGCGGAGAAGAGGGCCTCCTGGTGAAGATGTACAGCTCAGAACGACTAACCCTCCCCACCGGACGGTCCCTGCAGCATAGATGGCCCGGACCAGCTCACCCTTCCTTCCCACCGAGGGGAGGTGAGTACAAAACTAAAGGGGGGTCTGGATGATGACGAAGGCCCGGCAGCGGTCTTCAACCTGCGGACTTCCAGATGTTTCAAAACTACAACTCCCAGCATGCCCGGACAGCCGATGGCTGTCCGGGCTTGCTGAGAGTTGTAGTTTTGCAACATCTGGAGGTCCGCAGGTTGAAGACCACTGAGAAGGGATTGACAGGCGGAGAGTTCACTCGAGTATAAGTCGAGGGGGGTGTTTTCACTCAGCTTATACTCGAGTATGTACGGTATTAGACTAATAAGGTCATCTGGGTGAGCTCCAGCACCAAGCTGCTTGATAAAATGATGAGCTGGAGTGATCAACCACCTGATCCTCAGCCGGTGGATTCACGAGGAATGTAGTCTGCGTTACAGAATCACTTTAGTGATGGATTGACATGCAAAATTGAGCCTATGTTATGTCTGCCACATCAGATAAAACAGGTAAGCACAAGGCATGCACAAACACCTCTACATTATTCTCTAATAGCCTATGCTGCATTATATAAGCAATAAAAAATAAATTTCCAAAGTGATTGTTTAACCCAAGACAATTTTTACAATTAATAAATGTCATTGTTTTCTAATGTTGTGGTCAACTGTACTTTTCCCCTGAACTGGTCAAAAGGAAGCTGCTCTTTACATCTACATTAGACCATGTTCACACAGCTCAGTTCTGCTCCAGTAGATGGAACATGTGCATTCAGTCTATGACTTTCCATTTACACACCACATTACTGTACTGTTTTCGAACATCACGTTGATCTAAAAAGAAGATTATAGCTATGACCAGATAAACACAGACTGGCAGTGCAGGAGACGTGACTGTGTGACAATGACTTATTTTTAGCCCCATGAAGATTTCTTTGTAGATCAGTGTTTCCAAACCAGTGTGCCTCCAGCTGTGGCAAAGCTACAACTCTCAGCTGTCTGGGCATGCTGGGAGTTGTAGTTTTGCAACAGCTGGAGGCACACTGGTTGGGAAACACTGCTGTAGATTTTTGAGTGTTCTAAAAAAAAAAACTTTTTTGTATATGATTGTTCAGACACCTAAATGGGAACTGTCAGAATCAAAAACATTTATGTACAGTGATCCCTCAACTTACAATGGCCTCAACATACAATATTTTCAGTATACGGGGGTCTTTTCTGGACCATTGTAAGTTGAAACCAGACTCAACATACAATGTAAGGACAGTCTAGATCTGTGAAACGTGTCAATGGCTGGAAGAACTGACCAATCAGAATGGGCATTAACTGGTAAAACACCTGTATTACTGAAGTGTATGCACTGACTGATGTCTGGTAGCGCCCCCTACAGTACAGGGAGGTATTACATGTTCTGTACTCTTTACCTGTACCAGGGTTACCTGCTCCTTTGGACACCAGGTAAGGCCGGCTCCATGTTACTTTTTAGGACATTGCATGTACTGTACAGAACCCTGAAGAAGCTCCTGTCCTCTACATAGACCAGTGTTTCTCAAGCAGGGTGTCCCCAGCTGTTGCAAAACTACAACTCCCAGCATGCCCGGACAGCCTTTGGCTGTCCGGGCATGCTGGGAGTTGTAGTTTTGCAACAGCTGGAGGCTCCCTGCTTGGGAAACACTGACATAGACAGTGATTACAGCTCCCTGCAGATCTTTCTTACTTTTATATGTAAGGATTTGCTTTATCTATATTAGTTATCTACTTATTTTTCTTTAATCCTCACTTTTCCTATTTTTGGATGACATTTTGGTGGCTTCAGAACCAATTACCAGGTTTCCATAGAGTTATGGTCTCAACCTACAATGGTTTCAACATACAATGGTCATCCTGGAACTAATTAATATTGTAACTTGAGGGACCACTGTATTGTACATCTTGGCAAAACATTAAACTTTCTAATATGCTTCAGATCTCCTTTTTATAGAAATCATGGCTTTTAAAAACGACATTTAGGGGTCTCCATACCATCAAGAACACAACCCTGTACGGCTGCAGCATTATCTTTGTCAAAGCTGAAGCACAGACGGGGACTAATTCCAGAGAGTGAGGGCGGGACTATCAATCCTTTGTGCTCACTCCTGTCCTGTCTATCAGACTGCAGTATGTGGATGGAGAGACCAAGCACAGCACAGCAGGATCAGGGAGGAAGTGAATGCATGGTGAGGGCGGGCTCAGTGCTTGTCTCAGACATGCCCCTTTTCAGAGCAGTGGATGTCAGAATGAGGAGAACAGAGGAATTTGTGAGCCAAATACAGAAGATAGACACATAAAAAGACATGTAAAGCATCTGCATGACCTAATGAGTAACATATCAGCATTTGTTCCTGTGATATGACAGGTTTGCTTTAAGAGCATTTTTTTTGGGAAATTCTAATTTAAATGCAGAATTCTAACAATAGGTTAGAAAACATTAAACTTACGAGATTCCATGGGATGGATCCCTCAGGTGATCTGGGATAATAAAGGGCTTGTCATAGACATTTCTGTAAAGGTGCGGGAGATCCAGCATCTGGCTGATCTGTACATCCAGTGTGGGGTCTTCCACTTTATCTAAAATAAAAAGATTTTATTTTTAATAAAGGGGTATTCCGGGTTTATACATCTATCCTATCCAAAGGATAGGGGATAAGATGTATGATCACAGGGGTGACAAGAACAGGACCCCACTGATCTGGAAGAACCCTACCAATCTGCAGCGCCAGTGACTCACAAATGTCCCTCCTAGGAGCCGCCCTTGGGGGCCACAACTCTGGGAAAGTGGGGGACAGTAATTAGGGTTTCCCTACATTTTATTAGACTGGTTTTACCTAGGTGTATTACGAGTGTTTTTGTAGCCCGTATTACAGCTGCAAGTCCTTTCATGGCTGTGTGTCTGTGGGTCTAAGGGCTCATTCACACTACGGAATCTCTGTCTGGAGATATCCACCTTTCAATGCAATATTAGAAAACTACTCGAGCCATATACATTCCAATTCAATGGGAGCCCCATAACAAAGTTACATTTACTGGTGCCAATCAATGGTCGATCAATTGGATTAGGCCTACTCCTCCGGATGTGGCGGATTTGATTGCTCGGGTTCAGTTTATAGTTAGAAAGGAAAAGGGGATCTACATTAAAAGAAAGGTGGAACGGAAGTTTGATGGTATCTGGAGCCCCTGGGTGAGGAAATTTAACCCTTCTGGAGATGGGTCTTAGTTATTGCCAAAAACGAGAAATAGTGGGCTCAACCAATAGTGCCCATAAGGTGCTACCAGTGCTACCCTGTTTCCCCAAAAATACACCCTAACCCAAAAATAAGCCCTAGCTGTATTATCGGCTGTCCGGGCATGCTGGGAGTTGTAGTTTTGCAACATCTGGAGGTCCGCAGGTTGAAGACCACTGACCTAGGCAATGCCTGGGCTGCAAATATTAAAAAACAAACTTTATCTTTCCTTCGTCCTCCGTTACCGCGTTGCTAAGGATCCGGCCACATGGTCCCTCCGCTGTTCTTGCTGCGGTCCTAGGGATGGGAACATGGGCTCGTGGGTGCCATACGATTAGTCCCCCAATGTGGGGAGCAGCGCTTGGCTGATAAACCGGCGGGGGGGGGGGGGGGGATGTTGGTGGGGCAGAGCTGCCTGGACAGTAAGGGCATACTGGGAGTTGTAGTTTTGCAACATCTGGAAGGGCACAGATTGAGAACCACTGTATTAGTGGTCTGCAAACTGTAGTCCTCCAGATGTTGCAAAACTACAACTCCAAGCATGCTGGGAGTTGTAGTTCGGCAACATCTGGCTCTAAAGATGTTGCCGAACTACTACTCCCAGCATGTTTGAGAATGCTGAGAGTTGTGGTTTTGCAACAACTGGTGGCACACTGGTTGGGAAACATTGTCTGTTTCCTAACTCAGTGTTTCCCAACCCGTGTTCCTCCAGCTGTTGCAAAACTATAACTACCAGCATGCACTGATAGACTGTGCATGCTGAGAGTTGTAGTTTTGCAACAGCTGGAGGCCCCCCCCCCCTGTGAATGTACAGGGTACATTCACATGGGCAGGGGGCTTACAGTGAGTATCAGGCTGCAAGTTTGCGATGCAGCAAATTTTGCGCGGCAGCTCAAACTCGCTGTAACCCCCCGCCCGTGTGACTGTACCCTAAAAACACTACACTACACTAACACAAAATAAAATAAAAAGTAAAAAACACTACATATACACATACCCCTACACAGCCCCCCTCCCCTCCCCAATAAAAATGAAAAACGTCTGGTACGCAACTGTTTCCAAAATGGAGCCTCCAGCTGTTGCAAAACAACAACTCCCAGTATTGCTGGACTGCCGTTGACTGTCCAAGCATGCTGGGAGTTTTGCAACAGCTGGAGGCACCCTGTTTGGGAATCACTGGGGTAGAATACCCCTATGTCCACCCCTATGCAAATCCCTAATTCAGGCCTCAAATGCGCATGGCGCTCTCTTACTTTGGAGCCCTGTCGTATTTCAAGGCAACAGTATAGGGTCACATATGGGGTATCGCCGTACTCGGGAGAAATTGCCTAACAAATTTTGGGGGGCTTTTTCTCTTTTCACCCCTTATGAAAATGTGAAGTTGGGGTCTACACCAGCATGTTAGTGTAAAAAAATAAATTTTTTACACTAACATGCTGGTGTTGCCCTATACTTTTCATTTTGACAAGAGGTAAAAGGGAAAAAAGCCCCCAAAATTTGTAATGCAATTTCTCCCGACTACGGAGATACCCCATATGTGGGCGCAAAGTGCTCTGGGGGCGCACAACAAAGCCCAGAAGGGAGAGTGCACCATGTACATTTGAGGTGATTTGCACAGGGGTGGCTGATTGTTACAGCGGTTTTGACAAACGCAAAAAAAAAAAAAAAAAACACATGTGACCCCATTTCGGAAACTACACCTCTCACGGAATGTAATGAGGGGTGCAGTGAGAATTTACCCCCCACTGGTGTCTGACAGATCTTTGGAACAGTGGGCTGTGCAAATAAAAAATGTTGTACAGACCACTGTTCCAAAGATCTGACAGACACCAGTGGGGGAAAATGCTCACTGTACCCCTTGTTACGTTCCTCAAGGGGTCTAGTTTCCAAAATGGTATGCCATGTGGGGGTTATTTTGCTGTCCTGGCACCATAGGGGCGTCCTAAATGCGAAGTGCCCCCCGAGCAAAATTTGCTCTCAAAAAGCCAAATATGACTCCTTCTCTTCTGAGCATTGTAGTTCGCTCGTAGTGCACTTCAGGTCAACTTATGGGGTACCTCCATACTCAGAAGAGATGGGGTTACAAATTTTGGGGGGTATTTTCTGCTATTAACCCTTGCAAAAATGTGAAATTTGGGGGGAATCACACATTTTAGTGAAATTTATTTTATTTTTTTTACATATGCAAAAGTCGTGAAACACATGTGGGGTATTAAGGCTCACTTAAATCCTTGTTACGTTCCTCAAGGGGTCTTGTTTCCAAAATGGTATGGCATGTGTTTTTTTTTGCTGTTCTGGCACCATAGGGGCTTCCTAAATGCAACATGCCCCCCAAAAACCATTTCAGAAAAACGTACTCTCCAAAATCCCCTTGTCACTCCTTCGGTTCTGAGCCCTCTACTGCGCCCACCTAACTCTTTACATAGACATACGAGGTATGTGCTTACTCGAGAGAAATTGGGCTACAAATATAAGTATACATTTTCTCCTTCTACCCCTCGTAAAAATTAAAAAATTGGGTCTACAAGAACATGCGAGTGTAAAAAATGAAGATTGTGAATTTTCTCCTTCACTTTCCTGCTATTCCTGTGAAACACCTAAAGGGTTAAAAGGCTGACCGAATATCATTTTGTATACTTTGGGGGGTGCAGTTTTTATAATGGGGTCATTTGTGGGGTATTTCTAAGATGAAGACCCTTCAAATCCACTTCAAACCTGAACTGGTCCCTGAAAAATAGTGAGTTTGGAAATTTTGTGAAAAATTGGAAAATTGCTGCTGAACTTTGAAGCCCTCTGGTGTCTTCCAAAAGTAAAAACTCATCAATTTTATGATGCAAACATAAAGTAGACATATTGTATATGTGGAAAAAAAATTAAAATATTTTGAATATCCATTTTCCTTACAAGCAGAGAGCTTCAAAGTTAGAAAAATGCTAAATTTTCAAATTTTTCATAAAATTTTCACATTTTTCACCAAGAAAGGATGCAAGTTACAATTTTTTTTTACCACTATGTTAAAGTAGAATATGTCACGAAAAAACAATCTCGGAATCAGATTGATAACTAAAAGCATTCCAGAGTTATTAATGTTTAAAGTGACAGTGGTCAGATGTTCAAAAAATGGCCGGGTCCTAAGGTGTAAAATGGCTGGGTCCTTAAGAGGTTAAAGGGGTATTACGGTGGATAACTTTTTTTTTTAAATCAACTGGTGCCAGAAAGTGAAACAGATTTGTAAATTACTTTTATTAAAAAAATCTTAATCCTCCCAGTACTTATTAGCTGCTGAATACTACAGAGGAAATTATTTTCTTTTTGGAACACAGAGCTCTCTGCTGACATCATCACTCACGAGCACAGTGCTCTCTGCTGACATCTCTGTCCATTTTAAGAACTGTCCAGAGTAGGAGAAAATCCCCATTGCAAACATATGCTAATCTGGACAGTTCCGAAAATGGACAGAGATGACAGCAGAGAGCACTGTGCTCGGGATGTCAGCAGAGAGCACTGTGTTCCAAAAAGAAAAAAAATGTACTCTGTAGTATTCAGCAGCTAATAAGTACTGGAAGGATTAAGATTTTTTTTTTAATAGAAGTAAAGGATGGAAATGTAAAGTGTATGTTCACAAATGCCAGAAGCCTAGCAAATAAAATGGGGGAGCTTGAGGCCTTGATACTGGAGGAACATATTGATATAGTTGGGGTCACTGAGACATGGCTGGACTCCTCGCATGACTGGGCTGTCAATCTGCAGGGGTTTACATTGTTTCGCAAGGATAGAATGAACAGAAAAGGTGGTGGAGTCTGTCTGTATGTAAGAAGTGGTATGAAAGTCAATGTGAACGATGCCATAGGGTGTGATGATTCTGAGGAGGTGGAATCACTGTGGGTAGAATTACAAAAGGAGGGAAATACTGAAAAAATAATATTTGGGGTAATCTACAGACCCCCTAATATCACTGAAGAGATAGAAGGTCGGCTTCATAAACAAATAGAGAGGGCCGCCCGGGCAGGTACAGTGGTAATAATGGGAGATTTTAACTATCCAGATATAGATTGGGGTCCGGGGTTGGCTAAAACTACAAAGGGGCGACAATTCCTAAATTTATTGCAGGATAATTTTATGGGCCAGTTTGTGGAGGACCCAACAAGAAGTGATGCCTTGTTGGATCTGATCATTTCCAACAACGCAGAGCTGATTGGTAATGTAACTGTGCGGGAAAACCTTGGTAATAGCGACCACAATATAGTTACTTTTGACTTAAAATGTAGAAAACAAAGACAGGCGGGGAAGGCAAAAACATATAACTTTAAAAAGGCAAACTTCCCTGGGCTGAGGGCTGCACTACAGGACATAGACTGGGGGGAGGTGTTCTCAAATACTGATACAGAAGGTAAATGGGACATCTTTAAATCAACTCTAAATAACTATACAGCTAAATATATACCAAAGGGGAACAAATATAAACGATTAAAATTAAATCCTACATGGCTGACACATGATGTTAAAAGAGCAATAAACAACAAAAAAATTGCCTTCAAAAAATACAAATCTGATGGGTCAGCGATAACATTTAAACAGTACAAAGAGCTTAATAAAATCTGTAAAAATGTAATAAAAACAGCAAAAATTCAAAATGAGAGACAGGTGGCCAAAGGAAGCAAAACTAATCCTAAATATTTTTTTAGATATATAAATGCAAAAAAAAAAAGGACAGAGCATGTAGGACCCCTTAATAATGATAATGGGGAGGTTGTCACAGGCGATCAAGAGAAGGCGGAGCTACTGAATGGGTTCTTTAGTTCTGTATATACTAGGGAAAAAGGAGCTGACATTGGCCAGGTCAGTGCTGGTAACACATCATGTAATGTACTGAGCTGGCTTAATGTAGAGATGGTACAAGGTAAGTTAAGTGATATAAATGTAAGCAAATCCCCAGGGCCGGATGGACTACACCCAAGAGTTCTTAGAGAGGTAAGTTCAGTAATATCTGTACCCCTGTTCATGATATTTAGAGATTCTATGGTGTCTGGTATTGTGCCAAGGGACTGGCGCAAGGCGAATGTGGTGCCAATCTTCAAGAAGGGCTCTAGGTCTTCCCCAGGAAACTATAGACCGGTAAGTTTAACATGCATTGTGGGTAAATTGTTTGAAGGACTTATAAGGGATTACATACAGGAATACATAGGGGATAATTGTATTATAAGTGATAGCCAGCATGGGTTTACTAAGGATAGAAGTTGTCAAACCAATCTAATTTGCTTTTATGAAGAGGTGAGTAGAAGCCTTGACAGAGGAATGGCTGTGGATATAGTGTTTCTGGATTTTGCTAAAGTGTTTGATACTGTCCCTCACAGACGTCTGACAGGTAAGTTAAGGTCCTTGGGCTTGGAAACTTTAGTTTGTAACTGGATTGAACACTGGCTCATGGATCGTACCCAGAGAGTGGTGGTCAATGATTCGTACTCTGATTGGTCCCCGGTAATTAGTGGTGTACCCCAAGGTTCAGTACTGGGCCCGCTGTTGTTTAATTTATTTATCAATGATATAGAGGATGGTATTAACAGCTCTGTTTCTATCTTTGCAGATGACACCAAGCTTTGTAGCACGGTACAGTCTATAGAGGATGTGTATAGGTTACAAGATGACTTGGATAGACTAAGTGTCTGGGCATCCACTTGGCAAATGAGGTTCAATGTGGATAAATGTAAAGTTATGCATCTGGGTACTAATAACCTGCATGCATCGTATGTCTTAGGGGGGATTAAACTGGCAGAGTCACTGGTAGAGAAGGATCTGGGTGTACTTGTAGATCACAGACTACAGAATAGCATGCAATGTCAGGCTGCTGCTTCCAAAGCCGGCAGGATATTGTCATGTATAAAAAGAGGCATGGACTCAAGGGACAGGGACATAATACTCCCCCTTTATAAAGCATTGGTACGGCCTCACCTGGAATATGCTGTTCAGTTTTGGGCACCTGTCCATAAAAGGGACACTGCGGAGTTGGAAAGGGTGCAGAGACGCGCGACTAAACTAATATGGGGCATGGAACATCTTAGCTATGAGGAGCGATTAAAGGAGTTACAATTGTTTAGTCTTGAGAAGAGACGTTTAAGGGGGGATATGATAAACGTATATAAGTATATTAATGGCCCATACAAAAAATATGGAGAAAAACTGTTCCAGGTTAAACCCCCCCAAAGGACGAGGGGACACTCCCTCCGTCTGGAGAAGAAAAAGTTTAGTCTCAAGGGGCGACACGCCTTCTTTACCGTGAGGACTGTGAATTTATGGAACGGTCTACCTCAGGAACTGGTCACAGTAGGAACAATTAACAGCTTTAAAACAGGATTAGATACATTTATGGAACAAAATAACATTAATGCTTATGAAGAAATATAAAATCCCATCCCTTCCCCAATATCGCGCCACACCCCTACCCCTTAATTCCCTGGTTGAACTTGATGGACATATGTCTTTTTTCGACCGTACTAACTATGTAACTATGTAACTATGTAAATCTGTTTCACATTCTGGCACCAGTGCCCCTTTAATAGCCTGGTATATCAGGGTGGTGGGGTTGAGACGGATTGTGTGTTTTGGGGGGTGGGAGTTCCTGGGGTGGGGGGAGAGGTGGTCGGGCAGTGGGCGGTGGGTGTAGGTTTATTACTTTATTTTTGTGTTTAAAAAGCTTCAATAAAAATGATCTGATTTAAAAAAAAGGAGACTTCACTTACAGAACACCGAGGCGACCACCTCCCTCTGATTCCTAAAGACCTTGATGTAACCCCGGACTCTGATGACCTCCCCAATTTCCATCTTGGCCTGTCTGCTCTCCTGTCGGTACAGCTCTTGCATAAATCCATCGAGATCCTTTGCTTTTGATGTACTTTTCTGATCCACTAAAAACAAATGCACAAGATCAAAGTAAGTGTAAAGTCTCCTGCAAGACTAAAGACATAACACAGATCATTCTGCTGCTGTGACCCCAATTCTACCTTCTTATGTTGTTTTACATAACATTTTTGTTCATTCTTAGATTTTTACAATAGTCTGGCATATGGCCAAAGCCGGTTTAGTAATTCGACATCATACAAGATGCAACTTTTAATGCTGCACTTTAAAGCATGCATCACATTTAAAGGGGTACTCCACTGGAAAACATTTTCTTTTAAATCAACCGGTGCCAGAAAGTTAAACATATTTGTAAATTCGCAATAGAAGAAGGAAATGATGTCCGCACTCACCATGCCGTAGAAAAATGGATATGCTTTATTAGCGTCTTCAGAGTTCCATAAGAAACAATATCAAAAACACCCGGGTGCAGGGAGGGGGAGCTGCTCCTGGCAAGGAGACTAGGAGCGGCTGTCAGGAACAACAGCACCGTTTCGCGTTATCCACGCTTCTTCCGGTTCCGGCTATCACCCCCCCCTCCAGTAGGCTTGCATTGAGGGGTGGAGTGTGACGTCACACGGGGACGGAGGCGTGACGTCACACGCCGTCGGCCCTGTGGTCGCCGCTAATCATACCCGGAGCGAACTCGCTCCGGGGACTGATTACAAACGGGGTGCCACGTGCAAGATCACGGGGGTCCCCAGCGGCGGCACTCCCCCGATCAGGCATCTTATCCCCTATCCTTTGGATAGGGGATAAGATGTATAAGCACCAGAGAACCCTTTTAATAAAACATGTTTTCCATTGGAGTACCCCTTTAAGATGTGGCTTTATTCTTGGCTTATACAACACAGACAATTGTATTGGCCTATACAGGACAAAGATACATTACAGTTTATGAAGGCTGGAGATTCTTAAAAATGCAACAGTAAAAAATAATATTTTGGGGATTGAACCCTGCAATCTACATTCTATTCCTGTTTCAATCCGGGAATCCTGGCATATCTACTAAAAATTAGAGATTAAGCTCCCAAATTCTGCCAATGTGTTGGTCTGGAAAAGTAGAATTTCATGTTTAACCTCTTAGATGCCAGGCAAAAAGTGACCAGGGCACAGGCCCGGGCCCCACTTATTTTGTGTGTTAAAAAAAAAAACACACAAAATGGGTTAGTACATTTTTGTCGCTCTCAGCTCGGGAGAGCGCCCATAATGCAATGTCTTCCCAAACAGAGAGCCTCCAATTGTTGCAAAACTACAACTCCCAGCATGCCCAGACAGCCAAAGGCTGTCTGGGCATGCTGGGAGTTGTAGTTTTGCAACAGCTGGAGGGGGTGGAGCTACATGGACCTGGGCGGGACAGGAGCGAGGGAGGTAAGTGGACGTCTTCTTCTGTATACACTATATACATATATCTATAGATAGCACAGGCCCGGGCCCCACTTATTTTAATGACCCAAGTGTAGTCAGCTAGTGACTACGTTCGGGTCATTTCAAGTTTTGACTTGGTTCAAACACGGCATGAAGCAATTTTGAGTCCGAGACAAAACTCGGATACATTGGGAAAATGACCCCAACGTAGTCACTAGCTGACTAAACTCGGGCCATTGAAATTAACGGGGCCCATGCCAGTGCGTACACAGATATCCCGGTCATTTTGACATTTTCTCGACATATCCGTGTCTTGGAGGCACCAAACGTGATGTAAATGAGGTTGTACCTTACAAAAATAAATAAATAAAGCTCTCACACTCACTAACAAAGTTTAACAAAGATAATGATGAAAACTAGAATGGTCATGAGAAGCAAAATAGGTTGGTAGTGATACTAGATCTAGTAAACTCTTTGAAGCCCTGAAGGCTTTCTTAAGAAGCGTTAAAAAAAACGAAAAAAAAAGGACAAAGTTACAAACAATATTGCAAAGTATAAATGTCTGAAGGACATGGCATATTATGGTACGGTGCATCCCTTCCTTATTTCCTTCATACAGTGGGACAGACGGGTTATAGTCTCTTAGGCTGCATTCACACCACGTTTTTGCAGTTCTCATATACATTTTCAATTTGAAAACCATACGGAACCGTATTGAAAACCGTATGCATTGACTCTCCATTGAAAACCGTATGCACTGACTCTCCATTGAAAACCGTATACCAAACGATGCATCCGGTTGCATCCGTTTTGCGTCTTGTACGGTTTTGTTAGATTTTTTCCCCGTACCCAAAACTGTACCCTACCACGGTTTTTGGTCCGGGTGAAAAACTGTATACAGTATTTTTTAACATGGGAGTCAATGGGAACCATACAGAACTGTACGTGCGTACGGTTCCATACAGTTTTCACCATACGGTTTTTGACTTTGCATTTTTTTTCTTGGAATTTCAATCAAACAAGTGAAACTTTATTCATAATGGAGTGAAAAGTTAAAAACTTATATGTTTTTTTCTTAAAAAACAGATGCAACCGGACATCATTTTTTCAAACCGTATACGGATTAAAATTTGTACATACGTTTTGTTACAGTTTAGTAGGAATCTGAGGAATCAGTTTTTCATCAAAAACCTGATACGGGAACTGTATTGCAAAAACGTGATGTGAATACAGCCTTATTAAGAGTCAGAAATACTCTGTTTAGTAAAATGATATGCCTTGTACAATCTTCTGTCAGTAGAGGGCAGCATAGCTCATATACAGTACAAGCAAGTACATTACATGGGGATAGCTTGGGGGGAGGTAAGTGATAGCTTGGGGGGAATGTTACAGATGACCTTTGGCCTCTCCTGACCTTTCTGTTTTAGTAAGTCCTTGTATTACCTATAAAGTAACAATTTGCAACATCTTTTTTATTGCTCTGTTATTTTTATTAGAAGTGCATGACCAATAAAAGATGTCCCGCAGCCATGTCCCTCCTCAGTCAGTGACTATCGGAGCGGCCCTGCTCAGTGCAGCTTCATTACAGGGAAGTTCACCAAAGACCAGGCACCGAAATTGGAGGCTACTAGGGAGGGTTTTTTGTTATTAGGCTGGGGATTTTGGTTAAATAAAAATATTTTCACGCACATCTTTGGCTGTCTGTGCGCCACACTCACTGGGCACTGTTTTGGTCAATGTGTGCACAGTTAGGCACTGTGTCGCCTCCATGTAGACAAGGCATGGTATCTTTTAGAAGCGTTATTACCATGTTGGCTGAATATGGCGGTATGCGCACTATTTAGCTGTATATGTGCAGATTTTGGCATTCTCTGGGTATGGTAAGATTACGTTTGGATTCTATAACTCTAAGAATCAATGGTCTCTAAAGCAGTAAATAGGCACTACATAGAGGTGTGAGCAATGTATCCAAGCATAATTCAGCACTATTTATCTAGGGACTGACTGTATTAAAGTATATCCATATATAAACATGGCTCTACCAGGGCGGTGTCATAGGCTAAACATTGCCATTGCTCTTTCCTATTAAAAAGAAAATACAAGAGTGTTATGGCAGGGGAAGTTATAACCCATATGTATAACCAATGTTGTCTTACGGAAGCAAGCGAGATATAGTGTGAATATGGCAGCTCTGGCCATTCCGTATATAGGGGCACTTTTATATACTCCGATGTATTGTGAATCTAGTGGTTGTAAATCAGGGGAAGTGTCCAAGTACTTGTCTTACAGGTTTTTCTTTTATTTGACTATGCTACAGGGGCTGTAAAGTTAGTGTAGTTGATAATATAGTGTCTGTACCTGGGTTTGATGGCTGGTTTTACAATGCTTATGTGATCTTTGCCCCGATGTCCATTTTTATCGGCATACAAAATGAGTATCGGCTTAGCTTTTCCCAATTGCACTGCAGCTCGAAATATTACATCACTAGGGATATATATAATATTACATCAAAGGGAGCCTGACTGTATTTCGGTTCAATAGTTTTTTTTATTGAATTATATCATTTTAGAAACACATACAAAACCAAACAGCCGGGTATATCCGACGAACAGGTGACAGTTCTAAAATGAAAAGCTATTGGCTAAATATGTAATGAGCTTGGTAGACGTGAGAATGAGTGGGTATCCATACTGAGCATACAGTTAACAGATAGGAATAACATAAATGAAGAAGCCAGGGGAAAGGCCAAATAGTCCAGGTCCCGTATTGAATGGGCAAGGTGAGGAGGAGGGGCGAGTGGGAGAGGGTGTAATATGTTCTGGAGAGGGGGTCTAGGTAAGTCTCAAATCCACATAATAGAAATTTAAGGGGTGTACAGTAGGGAGACATCAGCCACGGCTGCCACTTTACCGTAAATTGCTTAAATGAATTATTACCTAAGGAGATTACCTTTTCATATGCCATAGTTAGATTTATTTCAGAAATCACCTTTCGAGTGGACGCTAGGTTTGCTGTCTTCCAATATCTGAGTAATAAGGTCTTAGCCATCACCCAAAAAATACACGTAAAGGCTCCCATGGTCTTGGGATCTAGGGAAGAAGGTTGACCCTCATCAACAATAACGTCAACTGAAGAGTCCAGGTCATGAACTATCAGCCGCAGCGCTGTCCCTATATCTGGTGACTAATCATGTTACCCGCAGACGCTACTCTCCTTCTCCTCCTGTGAGCAGCGGCGCTGGAAATGAATGAACTGTGATACGCGGGCGCAGGATGGAGAACAGAAGCTTTTACCTTCCCCTGCAAGCACTGAAAGCGAGTGGGCTGCGGGCGCTGCAGAGCATCTGATCAGAAGTTCTGCAGCGCCCACGGCCCACTGGCTTTCTGAGCTTGCAGGGGAAGGTGACAGCTTCCGTTCTCCGAACAGAAGTCCTGTGCCCGCGGCTCACAACTCATTCATTTCCAGTGCCGCAGCTCACAGGAGGAGGAGAGCAGCACCTGTGGGTAACATGATTAGTTCCCCAATGTGGGGACAGCGCTGCGGCTGATAGTTCATTCATTCAAGGGGGGGTGGGGCCTGACCGGTATTGCAGTATAGGGAAAAATTCATATCTTACATAAAAAACACACCAATATAGTGTGAACCGGTATACCGCCCAGCACTACATGTACACCAACCTATCTAGTGTATTATACCATCTGAGTATTGTTTTCATGACTGATTCTATTTGGGAGGAAAATTTTAGGTGTCGCTGAATCATTTGAAAAGAACCGAGCCAATCCTGAGCCGTCAGACTCAAGGCAAACTCCCCGTCCCAGCTCCTCAGGGGATGAGTTTTAACAAAGTGGATGGGTTGTATGCTAAGGGTGTATATTGGCTTCAAACCCTTTTGAGAACTTGATAGGTAAAGGAATAGAGTTCTATCTGCTTTTAGACCCGACACTGTCAATCCCTGTATAGCATGACATATTTGGAGGCATTTAAAAAATTCAGAAGGAGGGAGGGATAGCCGACCACTCAACGACTGAAATGTGGATAGAACGTCCGACTCATAAAGGTTTCCAATGGTGTCCATGCTGCTCCCAGACCAGAGTCTTAAATCTGTGTGGGGGAGAAGTGCTCTGAGGTATGTGAACGGCATAGACCCCAGAGGTATTTGATAATCTCCATCAGCTAATTTGTGGATGGACGTCCATGCCTCCAAGGAGGCCGACATCGTGGGGCTCTGAGTCCCCGACACTGAGTCGAATGGCACAAACAAGAGATCCATGTGCCATCATGCTCTCTATGTGGATCCAAGGTATAGAGGAGGGGCCTTGCTACCATTCCCGCAGCATTGAAACTAAGGTGGCTTTATAATATCTGTGCAAGTCAGGCAGACCCAGACCTCCCAAATGACGGCCCTTGGTGAGTATGTGTCTGGCTACTCAAGGTTGTTTGTTGGAACAGATAAATCTGGGGAGCATGGAGTGTGCCTTTGTGAAGAAGTGTCTGGGAAATGGGATGGGAAGGGTGCGGTAAAGGTAAAGGAAGCGGGGTAAAATAAACATATTAAAAGTTGCAATGCGACCGACCCATGAGATTATATAAGCAGAGAGACGTTTAAGTTCTGCTGTTATGTCAGTAAGGAGGCGGTCATAATTCAAGGACAACAAGGGGGAGGGGAAGGAGTTAATATGATCCCTAGGTAGTCTATTCCATGTGTCTTCCAGTCAAATGAATATTGGGTTTGAAGCTTTGCAACTAAGGCGGATGACATGTGTATAGGGAGTGCCTGAGTTTTTGCAGAGTTTAGATGATAGTAGGATATAGAACCGTATTGTGAAATTTGCGCCATTATCGCTGTAAGAGAGGACTCGGTTGGTTAAGGACAAAAACACATAGGGGGAGATTTATCAAACCCTGTGCAGAGGAAAACTTGCCCAGTTGCCCACAGCAACCAATCAGATCACTTCTTTCATTTTTCACAGGCCTTCATAAAAATGAAAGCAGCAAACTGATTGGTTGCTATGGGCAACTGGGCAAGTTTTCCTCTGCACAGGCTTTGATAAATCTCCCCCATAGTCTGCATGGTAAGGTGGGGTTGCTGAGGTGTAGAAGGGAGAAAAGTGACCTCACACTTACAAACAAGGGATCCTGGGACTTGTAGTTGGAGGTCAGGAACTCCAACAGGTAATAGCCAGTTCACAAAAAGAAAGCAGCAGCGCACAACATAGCCATTTAGCCACAAGACAACCAAGGATCCTTCCTAAGCATGTCCATTACTGTCTGGCAGGTAAGTACTAAAGTCACCTTGTGTATAACCCCTTTAAAGGTGGCATTGAAGGGGATCTCAAAAGGGTTTCCTATAATCACCTAGGAAGGTAAAATGGCAAGATCTGTGGACCTTGGAAGGGCTTGTACTAATCCAATGGCAACCGAGTCTTGGATTTGTCTTTAAAGAGTAGCTCCCACCATCCTATATTTTTTTTTCTGTCCCTGCCTATTGCCAATCTATCCCTAACCCCCTCCCTGCTTTTAATTTTTCTTTTTATTATATTAAAAATAACTTTTTGTCTGCTTGGTAGTGTGCTCACTACCAGGCTGACTTCCCCAGCAGGCACCACATCACTGATGCCTGTTGGGGACAACACTTCGGTCCTTAGTTAATCTACACAGGGTGCCTCCAGCTGTTTCACCACTACAAATCCCAGCTTGCCCTGACATCTATTGGCTGTCAGGGCATGCTGGATGTTGTAGTAGTGAAACAGCTGGAGGCCCCGTGTAGATAAACTATAAGTTAGTGCCATGCGGCGCTACGGCACTAGCCCGTTCTCTCTGTCAAACCCCCATAGCCCGTTCCCTCCATCACAAACCCCCCCCCCCCCCCCGCATATCCCGTTCCCTCCATCACAAACCCCCCGCCCCGCATACCCAGTTCCCTCCGTTCTGATACCTGCAGAGTCCAGCAGCGGGCGTGCAGGGACAGCGGCGGCGGCGACATGTGCGGGAGGAGAAGCCTCCCAGCCAGTGGCCGGGGAGCCAATGCGCTCGCTCCCGCCTGTCTGATTGACAGGCAGGGAGTGAGAGCAGCCTAAATGAAAAAGGACTGATTGCCAGGCCAAAATCTGTCCTTTTTCAGGCGTGAAGTCACGCCAGGCTGCAGCCGGCCACTGGGAGGGTGACCCCTAGTGGCCGGTTTTCAAATGTAAATTTCACCCTGATAATCAAAAAAAATGATAATGACAATATATTAGAGATATGTTGTACTACATAAGTACTACAACATATCAAAAAATAAAGTTGGTGACAGTGCCCATTTAAGGGAAGACGCAGTGTCATCCCCATCATATAATGTACACTTGTGCCCTCACAGTAAGTTCCTATGCAAATATTTCTGTCTTTACCAAGGTCAAAGCAGCTATTTTCTTCCTAGTGACAAGTCAAACATTACTGAATACATAAGGTTTGTCAGGGAACTACTTTGAATAAAGGAAGGGAGTGTAAACACCCGGATGATTTGTTTAGTAGGATGGATATCATCAGCAGATTTTTATATTCTAAACTGACACTTATCTGGGCCAGAATGGGGGTTTAGGAGGAGTAGGTGGCTGCCCATGGCACCATCGGGGGAATGAATTGCCATTTACAGTTTAAAAAACAACCCATCATGCTTTGTTCCTGAACTGAGAGGGTCAATACAGGTAACAAGTTATTCTCATTAATAACTACAAGTGAAGTCTTACCTGAAGAAGACAGACATTTTGGCCCAGAGGATTTCCAGCATGTACAATTAATCACCCCGGAGCTGTCGTCCACTGTATGAGAGTGGAAAAACACAAGGAAAGACATAAAAGACAATGTTATTGTACCAGGTACTGGCAAGCAGGGTGGACACACTAAGGATACGTCTAGACCAGTGTTTCCAAGCCAGGATGTCGCCAGCTGTCACAAAACTACAACTCCCAGCATGTCCAAATGTAAATACAGTGATCCCTAAACTTACAATGGCCTCAACATACAATAGTTTCTGGACCATTGTAAGTTGAAACCAGACTCCACATACAATGTACAGACAGTCCAGATCTGTGAAATGTGTCAATGGCTGAAAGAACCGACCAATCAGAATGGGCATTCACTGGTTAAACACCTGTATTACTGAAGTGCATGCACTGACTGGTTGTCTGGTACCGCCCCCTACAGTACAGAGAGGTATTACATGTTCTGTACACTTTACCTGTACCAGGGTTACCTGCTCCTTTGGACACCAGGTGAAGGCGACTCCATGTTACTTTTTTAGGATACTGTGTGTACTGTACAGGACCCCAAGGAAGTTCCTTTCCTCTACATAGACCAGTGTTTCCCAAGCAGGGTGCCCCCAGCTGTTGCAAAACTACAACTCCCAGCATGCCCGGACAGCCTTTGGCTGTCCGGGCATGCTGGGAGTTGTAGTTTTGCAACAACTGTAGGCGCCCTACTTGGGAAACACTGACATAGACAGTGATTACAGCTCCCAGCAGATCTTTCTTACTTTTATATGTAAGAAATTGCTTTATCTATATTAGTGATCTACTTATTTTTCTTTAATCCTCACTTTTTTCCTATTTTTGGATGACATTTTGGGCCTTTAGAACCAATTACCAGGTTTCCATAGAGTTCTGGTCTCAACATACACTGGTTTCAACATACAATGGTCGTCCCGGAACCAATTAATATTGTAACTTGAGGGACAACTGTATAATAATCACCTCCTAGACTAGAAAATAACCAAAAACATTAGATGCCAGCATCACACTTGGCATCTAGCGGCTGCTATTGGATGTATAGACACAACAATATATCTATTACATACGGACTTTGGATATCTTTTTGTACATTTGCTTGGTCCAGCAGGCTATGCCCTCTTATCAATCTAAGAGAAGCCGGGGGAGGAAGCTGATCCATTAGTTGGCGTCAGTCAGAGTAGGAGGAAGGAGATGGGTGGGGCGTCTTGGCACGTGGCCCACAGGAGGGTGGTAAAAGAAATGAAAGAATGAGAAAGGATGTATTGTTTGGGTAATCAAGCAAATATATGTTCCCAACTTCTCCTCAGGTCACTATTTCTTGTAGTAATAAAGATCATATTTCTATAAAAAGCCGATCCCAGTTAGACAAGGGAAGATGCTACTTCCAGGCTATTCATTGACTGAGCACTCCCTCCCTCATTGAAGGAAGTCCCTAAGGATTGACAATAAACATAAGTCAAATTATAAATTCACAAGAAAGAAAAAGTGGAGCGCTCTCTGTTTGTAATGTAGAACCGGTTACTTCGGATCCATATGTTCACGGGACCTTAACGGTCCGTATCGCGCCTTCAGGCGCTTCGTCAGGCCGCTGAGCGGCCTGACGAAGCGCCTGATGGCGTGATACGGAGCATGGCCTGGCGTCTGAACTCCCCTTTAGCCAATCCGCCTCCCTTCCCTGCTAGGTCCTGTGAACATATGGATCCGAAGTAACCGGTTCTACATTACAAACGGTGAGTGCTCCGCTTTTTTTTTTCTTTCTTTCTTGTGAATTTGTATTGAAGCTCTCTAGTTCTAAGCGTGCAGCGCCACCGGGGTATCCTCACCTGCCCGTCATTTGACTGTATTCACACACGGCAGTGCTAGCTACCTTTTGTGTTCTCCTAGTGTATATGATAAGTCAAATTATACACACCAATAGAGTGCTCATACCTCTTCATGGGCCCTATTAGTTATAGGCCAATAGAGGAGTCCCCTCTCAGGTGGACCCGACACCTAGTTGCCATTTTATTATTACAATGGCCCCCACATATTGATTTATTTGTCTTTTCTGGCTGTAATCCTGCCCCCTCAGCGTGATTGACAGCCTGTGTCAACAGACTAATCTCTAAACAGATGGTGCAAAGCGAAGTCGTGGCCATGCCAGAACTGTCAATCACCCTGAGGGGGCGGGATTACAGCCACCGTAGACAGGACCAGGTAAGTATAAGTATATATAATGCCTTATATGTCTTGTTCTAACATATAAAGGATACTGAATACTATGGCCAGCCAGTCATTGCAAAACTACATCACATACATAGGAATACAACTGATTTATGGTATACGGTAATAAATTGATCATTTTACATGTGTATCTTTTCATCCAGAAACAAAAACCCCACAAAATAGTTTTAGTATTTAAAGAGGAATAAGTAAAATACCTCCATAGCTGTAGAACGCTTCCTTCTCTCTGACACTGACAACAGTTCCTAAAATATCCACTTGTTTGATGGGATGACCATTGTAGAAAAAGATTCCTGTCAGGATACAAATATGGGTTAGCATAAATCTGTGGAGTTTGATGGCAAGTAGCAGGAGTGCATTGGTTACAAGGACCTAGAGGTATTGATAGACCTTTGCATAAAAGAATTAGGGAACACTTTCGTTCACTCACTACTGGAAAAGGCTGCCCAAAAGTAATAGAACATATGAAATATAAACACAATAACAAAATTGAAGATTTAAAATTCCTAGGATTAAAAACAGTTGCGCCCTTAAAATTTGGTGGAGATAGACACAAATTATTGTTACAAAAAGAATCTGAAATGATTATACTTACAGACGCCATAGGACCACTAGGATTAAACCTACGGGAGGATTTTAATGTATTTCCATAGTGCAGGTGGATGTTGTTAGCATAGGATCTATGTTCACACCTAGCGTTTTAAATACTATGCATTACCTCCGTTAGTGTTACACAGTTTTAGGCGCTGTTATAGCTAATTAGTAAATACTAATGCTAGTCTCTCTATACCACACACTATATTTGTGCTTTTAACCCTGTAATGTCTAGTTTTCTATTTTTGTATTACCTGGTGTATGTATTTAAGGGGGAAGGGTTAATTGATGTCAGAGGTCACGTGTAAGCGCTCTGTGTAGCGCGAAACCGGTCTCCCGAATTAAACTTCTTGCTGTTTCCGTGAGTGCCGTCTGCGATCTCTTCTTTCAAATTGATAGATCCTTTCACCACAACTACTATCCCAAAACAAGAGTCCCCATTCATGTTGATCCCCCAACTTCGTATTAATTCTAATAAATAAGAGTGACGTGACCCTAGGCTTCCCCAGCCTCTGGCAGAAAGCTGTATATGTCTGCCAATTCCCTTTTACATTCGGATTGTCTTAGTGTGCACACTAAACCCGGCCTCAAACTTGCCCACATGCCCTGGAGAGAGTTAGTCAATCCCACTGAATTAAAGGGTACCTTTCATCAAAAAAACTTTTGATATATTATAGATTAACGTATGCAGAATAACTTTCCAATAGCATGTTATTAAAAAATATGCTTCTTTCTATTTAATTTTCCACTTTGACAAAATGACCACTAGGGGTCTCCCTACCAGTCCTTTTTTTTTTATAGATTTCAGACTTATGCTGGAGTCCTAAATCTCAGGCTGTATCCGGGACACAGATAAGCTCAGCACTGCTCCCTGCCAGCGAGTTTGTCTGTGTCTCGGCTGCAGTCTGAGATTTAGGACTCCAGCATGAGTCTGAAATCTATAAAAAAAGGACTGGTAGGGAGACCCCTAGTGGTCATTTTGTCAAAGTGGAAAATTAAATAGAAAGAAGCATATTTTTTAATAACATGCTATTGGAAAGTTATTCTGCATACATTAATCTATAATATATCAAAAGTTTTTTTTGAGGAAAGGTACCCTTTAATTCACCTTATATTCATGGCCAGATTTACAAAGGGCAGTAGGGCTGGGCGGTATGGCCAAATGTGTGTATCACGGTAATTTTAAAACTTTTGGCGGTTCCATGGTATATAACGATATTTACTGCCCCCCCCAATCCCCATATTAATTATCAGCCCACTTCCCCATCGGGGTAAATACTCACATATCACCCACAAGCGCTGCCCTCCTCATCCTGTTTGTTGCAGCTGCTGGCGCTGACACTCTCTATACTGTGCTGTATCCCTAGGCCCGGGCTGCAAAAGATAAACAAAATAAACTTTAACGCACCTACGTCGGCCTTACGCAGGGGACCGGAACGTAGGAGAGCTGTCAGCCTATCACTGGCCGCAGCGATGTTCCGCCTCCGGCTGAAGCGGAACATCGCTGCGGCTGGTGATAGGCTGACGGCTCCCATCCCCAGGAAACAAGTGAGGCCGGTACCGGACCAAGGGGAGGTGAGTTAATGTTTATTTTGTTTATTTTTTGCAGCCAGGGCATAGCGTACAGTATAGAGCAGTGGTCTCCAACCTGCGAACCTCCAGATGTTGCAAAACTACAACTCCCAGCATGCCCGGACAGCCGTTGACTTATGAGCTTCTGAAGTTAAGGTTGTTCTTCTCTAAGTGCTCTATGATGTCAAGTGTCTCGGGAACCGCCCAGTTTAAAAGAGGTTTGCTATGGGGATTTGCTTCTAAACTGTGCGGTTCCAAAGACAGGTGTCATCATAGAGCACTTAACTTCAGAAGCTCATAAGTACTGAAAGGAGTAAGATTTTTTAATAGAAGTAATTTACAAATCTGTTTAACTTTCTGGAGCCAGTTGATAAGTATATATATATATATATATATATATATATATATATATATATAAAGTTTTTTTCCTGGATAACCCCTTTAAAGAGGTTATCCAGCAATAGAAAAACTAAGCTAATTTCTTCTGGAGACCTGGAGACCTTGGGGGCCATTCAACTGGCCCACGATGACCAATCCACTTTCCAGGAGACTGTTTATCTAGGAATGCTCGGACCTGACACCCATAATGTGGTGGTCACCATCTTGCTGGAAAAACTCAGGGAACGTGCCAGCTTCAGTGCATAAAGAGGGAAACACATAATCATGTAGCAATTTCGCATATCCAGTTGATTGGCCCCCAAGGTCTCCCGATCTGACCCTCTTAGACTTTTATCTTTGGGGTCATCTGAAGGCAATTGTTTATGCTATGAAGATACGTGATGTGCAGCACCTGAAACTACGAATACTGGAAGCCTGTGCTAGCATTTCTCCTGCGGCGTATATAGCAGTGTATACGGATACTGGAAGCCTGTACTAGCATTTCTCCTGCGGTGTATATAGTAGTATATAGCAGTGTATACGGATACTGGAAGCCTGTACTAGCATTTCTCCTGCGGTGTATACAGTAGTATATAGCAGTGTATACGGATATTGGAAGCCTGTGCTAGCATTTCTCCTGCGGTGTATATAGTAGTATATAGCAGTGTATACAGATACTGGAAGCCTGTACTAGCATTTCTCCTGCGGTGTATATAGTAGTATATACGGATACTGGAAGCCTGTGCTAGCATTTCTCCTGCGGCGTATATAGTAGTATATAGCAGTGTATACAGATACTGGAAGCCTGTGCTAGCATTTCTCCTGCGGTGTATATAGTATATAGCAGTGTATACGGATACTGGAAGCCTGTGCTAGCATTTCTCCTGCGGTGTATATAGCAGTGTATACGGATACTGGAAGCCTGTGCCAGCATTTCTCCTGCGGTGTTGCTATCAGTGTGTGAAGAGTGGGAGAAGAGGGTTGCATTGACAATCCAACACAATGGGCAGCACATTGAACACATTTTACAAGTGGTCAGAAACTTGTAAATAACTCATGAAATAATAAAGTTACATTAAAACCAAGCACATCATTGTTTTTCTTGTGAAATTCCCAATAAGTTTGATGTGTCACATGACCCTCTTCCTATTGAAAAAACAAAAGTTGGATTCAAAATGGACGACTTCAAAATGGCCGCCATGGTCACCACCCATCTTGAAAAGTTTCCCCTCCTCACATATACTAATGTGCCTCAAACCGGAAGTTAATATCACCAACCATTCCCATTTTATTAAGGTGTATCCATATAAATGGCCCACCCTGTACAGCAGTGGTCTCCAACCTACGGACCTCCAGATGTTGCAAAACTACAACTCCCAGCATGGCCGGACAGCCAACGGCTGTCCGGGCATGCTCGGAGTTGTAGTTTTGCAACATCTGGTGGTCCACAGGTTGGAGACCACTGATGTACAGTATCTCTGCTCCTATAGAATAAAGCAGCATATTGTGGGGCACTCATCACAGCCTCTAGCGCCCTCTGCAGTCTTCCCAGTGTACATTCTCAGGCATCCTCCTGTCATCCCCACGGCTCTTATATGACCTAACTAACATAATAACGCTCATCATTTACATACGGAGACACATTGTTCAGTGCGGTCATATGTTTATTTTCCTACTAAGTACCTATTACCCATAACAACCACTCAAACTCACCTTACATCCTATAAAATGTGCTTTTTTTAACTATAGGTTTATGTTTTTGGCTGTGATGTCATCTGTAATACACTGACTTAGTGTTCCCCACCCTGCGGCCCTTCAGGTGTAGGAAAACTACAATCCCCATCCTGCCCTAACAGCAGGGGCATAACTATAGGGGTAACTAAAGGGGTCTGGTAACTAAAGGGGTCCCAAAGATTTTTTGCATTAAAGGGGTACTCTGTTGGAAAACATTATATTTTTATTTTTAAATCAACTGGTGCCAGTAAGTAAAACAGATTTATAAATTACTTCTATTAAAAAAAAATCTTAATCCGTCTAATTGACCTTGTGCCACAGTCTTGTGTTGGGGAGAAATATGGGGGAGTCTCTTAATCCTTCCAGTACTTATCAGCTGCTGTATACTACAGAGGAAGTCGAGTTGTTCTTTTCTGTCTGACCACAGTGCTCTCTGCTGACACCTCTGTCCATGTCAGGAACTTCCGGAGCAGGATAGCTTTGCTATGGGGATTTTCTCCTACTCTAGACAGTTCCTGACATGGACAGAGGTGTCAGCAGAGAGAACAGTGGTCCGACAGAAAAGAAGAACCCAACCTCCTCTGTAGAATAAAGCAGCTGGTAAATACTGGAAGGATAAAGATTTTTTAATAGAAGTAATTTATAATTTACCTCTTGGAGCCATTTGATATGAAACATTTTTTTTTCCCACCGGAGTACCCCTTTAAAGGGGTACTCCTGTGGAATTTTTTTTTTTTTTAATAAACTGGTGCCAGAAAGTAAAACAGATTTGTAAATTACTTCTATTAAAAAAGCTTAATCCTTCCAGTACTTGTTAGTTGCTGAGTACTAAAGAGGAAAGGGTTTTCTTTTTGGAACACAGAGCTCTCTGCTGACACCATGACCACAGTGCTCTCTGCTGACATCTCTGTCCATTTTAAGAACTGTCCAGAGTAGAAGAAAATCCCCATAGAAAACATATGCTGCTCTGGACAGTTCCTAAAATGGACAGAGATGTCAGCAGAGAGCACTGTGTTCAAAAAAGAAAACCATTCCTCTGTAGTATACAGACCCTAAAAAGTACTGGAAGGATTAAGATTTTTATTAGAAGTAATTTTACAAATCTGTTTATCTTTCTGCCACATGTTGATTTAAAAAAAAAAAAAAAAGTTTTCCACCGGAGTACCCCTTTAAGGTCCAGATGCTACAAGTTACACCTCTGCCTGGCAGCTTTCAGCAGTGCAAGCATGATGGGAGTTGTAGTTTTGCAACAACTAGAGAGCCAGAGGTTGGGGAACACTTCGCTAAGTAATGGCTGTGGAATGAAAAAGAAGGAGATAGCTGAAGAAGAAAGAAGCCTTCTCAGATACTCCAGACATTTGTCTTACTTACCGGGTACTTGATTAGACTCTTTTAGTTCTAAAATGTCTCTAATGTACAACTTGGCAAATGCTAAGAACACTGGATCCAATCCCCATATTAGTGATGGTAATTCTTCCATAAAACGCGTGGGAGTTAAGAGATCTAAAGGACAAGAAACACAACCTTAAAAGATCTGACCGGAAGCTAAAACTACACAGAGGCATCTCCAGGATTTTATATAATAATACAGTGCATATTACCGTATTTTTCGCCCTATAGGACGCACCGGCGTATAAGACGCACCCAATTTATAGGTGCAAAATCTAAAAAAATTAGACCAATAGTGGTCTTCAACCTGCGGATCTCCAGATGTTGCAAAACTACAACTCCCAGCATGCCCGGACAGCCGTTGGCTGTCCGGGCATGCTGGGAGTTGTAGTTTTGCAACATCTGGAGGTCCGCAGATTGAAGACCACTGCATAGGAGGTAATACTCACGTGTCCCCGCCGCTCCGGACCCGTCACCGCTGCCCTGGATGTCGCTCCATCGCTGTCGCCGTGTCCCCGTCGCTCCGGAACGTCTCTGCTGCCGGCCAGGTATCCTTGCTCTCCGTCGCCGTCATCACGTCGTTACGCACGCCGACGCACGTACGCGACTACGTGATGACGAGGAAGGAGAGCGCCGGCCATACAGGGGATCCCTGAACGGAGAAGACACCGAGGAGGCAGGTAAGGTCCTGTAAGCACTAACCCGGCTATTCAGTCGGGCTGTTCGGGACCGCCGCGGTGAAATCGTGACGGTCCCGAACAGCCTGAATGAACAGCCGGGTTAGTGTCACTTTCCCTTCAGACGCGGCGGTCAGCTTTGATCGCCGCATCTGAAGGGTTAATACAGGGCATCACCGCGATCGGTGATGTCCTGTATTAGCCGCGGGTCCCGGCCGTTGATGGCCGCAGGGACCGCCGCGATAGGGGTGTATTCGCCGTATAAGACGCACCGACTTTTTCCCCCAGTTTTGGGGAAGAAAAAGTGCGTCTTATACGGCGAAAAATACGGTATTTGATGTCCTTTATCAGAAACATTACTGCTGCAAATACCCCTCCGTCCCTGCAGACCATCAATAAACTATAGGCCGTTTTTTTGCAACCAGGGTGCCTCCAGCTGTTGCAAAACTACAATGCCCAGCATGCCCGGACAGCTTTTGGCATTTTGATAAATTTGGTCATGTCCACCATCACCTTTTTAGTGATGCTGTAAATAAATCTCCCACAATACTGTCTAATCTCACAGGGTCCAATCAAGACACAAAGCAGCAGATGAAAGGAATCTGCCCTTTTAGACAGATAGCTGTCAATCACTTATTAGGACCGCCCACTTGACCTGTTGGCCAAGAATGAGCAAAGATTCACCAAGTTATCTTCCACAAAACAATATCTTATTCTGTCCAGCCCCTCCTGCTCTATAACATGATGCCTGCCGAATGGACTGTACTTTCAATATCAGGTGAAGACTTACAAAGAGCAGCGGGTTTCAGCGGCGCTGACCGGGGATGGACACGTCAGATGGAAAGAAAGGATTTATTGGAACAAGAATGCAACGTGTTTCACCGCGCTTGCGCGGAATCAACAGGCCTGATGAAACCGCACAAGCGAGGTGAAGCACGTTGCATTCTTGTTCCAATAAATCATTTCTTTCCACCTGACGTATCCATCCCCGGTCAGCGCCGCTGGAACCTGCTACTGTTCGTATGATCACCCACTACTGTTCGTATGATCACCCGCTACTGTTCGTATGATCACCCGCTACTGTTCGGATGATCACCCGCTACTGTTCGTATGATCACCCGCTACTGTTCGTATGATCACCCGCTACTGTTCGTATGATCACCCGCTACTGTTTGTATGATCACCTGCTACTGTTTGTATGATCACCTGCTACTGTTTGTATGATTGGGGAGGCTGCACACCGGGCCCTATACTCACTCATGCTGACCATTGTTGTGTGTGAGCTCACACAATCGCCTATGGTAAGAGTTCCTAGTTACATTGCTGATCTACCTATTGGCGGTTTCACGCTATGGAGCGCTCTTCCATCTTTTAATAATGTACTTTCAATATGACAGGTTGCATTTAAATGGGCACTCTGAATAAAGCAAATTTTTGCTTTTGCACTCCTTATGGTAAATAAAAAATCTTTCTAATGTACTTTGTTTTAAAAAAAATAAAAATTTGTGTTTAAAAAAGCTGCCACTAGGTGTCTCCCTACTTGTCCAGAGCACATTCCCCCCCCCCCCCCCCCATCTTTTGCACAGACGTTGGACTCCTGCTGGCTTGGTAGAAGTCCAAAATCAGGAAATGCAGTTTGGAGTGCTGAGGGGTGTGTGTGCAGCCTTAGCCAATCATAGCTCATCTCACACTGGACTGCTCTGGGCTATGTGTAGCAGAGTGAGGGAGGAAGTTCTCCCCATATGGCTTCAGATGATGTCACAGCCTGCTGGGGGAACGCCCCTTCCCAGTCTGTGAATCTGACTGAGACTAAGGAGAAAATACAGAGCAATATCAAGGTAGAAAACTAAATAATAAAAATAAAGGCAGGGGGTGGTTTATCATGATGGGAGGATTATTTAATTTAACAAAATCATGGGAGGTACTCTTTAATACCTCAGTTTCCCTGTTTAGATAATATAATTCAGCCGAGTGTGCTCAAATTACTTCCGTTAGATTAGACCTTCCATCCAGGGTGCCTCCAGCTGTTGCAAAACCACAACTCCCAGCATGCCCGGACAGCCAAAGGCTGTCCGGGCATGCTGAGAGTTGTGGTTTTGCAACAGCTGGAGGCACCCTGGTTGGGAAACACTGGATTAGACAAAAATGTAGAAGATTTATTAATAGCATCTCTAAAAGGTAATGGTGAACATGGCCAAATGCATCCAAATGGCACACGTGGAACAATACATTTGCAGCATCTTGCTTAACAGGTATTTTCGATGTTTATTTGGGCCAAAAAAGTGGCTCATGCCATTACTACAGACATTTTGCAGCCTGACAGGTTCCCTATAACAAGTGGCTAACTCTTTATTTTAACCTGATAAACATTTTACAAGCATTAGAACCAGTAAGAAGCAGTGTGAGCGCACGTCATCCTGAAGATGTGGAACCAGTATGGTCACCAGAAGTGGCCGCAGTGTGGTGCTCAGTGATTCTAGCTCGCATACTGGTCTATTGCAGTAATGGAGTTATTAGTATCAAACAGAGTAAGTTTATGGAAAAACTCCGCACATAGCAAAGAAGGAGTATAACAAGGCAAAACGAGAGGCGGGCTGCAACCCAACAGGATTGGAAAACATTCAACATGAATAACCAAAGACAGAGACACAACAAAACGAGGCACATGTCACTGAACAATAAGGAAGGATCAGATCAGGTTCAAATAAATTAAATAAAAAAAATAACAGATGCATCAGTATAAGGCGGCATTCACACCAAAAAATTCGTTTTTGCAATAGAGTTCCCGTATCAGGTTTTTATATGAAAAACTGATTCCTCAAAACCGGATTACACTGTATAAAAACGTGTACAAATTTTAACCCATATACGGTTTGAAAAATGATGTCCGGTTGCACCCATCTTTTAAGAAAAAACTGTATAAGTTTTTAACTTTGAATAAAGTTTCACTTGTCTGATTGAAATTCCAAGAAAAAAAAACTGTGCAAAGTCAAAAACCGTATGGTGCAAACTGGATGGAACCGAACGCACATACGGTTCTGTACGGTTCCCATTGACTCCCATGTTAAAAAAACAGACGCATACGGTTTCAATACGGTTTTTCACCAGGACCAAAAACAGTCATAGGCTACGGTTTTGGGTACAGGAATAAAAAGGAAAAAACCATACAGGATGCAAAACGGACACAACCTGATGCATCATTTGGCATACGGTTTTCAATGGCGAGTCAATGTATACGGTTTTTAATACGGTTCCGTACGGTTTTTAAATTGAAAACGTATATGGGAACTATACTGCAAAAACGTGGTGTGAACCCAACCTAAGGACATGGAATATCTAAGATCTGGACACAAGGAGAAAGATGTCCATGGCTCCCACACATGATCATAATGTTCCACTATGGCAGTCAATTTTTCAGATAGCATAATAAGATTAAAGGGGTACTCCGGTGAAATAATTATTATTATTTTTTTAAATCAACCGGTGCCAAAAAGTTAAACAAATTTGTAAATTACTTCTGTTTAAAAATCTTAATCCTTCCAGTATTTATCAGCTGCTGTATGCTCCACAGGAAGTTCTTTTCTTTTAAAAATGTATTTTCTGTCTGACCACAGTGCTCTCTGCTGACACATCTGTCTGTTTCAGGAACTGTCCGCACTGTGGTCGGACAGAAAATACATTTAAAAAGATAAGAAGAACTTCCACTGTAGCATACAGCAGCTGGTAAGTACTGGAAGGATTAAGATTTTTTAATAGAAGTCATTTACAAATCTGTTTAACTTTCTGGCACCAGTTGATTTAAAAAAAAAAATAGTTTTTTACCGGAGTACCCCTTTAACTATAAAAAAAATAAATTATAATAAATTAATCTGTGACCCGGTCTAAAAGTAAGAAGATTGCTTTCAGTTAGTAGCAATAAGGATTTGTGCCGCTAGTAAAATAAATTGAGAGAGCGTAAAGACCTTGTTGGGGAAGGCCTGCCGCTGCAAAAAACGTACTGTCTGTATCACAACTATGACCAGATGTGAGTAAACACTTCAGTTATTGTGTCCAACTTGGTGAGTGCTGGGATCTTCTTACTACTGTTGGGTACGTTCACACTGCAGAATCTCCGCTTGCAGAATTCAGTGAGTGGAGATTCCACGTTGGCGGCCGCCGACTAAATACTTTGGAGGTAGGACCGGACGGCACTGCACCGTCACCACTGACGGCTATGCAGTGCTCGCGGACTTCTGCGCAAAGAATGAACATGTTTCTTCTTAGCGCGGAACAATTTCAGCGGCAGAATTGTCCAGCGCTAGAATTTCTCAGTTTGAACAGGTCTTGAGGAACACCCATTCACATTGATGTTTATGTTCACAGGATGCAATTCCGTGGGAATTACGTAGTGTGAACATACCTTTATTATTGGCTGTGATGCCACCACGTGCACCGCCACCATCGCAGTTGTGCCGACACTTGTCTACTAAAGACTCTGTTGGGCAGACGAGAAGGTTGTTGGCCCAATAAACAAAAAGACGATTTAAGGGGACACTGGAAACCTGTAGGTCCCTCAATAGGAATATATCCCCCCCTCCCCCCCCCCCCCCAAAAAAAAAATTAAAATAAAAAAAGAACTAGCCACCTGACAGCTGAGGTGCATAGGGAACAACCCCTAAAACATAATGGGGAGGTCGTAGGAAAATTGGCAGATAGTTGAATTGGAACATGGTTGGCGCTATGTAGTATGCTCAGCAAGGTTTTCATCAGTAATACCTGGCGACTACCTTTACTAGTCATTTTCATAACAGGAGTGCCATTGTGAGAAAAGATGCCATTGATTGTGTCACACAGACAGTCAAACATGAGCCAAATGTGTTAATACGATAAAAACAAGCAATCTCCAGGTAGCAGAGCGGGATCAATGGAAGCGCTGAGACCAGATAAGAAGTTAAAAGGATTTATTTCCCATAATGCAACGCGTTTCACGGTCACCCGCTTCCTCAGGCGTGCCTGAGGAAGCGGGTGACCGTGAAACGCGTTGCATTATGGGAAATAAATCCTTTTAACTTCTGCGAAGCTGCAGAGACCCTTTGATGATACTCCCTGTTCTATTGTTGTACTTGGTTGGAGTACAACTTCATGTGGTAAGCGCAATTCACACTTAGCGTTACCAACTCACCTTTGGTGTTACACTACGGAGCGCATCCGTTTGTGCTCTTTTATCTCAAATGTGTTAATAGGCCTGTACCTATTAAAGGGGGGGATCTTAATCCTTCCAGTACTTATCAGCTGCTGTATGCTCTAGAGGAAGTTGTGTAGTTCTTTCTAGTCTGACCACTGTGCTCTCTGCTGCCACCTCTGTCAGTGTCAGGAACTGTCCGGAGCAGGAGAGGTTTGCTATGGGGATTTGTTTCTGCTCTGGACAGTTCCTGACACAAACAGAGGTGGCAGCAGAGAGCACTGTGGTCAGACTGGAAAGAACTATACAATTTCCTCTGGAGCATACAGCAGCTGGTAAGAACTAGATGGCTCAAGATTTTTAAATAGAAGTAATTTACAAATCTGTATAACTTTTTGGCTCCAGTTGATTTAAAAATATATATTTTTTCCTCTGGAGTACCTCTTTATTGCATTTAGGACAGCATTGGCATGCTGGAAGCTAATAGTTTTGCAACAGCTGGAGACACAGTTTTGAAGACACTGATTTAGAGCATCTTCCTCCACCGTAAAATGCCTAAATTGTTCCCATGGTGCACTGGGAAGCAGAGAGATTGTAAAGCTGTACATCTGCATCTATGCCTGGCTTCACCATGAAGTGTATCTGCACCACACATGTGCGGTTCTCTACAAGAAACCCATTGTGCTTCCGCCGAGCTCCCTGGTGTATAGAATACAAGAGAAAATACAAGGTTTCCTGACTCATCTGAGACTTGTGGTCTGCACAACTGTTTCTATTATTCCTTCCCCAGAATGCTAGAAAAAGTTCACTTTGAAAAAAAAAAGTAAGACCAACGTTCACAGGCATAAATGCATATTAATATCGTCTTTTATTGTGGTGTGGCTAACTGCATCAAAAAATCATGGCACTTTTTAAATGAGATCATTTTCTAATAACTTATACATCTACTGATGCCATTGACCACATAAGGTGAAGCCCTTTATCTGATGCCCAACAAAGATTGGAGGTTTAAAAAATAATCCTTCTTGTTGTTTGAACGGTGTCCAAGGTACGTGAGAAGCATGCCGTATTCTCCGCCGTATAAGACGCACTTTTTCTACCCCAAAACTAGGGGGGGAAAGTTGGTGCGTCTTATACGGCGAATACACATTAAAACCCTGTCTTATTGCGGCGGTCCCTGCGGCCATCAACAGCCAGGACCCGCGGCTAATACAGGACATCATGGATCGTGGTGATGCCGTGTATTAACCCTTCAGACGCGGCGATCAAAGCTGACCACCGCGTCTGAAGGGAAAGAGAAATCGCGGCGTCCCGAACAGCTTACAGGACACCTGGAGGGACCTTACCTGCCTCCTCGGTGTCCGAGGACTGCTCCGTGCCGGGATCCCCTGCATGGCCGGCACATCTCCTTCGTCGTCAGATTGTGGGGGGTCCCAGCGATCGGACCCCCCGCAATCAAAAACTTACTCCCTATTCTATGGATAGGGGATACATTTTTGTGCATAATAGTTCTCATTTAAGTCATGCGCCTTGAATATCTTCAAGGCAGCATTAAGGTAGCACCTGTGAGGCCAGGCACCCATATTAGCACACTCAGGTGGGGCTTGCAGCTTGCCTCCCTCCTCCCATTGCATGTGTGCTCAGTCACGCTGGAGGGTATCTGGGAGGAAGTTGTGAGTCGACCGAATGCTGCCGTAATTGCTCACTGGTCCCTGTTTTGCTTATCAAGCACAGGTAGGTTAGCGTTAGGTCCCGCGCCATTTTGAGAAACCTTGGCGTTGGTGTGCGGGCTCTGGTGTGTCCTTCATATAAGGATACACTGGCGAATGTCTCAATTTTAACATCAGTGTTGAGGGATAGCCAATGTATTGTTTACATCTACCACAGTAGTGCACCCATATTCCTGTATTGTATCTCATTTAAGTCACATCATAAAGAATCACATTACATTTTTTGGGGGGGAAAAGACACCACAAAAGCTCCATCTTGGTAGTGAAAAATTAGGGGCCAGTTTTTTGGAGCATTATTTTTTGGCCAGAAAAAAAATGCCAAACCAAAGTTGTGCGTTATCCCATTCACCCTATACAACTTTTATTATGGTCAGAACAAGTGAATTGCAATGACAATTAAAGGGGTATTCCAGGAAAAAACTTTTTTTTATATATCAACTGGCTTCAGAAAGGTAAACAGATTTGTAAATTACTTCTATTAAAAAAATCTTAATCCTTTCAGTACTTATGACCTTCTGAATTGGAGTTGTTCTTTTCTGTCTAAGTTCTCTCTGATGACACGTGTCTCGGGAACTGCACAGAGTAGAAGAGTTTTACTATGGGGATTTTCTTCTAAACTGAGCAGTTCCCGAGACATGTGTCATCAGAGAGCACTTAGACCGAAAAGAACAACTCAACTTCAGAAGCTCATAAGTACTGAAAGGATTAAGATTTTTTAATAGAAGTAATTTACAAATCTGTTTAACTTTCTGGAGCCAGTTGTTTATATATATATATATAAAGTTTTTTCCTGGATAACCCCTTTAAGATGTAAAAATAGGCCTTAAGTCACTTGCATGCTTCTTCCAAATACAGAAATTAAATGTGTGTTTGTCTGAGCTAAAAGTGCATGGAAGTGTCAGGCTCCACTTTTTCCAAAGTAATTCCTTATCTATAGGATGTCCAGACATGCTGGGAGTTGTACTATTGCAACAGCTGGAGGCACACTATTTGGGGAACACTGGCCCAGGCCCTTCCTGGGTTTTACCTCTTCCTTTCCAGAAAGCAGTTTTACTTTATTAAAGGGGAATTCCAGGGGGAAAAAAATTGTATATATCAACTGGCTCCAGAAAGATTTGTAAATTACTTCTATTAAAAAATCTTAATCCTTCCAATAATTATCAGCTGCTGAAGTTGAGTTTGTCTTTTCTGTCTGGCAACAGTGCTCTCCGCTGACATCTCTGCTTGTCTCGTGAACTGCACAGTGTAGAAGAGGTTTGCTATGGGGATTTGCTTCTACTCTGGACATCAGAGAGCACTTAGACCGAAAAGAACAACTCAACTTCAGCAGCTCATAAGTACTGAAAGGATTACGATTTTTTTAATAGTAGTAATCTACAAATCTGTTTAACTTTCTGGAGCCAGTTGATATATAAAAAAGTTTTTTCCTAGATAACCACCTAAATGTTGTTGATTCATGTAGCTACAGGACATTAAATCCTATACTCACCCCACACCCACACTTCAAGACCCCTTTACATGCACCAGGATCGGATGCAGAACCTAGAAGAACACAGAACAGTATTTACTTAGCTGATAAACAATGTGTTGAGTCTGAAACTAAAATGTTCTATTACGTTTAGCTAGGGCTGCGCGGTATGGCCAAATATGTGTATCGCGATATTTTTGTAACTTATGGCGGTTCCACGGTATATAACGGTATCCCCCCTCCCCCAAAATTAATTATTAGCCCAGCGCTGCACTGTCCCCATCGGGGTACTACTCACGTCACCCGCAAGCGCTGCCCTCCTCATCCTCCTGTTTATTGCGGCCACCGGCGCTGAGACTCTCTATACTGTGCGGTATCCCTATGCGGTATCCCTATGCCCGGGCTGCAAAAAGTAAACAAAATAAAACGAACGCACGTTCAGCCTTACGCTGGGGACGTGAACGTCGGCAGCCGTCAGCCTTTCACCGGCCGCAGCGATGTTCTCCCTCGCCGGTGATAGGCTGAGCCCACTGTCATGTAAGAAGCCGGCTTCTTACATGACAGTGCGCTCACCCTATCACCAGCCAAGGCGGAACATCGCTGCGGCTGGTGATACGCTGACAGCTCTCCGATGTTCCCGTTTCCTGGGAAGCAGGTCCGGACCGACGGGGAAGGTGAGTTAAAGTTTATTTTGTTTACCTTTTGCAGCCCGGGCATAGGGATACAGTGGTTTGCAATCTGCGGACCTTCAGATGTTGCAAAACTACAACTCCCAGCATGCCCGGACAGCCAATGCCAATGGTACTGGTCACATCTCTGGGACAATCTGGCAATAGCTGTGAAGATAATTACTCCTGTCATCTATTCAGTAAAGCCTCCGTATACCCTCAACTGGTTGTGGGCTCTTTATTCACTACTAGCCCGTGGGATAGAGGAGAATCCGGGCGTGTGGTATTCCCGAACCCGAAAAACCACACTGGCGAACACATAGGGGTTAAAGGGGTACTCCGGCACTTAGACATCTTATCCCCTATCTATAGGATAGGGGATAAGATACCTGATCACGGGGTTCCCACCGCTGGGGAACTCTGTGATCTTGCACGCCGCGCCCCGTTAAAATCAGTCCCCGGAGCGTGTTCACTCCAGGCCTGATTACTGTTGATCACGGGGCCGGAGCATTGTGACATCACGGCTCCGCCCTTGTGTGATGTCACACTGCCCCCTCAATGTAAGCCTATGGGAGGGGGCGTGACAGCTGTCACGCCCCCTCCCATAGACTTGCATTGAGGGGGCGGGGTGTGACATCACACAGGGGCGGAGTTGTGACATCACGATCTTCCGTTCCCGTGGCGGAATACCCCTTTAATACCATCAGACCCCCGGGGTTAATAACATCTGATTCCAACACTCATCACCGCAACACCCGTGGTCCTGCCACTCACCACAGTGGCACACCACATTTGCACCAATGGCATTTACCAAGAAAGAAAATATATTTAGGGCAGAATGTTGAACTGTATATAGGGGCACACATGGTCAGAGATGGCGTTCACCATAGTGACCTTAGAAGTTCATGACTTGTATGAGGCGGTGACCCGGATGAGAACACAACCACAATAATCCAAAGTGACTTTGATGTAAAGAATGAGGGTTGTGGGAATAACCGCACAATTATCACAGAATGTAACATGCCAAGCGCTGTGACCCTCAAAGGGATTCCTGTACTGTGCGCAAGAATGTAAAAAGGGCCGGAAAATGTCAAGTGACACCATGAAGGAACCAAAGGAGGGAGAAGCCAGAAATGTCCAACACTGTAATACGTCCGAGCTATAAAATAAAGGCTACTGTTACACATAAATGCTGCGGTTTATTATACGGTAAATATATTGTATAGAAGTTAGAATCAGATGGTTTTGTAGAACATTTAAACACTACGTTCAGCATTTTGGTCAGGACTCCAACCCATACAACCTATTAACCCAACATACCAATAACCTAGTCCACAATCTGTCTGCATACTAGTTTGTATGGAATAAAGAAGTAGACTATTCTATTATACAGTATACAAAGACACTCAATAAAAAGAAAAAGATATTATATATCTATCTCTATACAGTGATCCCTCAACTTACAATGGCCTCAACATACAATAGTTTCAACATACATTGGTCTTTTCTGGACCATCGTAAGTTTAAACCAGACTCAACATACAATGTAAAGACAGTCCAGATCTGTGAAACGTGTCAATGGCTGAAAGAACCGACCAATCAAAATGGGCATTCACTGGTAAAACACCTGTATTACTGAAGTGTATGCACTGACTGATGTCTGGTAGCGCCCCCTACAGTACAGGGAGGTATTACATGTTCTGTACACTTTACCTGTCCCAGGGTTACCTGCTCCTTTGGACACCAGGTGAAGGCGACTCCATTACTTTTTAGGACATTGTGTACTGTACAGGACCCCAAAGAAGCTCCTGTCCTCTACATAGACCAGTGTTTCCCAAGCAGGGTGGCCCCAGCTTTTGCAAAACTACAACTCCCAGCATGCCCGGACAGCCAAAGGCTGTCCGGGCATGCTGGGAGTTGTAGTTTAGCAACAGCTGGAGGCTCCCTGCATGGGAAACACTGACTTAGACATGTAAGGACTTGCTTTATCTATTTAGTTATCTACTTATTTTTCTTCAATTCTCACTTTTTCCTATTTTTGGATGACATTTTGGTGCCTTTAGAACCAATTACCAGGTTTCCATAGAGTTCTGGTCTCAACATACAATGGTTTCAACATACAATGGTCGTCCCGGAACCAATTAATATTGTAACTAGAGACGAGCGAACTTACAGTAAATTCGATTCGTCACGAACTTCTCGGCTCGGCAGTTGATGGCTTTTCCTGTGTAAATTAGTTCAGCTTTCCAGTGCTCCGGTGGGCTGGAAAAGGTGGATACAGTCCTAGGAAAGAGTCTCCTAGGACTGTATCCACCTTTTCCAGCCCACCGGAGCACTGGAAAGCTGAACTAATTTATGCAGGAAAAGTCATCAACTGCCGAGCGGAGAAGTTCGTGACGAATCGAATTTACTGTAAGTTCGCTCATCATTTATTTTTATTTTTTTAAACAATGAGACCCTATGAGTAAGGCTGGGTTCACATCACATTTTTGCCAAACTGTTTTCAATCCGTTTTTCTAAAGAAAACCGTATGGCAAAAAAAAGGATGGAACAGTATGGGAAAAAGTAAACCGTATGCGTTTTTAAACTGTATAGTGTTTTTAAAAGTGCAAACTGTTCCGTCCGTTTAAAAAAAACAAAAACAAACATAGGTTTTTTATATTTTTGTCCATATTTAATGGGAGGGGTGTTGGGTGGGGACTTTAAGATGCAAATGCACATGTGCAAAGTAAAAACTGTATACGGTTTCCCGTATGGAACTGTATACATGTGCGTTTCCCATTGACGTCCATGTTAAAAAAAAAACGTATGCGGTTGCAGTACAGTTTTTAAACCGGAGACAAAACCATGGTTGACTACGTTTTTTGTCTCCGGTTTAAAACCCATACTGCAACAGCATACGTTTTTTTTAACATGGATGTCAATGGGAAACGCACATGTATACAGTTCCATACGGGAAACCGTACACGGTTTTTACTTTGCACATGCGCATTGGCATTCCAAAGTCAAAAACGCATGTTTTTTTTAGTTTTTTTAATAAAAACTGACGGAACTGTATGCACTTTTAAAAACAGTATACGGTTTAAAAACGCATACAGTTTACTTTGTCCCATACTGTTCCATCCGTTTTTTTGCCATACGGTTTTCTTTAGGAAAACGGATTGAAAACAGAATGGCAAAAACGTGATGTGAACCCAGCCTAACATATCATTGTAGACCATAGCAGTTTATCCATCATGAGAGAATCAGTGGGCTGGGGGCAAAAACCTCCGCAGCAGCTTTGTAAGGGGCCCCTAAGAACCTGTCAGGTACCCCAAGTTTAGAAAGTGCCAAAGTGTTTTGTGGTACATCAATGCCCAAGTAATTCAGGTGTCATATATACCGCTGTGCTCTGCGGGGCCTTGTCGCTAGAGGAGACTTGCTCTTGGAGAGACTGCGGACTGTGAACGTTTTGGGAAAACTTAAAGGGGTATTCAGGAAAAAAAAAACTTATGTATTCCTACATGTTTACCAGAAATTTATAGAGCAGTGGTCTCAAACTGTGGCCCTCCAGATGTTGCAAAACTTCAACTCCCAGCATGCCCGGACAGCCGTTGGCTGTCCGGGCATGCTGGGAGTTGAAGTTTTGCAACATCTGGAGGGCCACAGTTTGAGACTACAGTTAGAAAGCGTCAAACTGGTAGTTAAAGGGGTACTCCACTGGAAAACATTATTTTAAATCAACTGGCTCCAGAAAGTTAAACATATTTGTAAATTACTTCTATTTAAAAAAAATAAAAAAAATATGTAATCCTTCCAGTAGTTATCAGCTGCTGAAGTTGAGTTGTTCTTTTTCTGTCTGACAACAATGCTCTCTGCTGACACCTCTGTCTGTCTCAGGAATTGTCCAAAACATTAGAGGTTTGCTATGGGGTTTTGCTTCTACTCTGGACAGTTCCTGAGACAGACAGAGGTGTCAGCAGAGAGCACTGTTGTCAGACAGAAAAGAACAACTCAACTTCAGCAGCTGATAACTACTGGAAGCATTAATATATTTTTTTTTATAGAAGTAATTTACAAATCTGTTTAACTTTCCGGAGCCAGTTGATATAAAATAAACTTTTTTTCTGGAATATCCCTTTAAAGGGTACCTTTCATCAAAAAAACTTTATAGATTAATGTATGCAGAATAACTTTCCAATAGCATGTTATTAAAAAATATGCTTCTTTCTATTTAATTTTCCACTTTGAAAAAGTGACCACTAGGGGTCTCCCTACCAGTCCTTTTTTCTATAAATTTCAGACTCATGCAGGAGTCCTAAATCTTAGACTGCAGCCAGTGCATTGCCATAGAATGAGATTTGCCATAGAATGAGATGGTCCGCCTCCATCACATCCTATTGGCTCACTCTTGTCACGTGACATATTTAAACGTCACGCATCGATGCGCACAGCAGTGTCAGTTTGGCTATCACAGGGAGAGGATCTCCTCTCCCTGTGATAGCTGAAGCTGTACGGAGCTCTCATGGCCTCTGTGGCCCAACAGAAGTTCACACATGTACGCAGCTCATACGGCTGGCTCATATACATTTACTGTTGATCCACAGCGCTATCGGGATCCCGATGGCGCTGTCATCAGTGTGCGTCCCCACGAGCGCCCCACGCCAGCAGCTCTACTCCCCGTCCCGTTAACGCTCAGGGAGCGGGGAACAGAAAGTAGAGCATCGGGCGCAGGTAAAGTAGTTCCCCGCTCCCTGAGCGTTAACGGGACGGGGAGTAGAGCTGCGGGCATGGGGCGCTCGCGGGGACGCACACTGATGACAGCGCCATCGGGATTTCGATAGCGCTGTGGATCGCTCCCTGAGCGTTAACGGGGGATGGGGAGTAGAGCTGCGGGCGTGGGGCGCTAGCGGGGACGCACACTGATGACAGCGCCATCGGGCATCGGGATCCCGATAGCTCCGTGCAGCTTCAGCTATCACAGGGAGAGGAGATCCTCTCCCTGTGATAGCCAAACTGACACTGCTGTGCGCATCGATGCGTGACGTTTAAATATGTCACGTGACAAGAGTGAGCCAATAGGATGTGATGGAGGCGGACCATCTCATTCTATGGCAAATCTCATTCTACGGCAATGCACCGGGACACAGACAAGCACAACATTGCTCCCTGGCAGTGAGCAGTGGTGAGTTTGTCTGTGTTCCGGATACAGTCTGAGATTTAGGACTCCTGCATGAGTCTGAAATCTATAAAAAAGTACTGGTAGGGAGACCCCTAGTGGTCACTTTTTCAAAGTGGAAAATTAAATAGAAAGAAGCATATTTTTTAATAACATGCTATTGGAAAGTTATTCTGCATACATTAATCTATAATATATCAAAAGTTTTTTTGATGAAAGGTACCCTTTAAGTCTGAGGGACTGTATAAAATATGGCTGCGGTTCTGGTAGATGGCACAAGCTGTGACCTGTATAGTGGCCTAGGCATGTCACAGTCCTGTAGGCCAGTGGACTGGGCATGGATAGTGGGAGTAGCCAAAAGGGAGTTGAGAGGAAATCCTGCTCTTGTATACAGTGAGGCTGGGTTCACACTAGTTTAATAAAGATGGATTTATATTACAGTCGCAAGCCCCAGCCCAATGGCGGGTCTACTTACCAGAACTGACAGCTAATAGTGTAGGTCATCGGGCCCATGGTTGGGCTGGGACTTGCAGTCATAATGTAGACGTAAAAATACATAAATTTTTGGCTAACTCAAACTCAGCCTGAAGGTGTAACTGGTACACTCTGAGTTGCTAGTTGAGAATAAATGCGGTTAAAGTTGTCGTCTATTAACATAGACTTAAAAGGGTACTCTGCCCCTAGACATCTTATCCCCTAATCTTTGGATAGGGGATAAGATGTCGGATCGCGAGGGTCCCGCCACTGAGGATACCCGCAATCTCCCTGCTGCACCCGGCATTCGTTTAGAGCGTCAGGTACAGCGCTGGAGGCTGATGATGTCATGGCCACGCCCCCTCAATGCAAGTCTATGGGAGGGGGCGTGACGAGTGGGGAGAGACCATGACATCACGAGCCTCCGGCCTGCATCGCCATTCATCTGGCAAGGATATCTGCGGTGCTGCAGCCAAGATTGCGGGGGTCACCAGCGGCGGGACCCCCACAATCAAACATCTTATCCCCTATCCTTTGTCTAGGGGCGGAGTAACACCTTAAAACAACTTTAGCTGCTCTGTATGACTGTTATTACAAGTTGAAGTTTGCGGCCTAGGGAGTTCATTCTGTAGCAGGTAGTGACAAGCACCTCTGGAGGTACCGGGCCAACCAGTGTAAAGTGGTCGGTGTTGTTCCATAAGTAACATCTAGGCAGGGCCGGCTGACAGCCGTTAGTTGGGGTCATCACATTTTTAAATCGGACCGTAACCTGTGGCTGTATTGCAGCTGTAAAAAATGCCTCATTACTAGGCTAGTGTGAACCCACCCTAAACGTGAGGCCACATCAACTACAAAATGCGGCAGTCAATAGTGGGGCAATTTTACTCACAAACTGGTGCAGCCATTGTCTAACCCTAACCCTAAGCATCTGCAATCATTAAAAAGGTACTCCGGCCCTAAGACATCTTATCCCCTGTCCAAAGGATAGGGGATAAGATGTCTGACTGCGGGGGTCCCGCCACCCAGTGGCGGGACCCCCACGGTCAGACATCTTATCCCATATCCTTTGGATAGGAGATAAGATGTCTTAGGGCCAGAGTACCCCTTTAAAGGGATTCTCCAGGAATAAAAAAAAACTGCTAATTTCTTTCAAAAACAGCTCCACGTCTGTCCCCAGGTTGTGTGTGGTATTACAACTTGGCTCCATTCTCTTCAATAGAATTGAGCTGCAGAACCACATCAAATCTGGAGACAGACAGAGGGGGTTTGAAAGAAATTAGCTCCGTTTTTCAATTTCTGGATAACCCCTTTAAAGGGGTACTACCATGGAAAACTTTTTTCTTTTTTTTTTAAATCAACTGGTGTCAGGAAGTTAAACAGACTTGTAAATAACTTCTATTAAAAAAAATCTTAATCCTTCCAGTACTTTTTAGGGGCTGTATACTAAAGTGAAATCCAAAAAAGAAATGCATTTCCTGTGATGTCCTGACCACGTTGCTCTCTGCTGACCTCTGCTGTCCATTTTAGGGACTGGAGAAAATCCCCATTACAAACATTTGCTTCTCTGGATAGTTCCTAAAATGGACAGCAGAGGTTAGCAGAGAGCACTGTGGTCAGGACATCACAGGAAATGCATTTTCTCTTTAGTATACAGCCCCTAAAAAGTACTGGAAGGATTAAGATTTTTTAATAGAAGTGATTTACAAATCTGTTTAACTTCCTGGCACCAGTTGATTTAAAAAAAAAAAAAGGTTTTCCACGGTAGTACCCCTTTAAGAGTCTGTGAGTGTGAAAAAGAAATTAGGTAAAAATTTAAATCTATTCTTCGACAGGAACTCTGTGGCTGCATCTTACAAGTGGGAACGATTGCTCCTCAGGCTTGAAAGGGTATTGTAGAGATGGCTTTATCTACAGGGAAACTCTTCTAGAACTAGGTTCACTTTACTATTACGTTGTACTTTTACATATCTACAAACTCATAGAATTAAATGACTACATCCTATATAACCAATTATCATGGATTAACATTCCTACTACCTCATGCTTTAAAGAAACCCAAATGAGCAGCTTTTAATCCAGACAGTATAATGAATTCTGTCTCTCAGCAAGTATAAATCCGGCATCACGAACACAAACAGGAAAATATTTAGGTGGCATCCTGACACCCTGGAATCTCCCAGACTCTGCCGGGGCTTGTAAATCTTATGAGTCAGTCAATTCCGTAAGGCGTTTCCTCTATATAAAGCAGAAGATAATAGACAATCGCAGTCTTATTATTTATGTAATAGACAGTTGTGTTGGTTGCATAATGGGACACTCAGTGTGGTTGACATGTGTCCCCAAGAACAAGGCAGGATTCAATACAATTGTGAAATGACAGGCACAGTAATAATGCTGCGTCCAATCAGAACAAGTAAAATATAACTGCGGCTATTGCGGAAAAAAAAGGCTGAATTAAAGGGGTACTCTGCTGCTCAGCGATTGGAACAAAATGTTCTGAACGCTTAGAGCCGGGAGCTCATGACGTCATAGCCCCGCCCCTCATGATGTCACACCCCGCCCCCTCAATGCAAGTCTATAGGAGGGGGCGTGACAGCCGTCACGCCCCCTCCCATAGACTTGCATTGAGGGGGCGGGGCGTGATGGCATGAGAGGGCGGGGCTATGGCATCACATCTAACCAGCACCTAAGCATTCGGAACATTTTGTTCCAAACACTGAGGGGCGGGGTGTGATGGCATGAGGGGGCAGGTCTATGACGTCACGTGCTCCCAGCGCCGGCTCTAAGCTTTCGGAACATTTCGTTTCAAACGCTGAGCAGTGGAGTACCCCTTTAAGCACAATTGTACATACACCATCTCTATTTAGGATGTACTAACCTTTGTGGTTACTAGAGATCCAGTATTAGATTTCAGTTTTTATCACCACATAAGCATTTTTTTGTACATTTCTCTGTCAATGAAGCTGTATAAGGGTACGTTCACACTGCATAATTCCCGCGGATTTCCGTGAGAGGAATTTCGAGAGCAGAATTCCGAGCGGTGAACTTTGACATCAGTGTGAATGGGTCTTCTGACTCTGAAATTGTTCCGTGCAGAGAACGAACATGTTCATTCTTTGTGCGGAATTCCGCTAGCACTGCATAGCGGTCAATGGTGATGGTGCAGTGCCGCACAGTCCTACCGCAGAAATACTTTGGCGGCAGCCGCCAGATGGAATCTCAGAAACTAACGTTAAGATCAGCAGTATTAGCTGCAGGGGACTGGAGAAGATACCATGTTCTTTATCCGTATAGTACACACAGAGGAGGAGATCCTGCACTTCTATATCTCTATACACTGTACACACAGAGGAGGAGATCCTGCACTTCTATATCTCTATACACTGTACACAGAGGAGGAGATCCTGCACTTCTATATCTCTATACAATGTACACAGAGGAGGAGATCCTGCACTTCTATATCTCTATACACTGTACACACAGAGGAGGAGATCCTGCACTTCTATATCTCTATACACTGTACACACAGTGGAGGAGATCCTGCACGTCTATGTCTCTATACACTGTACACACAGACGAGGAGATCCTGCACTTCTATATCTCTATACACTGCACACAGAGGAGGAGGGGATCCTGCACTTCTATGTCTCTATACACTGTACACACAGAGGAGGAGATCCTGCACTTCTATGTCTCTATACACTGTACACAGAGGAGGAGATCCTGCACTTCTATATCTCTATACACTGTACACACAGAGGAGGAGATCCTGCACTTCTATGTCTCTATACACTGTACACACAGAGGAGGAGGTCCTGTAATTCTATGTCTCTATACACTGTACACACAGAGGAGGAGGGGATCCTGCACTTCTATATCTCTATACACTGTACACACAGAGGAGGAGATCCTGCACTTCTATGTCTCTATACACTGTACACACAGAGGAGGAGATCCTGCACTTCTATATCTCTATACACTGTACACACAGAGGAGGAGGGGATCCTGCACTTCTATGTCTCTATACACTACACACAGAGGAGGAGATCCTGCACTTCTATATCTCTATACACTGTACACACAGAGGAGGAGATCCTGCGCTTCTATGTCTCCATACACTGTACACACAGAGGAGGAGATCCTGTACGTCTATGTCTCTATACACTGTACACACAGAGGAGGATATCCTGCACTTCTATGTCTATATACACTGTACACAGAGGAGGAGATCCTGCACTTCTATATCTCTATACAATGTACACACAGAGGAGGAGATCCTGTACTTCTATATCTCTATACACTGTACACACACAGAGGAGGAGATCCTGCACATCTATATCTCTATACACTGTACACACAGAGGAGGAGATCCTGCACTTCTATGTCTCTATACACTGTACACACAGAGGAGGAGGTCCTGCACTTCTATATCTCTATACACTGTACACAGAGGAGGAGATCCTGCACTTCTATGTCTCTATACACTACACACACAGTAGATCCTGTACTTCTATATCTCTATACACTGTATACACAGAGGAGGAGATCCTGTACTGCTATATCTCTATACACTACACACACAGGAGATCCTATACTGCTATATCTCTATACACTGTACACACAGAGGAGGAGATCCTGTACTTCTATGTCTCTATACATTGTACACAGAGGAGGAGATCCTGTACTTCTATAACTCTATACAATGTACACACAGAGGAGGAGATCCTGCACTTCTATATCTCTATACACTGTACACAGAGGAGGAGATCCTGTACTTCTATGTCTATATACACTGTACACACAGAGGAGGAGATCCTGCACTTCTATATCTCTATACACTGTACACACAGAGGAGGAGATCCTGCAATTCTATATCTCTATACACTGTACACAGAGGAGGAGATCCTGTACTTCTATATCTCTATACAATGTACACACAGAGGAGGAGATCCTGCACTTCTATATCTCTATACACTACACACACAGAGGAGGAGATCCTGTACTTCTATGTCTCTATACACTACACACACAGAGGAGGAGATCCTGCGCTTCTATATCTCTATACACTGTATACACAGAGGAGGAGATCATGTACTGCTATATCTCTATACACTGTACACACAGAGGAGGAGATCCTGTACTTCTATGTCTCTATAAACTGTACACACAGAGCAGGAGATCCTGTACTTCTATATCTCTATACACTGTATACACAGAGGAGGAGATCCTGTACTGCTATATCTCTATACACTACACACACAGATGAGGAGATCCTGTGCTTCTATGTCTCTATACACTGTACACACAGAGGAGGAGATCCTGTACTTCTATGTCTCTATACACTGTACACACAGAGGAGGAGATCCTGTACTTCTATATCTCTATACACTGTACACACAGAGGAGGAGATCCTGTACTTCTATGTCTCTATACACTGTACACACAGAGGAGGAGATCCTGTACTTCTATGTCTCTATACACTGTACACACAGAGGAGGAGATCCTGCACTTCTATATCTCTATACACTGTACACACAGAGGAGGAGGGGATCCTGCACTTCTATGTCTCTATACACTACACACAGAGGAGGAGATCCTGCACTTCTATATCTCTATACACTGTACACACAGAGGAGGAGATCCTGCACGTCTATGTCTCTATACACTGTACACACAGACGAGGAGATCCTGCACTTCTATATCTCTATACACTGCACACAGAGGAGGAGGGGATCCTGCACTTCTATGTCTCTATACACTGTACACACAGAGGAGGAGGGGATCCTGCACTTCTATATCTCTATACACTGTACACACAGAGGAGGAGATCCTGCACTTCTATGTCTCTATACACTGTACACACAGAGGAGGAGATCCTGCACTTCTATATCTCTATACACTGTACACACAGAGGAGGAGGGGATCCTGCACTTCTATGTCTCTATACACTACACACAGAGGAGGAGATCCTGCACTTCTATATCTCTATACACTGTACACACAGAGGAGGAGATCCTGCGCTTCTATGTCTCCATACACTGTACACACAGAGGAGGAGATCCTGTACGTCTATGTCTCTATACACTGTACACACAGAGGAGGATATCCTGCACTTCTATGTCTATATACACTGTACACAGAGGAGGAGATCCTGCACTTCTATATCTCTATACAATGTACACACAGAGGAGGAGATCCTGTACTTCTATATCTCTATACACTGTACACACACAGAGGAGGAGATCCTGCACATCTATATCTCTATACACTGTACACACAGAGGAGGAGATCCTGCACTTCTATGTCTCTATACACTGTACACACAGAGGAGGAGGTCCTGCACTTCTATATCTCTATACACTGTACACAGAGGAGGAGATCCTGCACTTCTATGTCTCTATACACTACACACACAGTAGATCCTGTACTTCTATATCTCTATACACTGTATACACAGAGGAGGAGATCCTGTACTGCTATATCTCTATACACTACACACACAGGAGATCCTATACTGCTATATCTCTATACACTGTACACACAGAGGAGGAGATCCTGTACTTCTATGTCTCTATACATTGTACACAGAGGAGGAGATCCTGTACTTCTATAACTCTATACAATGTACACACAGAGGAGGAGATCCTGCACTTCTATATCTCTATACACTGTACACAGAGGAGGAGATCCTGTACTTCTATGTCTATATACACTGTACACACAGAGGAGGAGATCCTGCACTTCTATATCTCTATACACTGTACACACAGAGGAGGAGATCCTGCAATTCTATATCTCTATACACTGTACACAGAGGAGGAGATCCTGTACTTCTATATCTCTATACAATGTACACACAGAGGAGGAGATCCTGCACTTCTATATCTCTATACACTACACACACAGAGGAGGAGATCCTGTACTTCTATGTCTCTATACACTGTACACACACAGAGGAGGAGATCCTGTACTTCTATGTCTCTATACACTACACACACATAGGAGGAGATCCTGTGCTTCTATATCTCTATACACTGTATACACAGAGGAGATCATGTACTGCTATATCTCTATACACTGTACACACAGAGGAGGAGATCCTGCACTTCTATATCTCTATACACTGTACACAGAGGAGGAGATCCTGTACTTCTATGTCTATATACACTGTACACACAGAGGAGGAGATCCTGCACTTCTATATCTCTATACACTGTACACACAGAGGAGGAGATCCTGCAATTCTATATCTCTATACACTGTACACAGAGGAGGAGATCCTGTACTTCTATATCTCTATACAATGTACACACAGAGGAGGAGATCCTGCACTTCTATATCTCTATACACTACACACACAGAGGAGGAGATCCTGTACTTCTATGTCTCTATACACTACACACACAGAGGAGGAGATCCTGCGCTTCTATATCTCTATACACTGTATACACAGAGGAGGAGATCATGTACTGCTATATCTCTATACACTGTACACACAGAGGAGGAGATCCTGTACTTCTATGTCTCTATAAACTGTACACACAGAGCAGGAGATCCTGTACTTCTATATCTCTATACACTGTATACACAGAGGAGGAGATCCTGTACTGCTATATCTCTATACACTACACACACAGATGAGGAGATCCTGTGCTTCTATGTCTCTATACACTGTACACACAGAGGAGGAGATCCTGTACTTCTATGTCTCTATACACTGTACACACAGAGGAGGAGATCCTGTACTTCTATATCTCTATACACTGTACACACAGAGGAGGAGATCCTGCACTTCTATGTCTCTATACACTGTACACACAGAGGAGGAGATCCTGTACTTCTATATCTCTATACAATGTACACACAGAGGAGGAGATCCTGCACTTCTATATCTCTATACACTACACACACAGAGGAGGAGATCCTGCACTCCTATGTCTCCATACACTGTACACACAGAGGAGGAGATCCTGTACTTCTATGTCTCTATACACTGTACACACAGAGGAGGAGATCCTGTACTTCTATATCTCTATACACTGTACACACAGTGGAGGAGATCCTGCACGTCTATGTCTCTATACACTGTATACACAGAGGAGGAGATCCTGCACTTCTATATCTCTATACAATGTACACACAGAGGAGGAGATCCTGCACTTCTATATCTCTATACACTACACACACAGAGGAGGAGATCCTGCACTCCTATGTCTCCATACACTGTACACACAGAGGAGGAGATCCTGTACTTCTATGTCTCTATACACTGTACACACAGAGGAGGAGATCCTGTACTTCTATAGCTCTATACACTGTACACACAGAGGAGGAGATCCTGTACTTCTATGTCTCTATACACAGCACACACAGAGGAGGAGATCCTGTACTTCTATGTCTCTATACACTACAGACACATAGGAGGAGATCCTCTGTGTGTGCAGTGTATAGCTTACTAACAGACATGTCTCTGCAGTCTGTACATTCACAAGCACTGCCCCATCCCATTTCCCTCCTCCAGAGACTTTTACTGCTTGTAATTTGATTTCTGACTGAGCTACAAGGCAAGGAGACTAATAACAGGAGAAAGAGGCCTTTTGTCTGATAAGATATATTACAAAGTGACTTATATTCGCTTGCACTATTGATCTATGTAAAGTCTGTTGAAATCACCGTGTCTGCTTGAAGCAACTCTGCATGGGTACTACCCTAGAGCGCTGTATGGGACTGTTTTTATAAAAGGGTATTCCACTGGCCAGCATGTGCAAGTAAATGTTCCAAATGCTGTTTTCGCACTGCAGGGGTCAGCCACGCCTCTCTTGACATCAGTCATTTCCCCTCAATATAAGTCAATGGAAGGGTTGTGTCAATGGCTGTGATGTCACGAGTTGTGTGGCCGACCCCCTGCAGAGCAAAAACAGCATTCGGAACACTTACTTCGGAAAGCTGGCCAGTGGAGTACCCCTTTAATCCCGCTCCTGCCTGCTCCCATCAAATTTCTGACCATTACCAACCACTCCACAATGTGTGTGTCCAATGCCGCTCGCTCCCGCAAATATACTGCCTAGTTATGAAGTGATAGGTGAACACTTCCCTTTTTCAAGCTCCTAAATGGCACATCTGCTCAGTACTACAATCAACATAACCACCAGGTCAGGGACAATTCCGTAAATTCTGAAGTGTGCCTGTACATACACAGACACAGCTGTAAGCAGATATATCATTCAGGAGGATGTCTCACCTAGATCATTCATGCTCCCTAATGGCATATCTGCTTATCGCTGTATCACTTATGCACAGGCATACTTAAAAACTCATAATGTAGTCTCTGTAATGATGCCAAGGCTAGTAATGATGGGCAACTGGCCACGTAGTTGCTGTCCTAAGGAGATATACCACTCAGGAGCCTGGAAAAGCTGTGGTGTGTAAAAGTCATACATTGTAATGACTCATGACCCGTTAATCACTACAGTATCTGACTGTCACTCACAGCTATAAGCTGTTCAGGTGAGACATTCTAACCTAACTTTTCTATGTTCCTGAATAGCATATGCACCCTCAGATACTATAGAAATGTCATGCAGTATAATACATTCCATTATGTGTGCACAGGGCACTGGTGGGCACTAAGGCTAATGTGTACCTGTGGTCCTTAAAGGGGTATTCCGGGGCAAAAACATCTTATCCCCTATCCAAAGGATAGGAGATAAGATGTCTGATCGCGAGGGGCCTTCTGCTCGGACCCCCGCAATCTCCCTGCAGCACCCGCATTCTATGAGGGGCTGCGTCTCCAGTTTCGGAAACCTCGGGGTGATGGCCGTTACGCCCCCTCCCACAGACATAAATGGAGGGGGTGTCAGGCCCAAGGCCTGATTATGGAAACATACATGTGTTTTATACTTGTATCTGTGTATAAACTAAGACCTGGGGGTGAGGGTCATTCAGACTGTGTGTTTGTGTATTGCATTTTATTGGGGGTCTGGCTGTTTGGTATCTCCTTTGAAGTCATGCACACTGGTCCCATCATATAATCAAAAAGATAAGGGGTCAGGAAGAGAGATGCCCCACCTGGTGGGATCAGAGGGGAGGGGGGGAATGGAGTTTCCCTCCAAAGAAGCAGATAAGACTTAAAATGCTGGACTCAACTGTTGTTCAATGCTGTGGCAAAAGCTGACGAGCTGGACTCTCACTCACAAGGATGGCTTTATCATCATGCTGTAAGAACTTCATCTTTTGTTTACAGAACTTGTCTTGCAAAACTTTTATATATTTTTATACCTGTATGTCATTTGTTTATTTTTATATAGTCAGCACTGTGATACCTTTTATCAGATTAAATGTTTAAATTAATCATCTCTGGTCTTTGATCTCTAAATATATGAACTCACCTTTCTGAAGGCAGCTCTGGTGGAAACACGTTTATCTCAGGGTTAATTTGGTGACCTGCTGGGACTAGTAGTGGATACCCAGAGGTCTGGCGGCTTTAACCCCTGCACCATCACACTCTCTCTAGCGTCGTAGCTGGACCGATAGGGTGTGATCGTGACAGGGAGCGTGGCGTGACGTCCCCAGTCCTGGAAACTCATAGGTTTCAGAAACTGGAGATGCAGCCCTGCATAGAATGCGGGTGCTGCAGGGAGATCGAGGGGAGGTCCCAGCAGTAGGCCCCCCGCGATCAGACATCTTATCCCCTATCTTTTGGGTAGGGGATAAGATGTTTTTGCCCGGAATACCCCTTTAAGTTCATTACACAGAAGTCCTCCTAACCCATAAGGTAAACCTGAGCGGCACAGGGGCATGCTAATCCGGCTAATGTCCACAACTGTCGCGTTTTTTGCCGACACATAAAACATAAAAACAGCAGAGGGGTCTACCCTGTAGTGCGGGAATGTGCAGGATTTGCGGGACCCGCAGGTGCAGTATCTGACCGCCTGCAACATACTTAATACCACCTATGCCTGTATTTCAATGGGTCTAGCAGGAGCCCAATCTTGAATGCAGTCCTCTACTCTACACAATGTACAAAGTCATTTGCTTCTATGCTCTGGAGTGCTGTGGCTGAGAACACCTGGATAGTGTGTGGGGGGGGGTTGGGGGACATTGAAGGGGTCGTCTAGTGATTTTTTTTTTTTTAACTAATATGCCCCGGCTGCCTTATAAAATAATAACATCTTTAACTTACCTTCCTCACTCCCTCATAGCCTCCAGTATCAGCACAACCTGTCTGCTGGTGGTCTCTGTTAGGCTTTGCCTCCCCAATGCCAGCTGGAGAAGCAGATGGGGGTGTAGAGCCCTGCTTAGTCAATCACGGGCCACAGTGGTGTCCCGTCTAAGGCAGTGATTGGCGATCAGCACTGTCAGATCCCCGGCTGCAGACTGGGCTCCCTGATATCAGAGGCTAAAAGGAAGCAAGTAAGGTGATTAAAGGGTTTATTGTTTTGTAATTTTTTTTTCAGGCAGGCTGAGCACATAGTTAAAAAAAAAGTCACCCCTTTAAAGACCTATCCTGCTGAAAACTTCTAGAAAAAGCACCTTTTAAGCACCTCTGTAAAAGACAAGAGACAATTCAAACAATGGCATGTAAAAGAAGTCTAGAATTCATACTTACCTAAGGTAGACATCTAGGACTCCTAAAAGAGCTAGCAATTCTCTTAGGTGCCAAGTCCTGACAACTGTGGCTACATTCATACCTTGTTTTTTTAAGGGGTTATCCAGGATAAGAGAAACAGAGCTATTTTCTTCCAAAAACCGCACCACACCTGTCCTCAGGTTGTGTGTGGTATTACAACCATTCACTTCCATGGAACTGAACTGCAATACCACACACAACCTGCGTACAGGTGTGATGCTGTTTTTGAAAGAAATAAGATCTGTTTTTACTAATCCTGGTTAATCATTTTAAAGCTCATTTGAAGGCTCAAACAATATCATACTTTTTTTCAGCACTTGTATCTATTCTGAGGTCTACCCTGGCATTTGTAATTATTTTAGGGGCTGATTCTAAAGGCTTGAAGGGGAACTGCAGTATTTAAAGGGTTACTCCACCCCTAGATGTCTTATCCCCTATCCAAAGGATAGGGTTAAGATGTCTGATCACAAGGGGTTGGCCGCTGAGACCGGGCCGGTACTGCAATGTTCTGAACATGGAAGCATTGAGCCACATCCCCTCCCTTCATGTCTATTGGAGGAGGCGTGACAGCTAGTACATAACCATCACGCCTCCTCCCATAAACATAAATAGAGGGGGCGTGACGGCTGTGGTCGTCTATCATCCGGCAATGAGTGGAGTTTGATCTGTGTACTGGGGTGATGGGGTAATGCGGGGAGTCCAAGTGGCTGGACCCCAGTATCAGACATTTAGTCCCCTATCCAAAGGATGTCTAGGGGCGGAGTACCCCTTTAACTTCTTGTCCCCCAGAAGAGGGTCTGACCACTCACAATTTCCTGGCCAACACCCCGACTCTCCTCATGCACCGCGAGTTGTCGGAAATGACACCGAGCGGTCAACACGCCCCCTCTATAGGGGAGCCAAGGAATACACAAGCGCTGTATCTCTGGCTCTCCCATAGAGATGCATAGAGGAAGCGTGTTACCACCGCTCTGTGCATGAGCCGGGGCACCAGGCAGAAAATCGTGGGGGGTCTAAGAGGTCGAACCCCCATGATCAGACACTTATCCTGTGGTTAGGGGATAAATAGTTAAAAACTTGAGTTCCCCTTTAATTTTGGGGTCATAGTTACCGCTACTTATGCAAGTAAATATTGGCTGCAGACTCACAAAAAGCAGCTTATAGTGCTCCTCTCAAATGTTCTTCTCAGCTTAAATCGCACCTGTTATGCATTTTTGGAAAATGACTATTGTGCAGCACTACATATAAGCTAAAGGAATTAAAATAAATAAATGCATCCTTCATCCATGTGCAACCCTGTATGTGCACAACCTGCAGATAATGATCAATGGGGTGTGTGCACACATTACTTCCTAGGTCATGTTCACATTGGTGGCGCTGCTCTGTATGACCTTTACTTTACACCATTTATATCTTTAGTAAACACTTTACAAGAGGTTTAGGTGACCTCCGCAGTTATTCAGCTGTTCATTCTCACATACCAGTCAGGGTTAGAGTTCAAGCAGTGCCCAAGGGCTAATAGACCTTTTGAATTATCTGATTCTATCTCTAGGGAAATTCATGTTCACACAAATAGGATTTTTTTTCGGAATATCCTCTACGAAAATTTTGCAGGCAGCAGGTGCTTGGAAATGCAGCATCTCCTTAGACAGCAATGCATTTCCCAGCGAATTCCACAGAAATAATTCTTTATGCGGAGAACAAAACCTGAATTTTTTGGTGGCACATGTTTCTGCCGCAGAAATTTTGCAGTGTGCACGATGCAGCAGGATCCCAATGGGATGGAAACAATGGGACTCTGTTGCAGCAGAATGTGTAATTTTAAGTGTCATTTTTCCGCCAGATTCTGATTAGAAATTCCACAGTGTAAGGTCTTAAAGGGGTACTGACCACTGGGGCCCTCCTTGATTGCTAGAATGAGGGTCCTGAGAGCCCCTGCCCAAATGTTGAATATGCACAATACTGCACAAGACTGAGGAAGATACATGTACAGTGCTCATCTATCTCTGGAAGCCCCATAGACTTTTAATGGGTTGCTAGTGCGTATACCATATTTTTCGCCCTATAGGACACACCGGCGTATAAGACGCACCCAATTTATAGGTGCAAAATCTAAAAAAATTTAGATTTTGAACCCAATAGTGGTCTTCAACCTGCGGACCTCCAGATGTTGCAAAACTACAACTCCCAGCATGCCTGGACAGATAATGGCATGCTGGGAGTTGTAGTTTTGCAACATCTGGAGGTCCGCAGATTGAAGACCACTGCATAGGAGGTAATACTCACGTGTCCCCGCCGCTCCGGACCAGTCACCGCTGCCCTGGATGTCGCTCCATCGCTGTCGCCGTGTCCCCATCGCTCCGGAACGTCTCTGCTGCCGGCAGGGTATCCTCGCTCTCCGTCACCGCCATCACGTCGTTACGCACGCTGACGCACGTACGCGACGACGTGATGAAGAGGATGGAGAGCGCCGCCCATACAGGGGATCCCTGAATGGAGAAGACACCGAGGAGGCAGGTAAGGTCCCTCCCGGTGTCCTGTAAGCACTAACCCGGCTATTCAGTCGGGCTGTTCGGGACCGCCGCGGTGAAATCGCGGAGGTCCCGAACAGCCCGACTGAACAGCCGGGTTAGTGTCACTTTCCCTTCAGACGCGGCGGTCAGCTTTGATCGCCGCGTCTGAAGGGTTAATACTGTATTAGCCGAGGGGTCCCGGCCGTTGATGGCCGCAGGGACCGCCGCGATAGGGGTGTATTCGCCGTATAAGACGCACCGACTTTTTCCCCCCAGTTTTGGGAAAGAAAAAGTGCGTCTTATACGGCGAAAAATATGGTACTCAACTACTGCTCCATTCAATAGCTGCCCGTATGCGGCGGCTGCACCAGGACATGTTTTTTTTGGGGGGGGGGGGGGGGATACAATCCATAGTCAACGTGCCATAAAAGACTGAGATGGGAACAACTCTGTAATCATAGAACTGTCACCCACTTGGACAATGCAAAAATACATTTTAATGTGTCTGAATAGCACACCGAAGGCGACCACATACCCCTCACCCTGGCCACGGAACTATATAGAGATCTATAGGTCCAGGTGTTTAGTGCCTAAAGACATAGGTGGTCGTCAAACTCTGGCCCTCCAGCTGTTGCAAAACTACAACTCCTATCTGACACTGGGATCTCGTCTTAGGCTACTTTGACACTGCTGTTATGACACGGCAGTGTGACGTGCATCAGGGGAGCCGGGAGTGCAGTCTTTTTCTCGTGCCATTCCTGTCAACAAAATGACAGGTCCCGATGGCCCCCATTATAGTAAATGGGACCCGTTGTTGCCCATTGTTCCCCGTCACGAGAACGCCCATTAAAGTGACAGAAAAAAAAGAAACAAATGGCCATTCTTAATGGGGAGCAACGGCAGTGTGAATGGGGAGCACAATCAGTGTTTCAAGACTATTGCAAAACTACAACTCCCATTATGCACAGACAGTTGTAGTTTTGCAACAGCTGGAGGCACCTTGGCTGAGAAACACTGTTGTAGATCAGTGGTCTACAACCTGTGGCTTTACAGCTGTCATAAAACTACATCTCCCAGCATGCCCGGACAGCTGTAGAGCCACTGGATGGGAATAAATGATTCAGATGAACTTCTGAGACTTGTAGTTCAGGTTTTGGGGCATGCTGGGAGATGTAGTTTTAAGACAGCTGTAGAGCCACAGGTTGGGAATCAACACTTCAGATGAACTTCTGAGACTTGTTGTTCTACAAAGCTACACATGGCATTGTGCTGGACTTATGTTTCATACGTACGTGTATTAACGGGAGAACCTCCTAGTGTGAAAGCAGCCTTAGAACTATAGGAAGTCACATCCCTGTCCAGGGTGAGCGGCCAATGTTCGGTGCCATGTCCCTCTCTCTGCCATGTCCCTCTCTCTCTGCCATGTCCCTCTCTCTCTGCCATGTCCCTCTCTCTCTCTGCCATGTCCCTCTCTCTCTGCCATGTCTCTCTCTCTGCCATATCCCTCTCTCTGCCATGTCCCTCTCTCTGCCATGTCCCTCTCTCTCTGCCATGTCCCTCTCTCTCTCTGCCATGTCCCTCTCTCTCTGCCATGTCCCTCTCTCTCTCTGCCATGTCCCTCTCTCTCTCTGCCATGTCCCTCTCTCTCTCTGCCATGTCCCTCTCTCTCTCTGCCATGTCCCTCTCTCTCTCTGCCATGTCTCTCTCTCTGCCATATCCCTCTCTCTGCCATGTCCCTCTCTCTGCCATGTCCTTTTTGCTTATAAATAGTATGGTGCGGGTTTGGAAACACAGCAGGGACTCTTGACAGGACAAGAGAGAGGTTTGTTTGTCATTTTCAATAAAGTTCGAAAGAAAAAAAACTGTTGCTACGGAAACGAGTGCGCGCGCCAGGCAAGAGTGGCCTAGTGCGCGTGGTTTGGTGCTTTCCCCGTCTTTCTCTACCTTATCGGAGAACATAACGGCAAAACCGGCCACCGTTCGCTAACGGACGTTACTTTATTTTTTTTTTTTAGTTCTGTTGTAATTGTTCATAAAGTTGAGACAAGAAAAAAAAAAAAAAGCTGTTGCTAGGGAAACGTTCGCGCTCCCGGCAGAGCCAATTGATAGGGGTCGCGCGCGGATCTGGGCCCAGCGTATAGAGGAAGTGTATGAGGCGGGACGGCGCCCGCGGCGCTCACCTCCTGGAAGACGTGTTCGGGTGTCCGGTCGGGCCGGGTGTTCGGGTGCTGCGCCCTCCTCGGGTAACTCCCCCTCTTCCTCCTCCTCCTCCTGTGTCCGGGCCGCCCCGTGTGATGGGCTGGGCCTGACTGTAATGTGTGAGCAACCCGCGGCCTCCGGATAGGATTTACGGCAGGTGTATATCGATCAGCGCTCCTCCTGATCTCACTGACAGGATCCCTATTGGACTCCTATGTCCGCCTTTATGTGGATGGGATCTGGTGAACTCCTCACTCCTGCTGGGATCTCATAGGACCATAGAAGGGATCTTGTCAACTCTGAGTCGTGCTGGGTGTCACTAAAGGGATCTGTAAGGACACCTAAGTCCTAGAAGGAATCTAGTGGCGTCTGTCCTTATAGGGATCTACTGCTGTAGCTTCCACAAGAGGGATCAAATAGGATCTACTGTCTCAGCTGACATCAGAGCCATCAAGGAGGACCTATTGCTATATCCAGCGTCAGAAAGATCTATTGGTGTATCTATCATCAAAGGGATCTAACAGGATCTACTCATCAGAGGGATCTAACAGGATCTACTCATCAGAGGCATCTAACAGGATATAGGCTTCAGAAGAGGATCTAGTCTGCAGGATCTACTCATCAGAGGGATCTAACAGGATATAGGCTTGTCTCTAGCTTCAGAAGAGGATCTATTCATCAGAGGAATACAAGAAAGAAGCAGGATTCTCCCCCATTGATCCTCAGGGTGCCCATTGCCTTCCAGCGATCAGGAGGGGCATGAAGCCAGCAGCCCCCCACTGAGCCTTCTCCATAAGTCCAGGGCTGCGGTTTTTCTGGGGAGCGGCCTCCAAAAGCAGAGGAAATGTCTTTCTTTAACTTTCGTAAGATCTTTAAGCTTGGTGGGGAGAAGAAGAAGAAGCAGTATGAACATGTCAAGAGGGATCAGAATCCTGAGGAGTTCTGGGAAATCATAGGGGAGCTGGGTGATGGAGCCTTTGGAAAAGTTTATAAGGTGGGTAAAGATGGGGTAGGAGCTGATACTGGGGGCAATAGCACTCACCACTACTACAACCATCCATCCAGTGATCCTAGAATGCAGTGGTTTCCATCCTTTGGCTCCCAACCTGTTGTAAAACAACATCTCCTATCACATATTGGATTTAATGTTCCTAAAGAGTCCTGGTCTCCAACCTGTGGCTCCCCAGCTGTTTTAATTTTGCAACAGTCAGAAAGCTACAGGTTGGAGACCACGACTATATATATATATATATATATATATATATATATATATATATATATATATTGCACTTGACTGATATGTGCTAAGCCTTTATGGCCGGTTAGTGGTTAGATTTTTTTTGGACCTACTTTTCTGTCCTGGCATCTGTGGTCCTACACATAGGGGATGTGGAAATTATGGAAAATCTTATATAATTATGTTAAGCTGCATTCACATCTCGTTTTTGCAATACGGTTCCCATATCCGGATTCAGTAAAAAAAAAAAAAACGAATTGCAAACCGTATGTATAGACATTTCATAGAAAACCGTATGCCAACCGTAGCATCTGGTTGTGTACGTTTTGCATCATTTACGGTTTTATCCATTTTTTTTTTTTTCCGTACACAAAATCGTAGTCTACTACGGTTTTATGTCCGGGTGAAAAACTGGATGCAACCCGTATACGTTTTAAAAAAAAAAATGGTTGTCTATGGGAACCGTACTGAACTGTATGTGCGTACGGTTCCATCCGGTTTGCGCAATACGGTTTAGCAGTTTGCACATGCGCAGTGAAAGTTCTTCCCACAAATAGAACAAGAAGAACTTTATTTAATTAAGGACAAATATAAAACCGTATCTGTTTTTTTTTTTTTTTTTTTTTTCTCTCAAAAAACGTATTAAACCGTATGCAACCGGACATCCGTTTTCAAACCGTACAGAGGTATATACAGTTGTATACGGTTCGGTCCGGTTTTGAGACGTTTTTTTACCAAAAAAAACTTAAACGGGAACCGTATTGCAAAAACGAGATGTGAATGCAGCCTTATATAACAGTGGTCTTCAACCTGCGGACCTCCAGATGTTGCAGAACTACAATTCCCAGCATGCCCGGACAGCCAACGGCTGTCCGGGCATGCTGGGAGTTGTAGTTTTGCAACATCTGGAGGTCCGCAGGTTGAAGACCACTGTTATATAATAATAGGATAGGTCGTTTCTGGATGCTGTAGTTTATGTTCATAGTTGAGAATGGGAAACTATCAGGAAGTCACTGCTGCGGTAAATATTGACACTTTGCTGGTTTGTTTTGCTACATTGTATCAACTATCAACCTCTATTTGAGAACAGCCTCTGAAAAATGTTACACTGGTGGTAGCCGGGCCGTAGGGAGACAAATGCCCGGAGGGACGCAATCATCCTTGTCTTTGATGTAGGGCAGTTGTCAAGGGTCAGAAAAATCCTATGGCCATTTATCAGGATATTAGCCCTTATTGAGGGGCAATACCACCGATAGATGTCCCCTGAGAAACCCCAATATTGTAGGGGGGAAATGCGTCGGAACGTAGAGAACAATTGTATAGCAGTTTTTATATATTTTTTCACGTGGTGTTTGAATTGAGGTTTTGGACCACAAAGTATAAACAGTTCTTGTTTTCCATGAAATAATACTATATCAGTTTATCGGGATGTAACTGCATTTATATGATGGTCACCAGACAGAATGTTCTTCTTTAATGTGGTCCGGCTTTATTTTATGGGATTGGCATCACTTGTAGGTGGTGTTTTGAGTTTGTTTATCCACAATATTTTTGTGCAATGATGGTCTCATTTTTACAAGGGGCCAAATTTGAATGTATACCAATAGAATGTTATTTTAAGGGAGGTAAACATGAGCTGTGGGAGGTTTTGACAATTGACCTTCTTGGTGATCTGAGGCTGTGATAAAAGTTCTCTGAAATATGTGCAAACAGTTGAAAGTTTTCGGGAGGTTTTGATGGTTTGGTTAGATTCACACCAATGTATGGGTGCATTTTAAAGGGGTACTCCACTGCCCCAGCGTTCAGAACATGTCGTTCTGAAAGCTGGTTGAGGGGTTGTGATGTCACGGCCACACTCCCTTATGACATCACGCCACTCCCCCTCAATGCAAGTCTATGGGAGGGGGCGTACGCCCCCTCCCATAGACTTGCATTGAGGGGGTGTTGCCATGACATCACAACCCCGCAGCCCGCACCCAGCTTTCGGAACTAAATGTTCCGAATGCTGGGGCAGTGGAGTACCCCTTTAAAGGGATTCTCCGGTGGAAAACATATTTTTTTTTTTTTTAAATCAACTGGTGCCAGAAAGTTAAACAGATTTGTAAATCACTTCTATTAAAAAATCTTAATCCTTCCAGTACTTATTAGTGGCTGTATACTACAGAGGAAATTCGTTTCTTTTTGAATTTCTTTTCTGCCACAACCACAGTGCTCTCTGCTGACACCTCTGTCCATGTCACGAACTGTCCAGAGCAACATATGTTTGCTATAGGGATTTTCTCTTGCTCAGGACAGTTCCTGACATGGACAGAGGTGTCAGCAGAGAGCACTGTGGTCGTGACAGAAAAGAAATCCAAAAAGAAAAGCATTTTTCCTCTGTAGTATTCAGCCGCTAATACGTACTGGAAGGATTAAGATTTTTTTTTTTAATAGAAATAATTTACAAATCTGTTTAACTTTCTGGTAGAGATGAGCGAACTTACAGTAAATTCGATTCATCACGAACTTCTCGGCTCGGCAGTTGATGACTTATCCTGCATAAATAAGTTCAGCTCTCAGGTGCTCCGGTCGGCTGGAAAAGGTGGATACATTCCTAGGAAAGAGTCTCCTAGGACTGTATCCACCTTTTCCATCCCACGGGAGCACCGGAAAGCTGAACTCATTTATGCAGGAAAAGTCAGCGACCGCCGAGCCGAGAAGTTCGTGATGAATCGAATTTACTGTAAGTTCGCTCATCTCTACTTTCTGGCATCAGTTGATTTAAAAAAAAAATAATAAATAATAATTCCACCAGAGTACCCCTTTAAGACTAGAGAAAGTGATTCCGTATGTGAAGTCTGGCTCTTCTGGACCACTTCCCTCTAGCGTCTCACTCGATCAGCAGAGCCACATGAAGGTTTATTTAGTGTTCGGCACAATTGAGGGTTATTGACTTGGACAATTAGTTGTAATATACGTTCTACGTCTTTCCATAATGAGTCAGATGACCTCTCCCTTCATCCTCCTAACACGCCCCAAATGCCAAGATCGTACATGAGCGTTCAGGAGGGTTCAGTCATCTCTCTTATTTCATGTGTATTTTGCTCCTTGTCATTTCTGCATTGAAATCCTCTACAGATAAGTGAGCGTTCCTTGCATCTGTCCATAGGTCGCAGAATTTTGGTTAAGGGGGGAAATCTGTGGTCAAAAAAGTGCAACAGAACAAGCGTCCTGTGGGTTATAATCTTGGCCATGCCTGTTTTTCCATACAGAAAATTTCCGCTATAGCCTGGATTGTTTTAAAACCCCTTCTACATTTATTGTACTATTATTTGCGGCACATTCCACCATGTGAGCCCAGCAGTAAGTCCCGCCCCTTGGTAGAAATCCAACACATAACCTTGGATTACTGCTGTGGATTTCAGTATGCTATATTGCACATTCACCCCATTTAGAGAGGCTAAGGCTGGTACAGTTCCCATATGAGGTTTTTGATAAAAAAAACAGATTCCTCAAAACCTGACTAAACTGTATAGAAATGTGTGTACAAATTTTAATCCGTATATGGTTTGAAAAATGATGTCCGGTTGCATCCGTTGTAAAAAAGTATTTTTTTTTATTTTTTTATTTTTTATTCCATTATGAATAAAGTTTCACTTGTTTGATTGAAATTTCCCCCCATAAAACTGTGCAGATTCAAAAACCGGATGGAACCGTACGCACATAGTGTTCTGTACGGTTCCCATTGACTCCCATGTTAAAAAAAAAAAAGTATAGGTTTCAATGCAGTTTTTCACCCGGACCAAAAACCGTGGTAGGCTACGGTTTTGGGTACAGGAAAATAAAAACTGACAAAATCTTACAGGATGCAAAACGGACACAACCTGATGCATCTTTTGGCATACGGTTTTCAATATGGTTGCGTATTGAAAACGTATACGGGAACTATTTTTGCAAAAAAGGTGGTGTGAACCCAGGTGGTAAGGGTATGTTTACACAACTGACTATGCTACAGGTTTTATTCTCTGGATTTAATGATGTGTAAATCAATATTAGCCCCTCCTTGATTGACATACAAAACCCTGTCCGTCACTCGAAGGCTTAGGGTATGTTCACACTGAGGAATTGGAGAATTGGAATTCTCGCTTAAAAATTCAGCAGCGGACTTTCCATTTTTTTCTGCGCAGAATATAGGAAACTTTTTTTGGGGGGGCTGGACTACAACCACCAATTAGAATTTCCCCCTTTTTTTTTTTTTTTGCCGGAAACTTTTTTTTTTTAACATTGCGATCTATGGGAATTTGAAGAAAGAACATGTTAATTCTTCATGCTGCAGAACGGATCGGAATCAATGGGGTATGGCACTTTTGAATGAATTGGAGAGGAATAAGCGAGCGGAATTACTCGAGTAAATTCCTCTCCAATTCCTCAGGAACATACCCTAAGGGTACGTTCACGCGTGCGGATTTTCAGCGTATTTCACGCTGCAGATCAGCTGGTGAAGGCCCGCTGTATGCTGTCTTTACATGTGCCTGCTGGTAGCAGCAATACGCCACTACCAGCAGGCACACTGTGATGTGCGAGTCGCAGTATACTCGCACAGCGCGGGAGCTCTCTGCCTAGCTCAGAGCAGGCGCGATGTACGAGTACGCCGCGCACATCGCGGCAGTGTGTCCTTTCGTAGCGGCGTATTGCTGCTACATGTAAAGCCAGCCTAGAGCGGGGCCTTCACCAGCGGATCCGCAGCTAAATACGCTGCGAAAATCCGTGCGTGTGAACTTACCCTTAGAGGTGAAGGTGAACAAGGAGGCATGCCAGGCTTTGGCACTTAAGCAACTGGCCCCCAACATTTGGAAATAAAAAGGTGATTTTATAAGTTTGGCCACCACCATCGGCTCCATGAAGGGTAGAGTTTCCTTTTATACCCTAACAGCTATCCAAGGGTCTCTACAGCTGAAAGATTCTCTTGGTGCCCAGTCATATGAATGACTATCCATGTAACACTTGGTTGCTTTGAGTTTGACATAGTGGGGGCGATTCTTTGCAGAAGCTCCCTGGTCTGGCTCATAGAGGATCCATAGGGGGCAACCCCAAGAAATAGCAGCTTTAGGCTAGGGCAGTGTTTCCCACCCAGTGTGCCTCCAGCTGTTGCAAAACTACAACTCCCAGCAAGCCCGGACAGCCGAAGGCTGTCCGGGCTTGCTGGAAGTTGTAGTTTTGCAACAGCTGGAGGCACACTGGGTGGGAAACACTGGGCTAGGGTCACACTTAGGAAGTTCTGAGTGTGACCAGCATCAGTCAGCCCCAGGGCCGTGTGGACATTTCCTAAAAATTCTGCCAGTAATAGAGAAGACCATGCTTTGGCGGCGAAATTTCAGCAGTGGAATATCCGCCTCTAAAATTCCGCAGTGTCCCACGTGCACCGGAATTTCCGAGCAGAATTTCAAAATAGAATTTCGGTGTGTGTGAACCCAGCCTTACTTTTAGAAAAATGCCTTTTAAAATAATCATCCGTGAATGGAAATGCAATGCAGCATGGCTAGGAAAGGTGCTGCCGTTTGCTGCTTCTCGGCCCTATCTCTTTTAGATTTTCTGGGGCGTCTTCCGATGTTCCAGCTCCGGCCAATGCCGCCTGCGTAGTCTTTGCCTTTGAAGAAAGAACCAAATACAATTACAATAATAAGTATCTTGTGTCATTGTTGTTGGGTTTATTTTCTGTACAGATGCTTGTGTTTTATAGGTATGATGTCACTTTTGTAATATTATACTGCTGTATTATTGCTTTTTTTTCCTTATTACCCAGCGCCGGGGCCATGGGCGGGTGATTATCTTTCTGAAAACCAGATTTGCGCAGACCGAAAGTACTTTAATGCAGAGAAAATGGCATTTCCCTGTAGACTGCAGCATCCTCTAATGTGCACCCACAGCTGATATTTCTCCCTTGTCCTAGGAGGCCTCACTTCCTGAGCGGTGCCCCCTGGCACATTAGGCAGCGCAGCTTGCAGGGGGCTAATGAAAGTGGTCTTCTTCTGTGGGAAAGTCAGAGAAGTCTGGAAGAAGAAACCAAATCCCCCACTAGAGACAGCAAGAAAAAGATTGATCTGCTCCTCCGCTCCCCCACCCCCTGCTTCCTATTCACCTCTGCCTGCCAGGGAGCCTCTAGTTTCAGTCATTCAATCTTCTGGCAGGAGTTCACTTCATGAAGCCATGTGATTGTCTGGAGCTGATCACAGATAGGAGCCCTTCATGTGCTTGTGTATCATCACATGGAGGCGGCTGGAGCACCCGGCAGAGTTACTGGAAATTATAAGGAAGGGTGACGACGCTAGGATTAAAGGGGTACTCCAGTGAAAAACTTTTTTTTATTAAATCAACTGGTGCCAGAAAGTTAAACAGATTTGTAAATTACTTCTATTAAAAAAATCTTTACCCTTCCAGTACTTTTTAGCAGCTGTGTAACGCCGATAACGTCCCGTATCCATCCTAGAGCGCTCGCGGCGTCTGGTCTCCTGCAGTGCCCCGGTCTCTCACTCTGACCGGGAGCGCAGCTACAGTGCTGCCGACGGGGATGCGTTCTGCATGGCGGCACTAGTCCGCTTGCGGATCGCATCCCGTTCTGATTACCTGCCCCGTCCTCTGTCTCAGCTCCGGCGAGAGCGGGACCGCTCTCTAGGGCGCGCGTGCGCCGGGTCTATCAGATTTAAAGGGCCAGTGCACCATTAATTGGTGCCTGGCCCAATCTGTTCCTATCAGTACTAATTACTGTGAATACTATATAAACTCACTTCCCCTTCCTGTTCCTGCCGGATCTTGTTGCCTAGTGCCTTGTGAAAGCGTTTAGTGTGTGCCATAACCTATGTATCCAGACCTTCTGCTGTTGCCCCTGACTAAGAACCAAAGCCGCCTGCCCTGACCTTCTGCTACGTCTGACCTCGCCTCGGTCTAGTCCTTCTGTACCACGCCTATCTCGGCTTTCAGTGAGGTCGAGTCGCTAGCGGGGAGTACGACCTGGGAGTTACCGCCGCAGCAAGCCCATCCCGCCTTGCGGCGGGCTCTGGTGAAAACCAGTAACTCCTTAGAACCGGTCCCCCGGTACGGCCCGCGTCATCGCCTCACTGACCAGAGGATCCACTACCTGCATACCAGTCCGGATCGTGACAAGCTGTATGCTACAGAGGAAACTCTTTTGACTCTCTCTGTGGTCTCAAACTGTGGCCCTCCAGATGTTGCAAAACTTCAACTCCCAGCATGCCCGGACAGCCGTTGGCTGTCTGGGCATGCTGGGAGTTGAAGTTTTGCAACATCTGGAGGGCCACAGTTTGATACCGCTGCTCTATAAATTTCTGCTAACCATGTAAGAATAGGAGTAGCTACCAAGGGGTGACACCATTTGAGGGTGCATTCACACGCTAGTAACTAGCAGCGCGTTTCCCGCTGAGGGAATCCCGCTGTGAGTTACGCTACCATTCATTTGAATGGGACCGCGGACAGTCTGCAAATCTGACACGATTGCGGACTGTCTGTGGACCCATTTAAATCAATGGTAACGTAACTCGCAGCGAGATTCCCTCAGCGGGCAACCCGCTGCTAGTAATAGTGTGTGAACACGGCCTGAAAGTAATTTTTTATGATTTTTTAAAGTGGTTTTCCATGAAAAAAAATGTTCTGTAGCTATGATACTCTTGGTTCTGAGTTGTCTTAGTTCCACCTCCGTTCTGTATTGGGTACTATCCAGGTAGTCAAGGAATTATTCTTTTTTTTTTTTTTATCTGGGGACCGATGCCATCTGGATATCTTCCCCGGAAAAACCTCCAACTTAAAGGCGTATTCCATGAGAAAAAATTTTTTTTCCATATCAACTGGCTCCAGAAAGTAAAACAGATTTGTAAATTACTTCTATTAAAAAAATCTTAATCCTTCCAGTACTTATTAGCGGCTGTAAACTACAGAGGAAGTTCTTTTTATTTTTGGACTTCTTTTCTGTTTGAACACAGTGCTCTTTGCTGACACCTCTGTCCATATCAGGAACTGTCCAGAGCAGGAGAAAATCCCCATTGCAAACTTCTGCTGCTCTGGACAGTTCCTGACACTGACAGAGGTGTCAGCAGAGAGCACTGGACAAGACAAAAAAAAAAAAGAAATTCAAAAAGAAAATAATTTCCTCTGTAGCATACAGCTTTTAAAAAGTACTGGAAGGGTAAATATTTTTTAATAGAAGTAATTTACAAATCTGTTTAACTTTCTGGCACCAGTTGTTTAAAAAAAAAAAAAAAAAAAAAGTTTTACACCGGAGTACCCCTTTTAAGCAGCTCTAGGATTTAGGAGTCGTCATTTATGATAAAGGTTTCTGGGATTCCTTTACTGGGTGTTTTGTGGGGTTGCCAATAAAAGGAAAGTTTCCTTCCTCATTTTTTTTATTATTTATATTTCTTCAATAACAAGTGGAAAACCACCCCCAAAAAAAAGCTCCTGGGAGGCACAGCAGCACCAGTCCTTGTAGCAGGAGTCGGCCAAGACAAGCCAACAGGGGGCCATGTCACCAAAAAGTCCCAATCGGTATACATAGGCAGGAACATCAGTCCAGGAAACAGTTCCACGGAGGAAGACAAGCGCCATGGCTCCCCCTGGAGACAACCAGCCCGACCACAAAATACAGAGATCACACACAACATGCACTCCAACCCCCACCCTGCACCACACAGTACTCTCAGCCAGGGCTGTGGAGTCGGTAGATAAATGTTCCGACTCCGGAGTTTTCTGTACTTCCGACTCCTCTGTATTAATATACGAATGTATTTTATACATTCCTTGAAGGAAAGAAAGGCAACATACATGTCATTACCACAGGACTACAGGCTGGGAAGCCAACAGTCTACTGCATTGAACAGTTTGTGTGCTGATCTGCTGCTGAAGATAGGGCAGTGGGAGGATCCAGGAAGGGGCTTTATATATTTATTATAAAACATGATTTCCCTAGTAGAATCCCATAGTCATGTTTAAAGTTTTAAAGGGGTACTCCGCCCCTAGACATCTTATCCCGTATCCAAAAGATAGGGGATAAGATGTCAGATCGCCGGGGTCCCGCTGCTGGGGATCGCCGCTGCGGCACCGCGCTTTCATTACTACACAGAGCGAGTTCGCTCTGTGCGTAATGACGGGCGATACAGTGGACAGAGCAGCGTAACGTCATGGCTCCGCCCCTCATGACAACACGGCCCGCCCCCTTAATGCAAGTCTATGGCAGGGGGCGTGGTGACCGCCACGCCCCCTCCCAGACTTGTATTGAGGGGGCGGGCCGTGACGTAAAGATGCTCCGGCCCCTGTATCGCCCGTCATTACGCACAGAGCGAACTCGCTCTGTGCAGTAATGATAGCGCGGTGCCACACCGGCGATCCCGGGGGTCCCCAGCAGCGGGACCCCGGCGATCTGACATCTTATCCCCTATCCTTTTGGATAGGGGATGAGATGTCTAGGGGTGGAGTACCCCTTTAAGCTTACAATCGAGTTTACAAGTTTTTATAGCCTTAGCTGAATGGCAGCAGTTTTTTCAATGGTTTACAGCTTCAGTCTTGAGCTATTGACCCTCCATTCCCTTCACTTATACAAGTGTCTCTAGTCCTGCAAAAAAACATATTTCCTTAATCCCTTATCAGTGAGAGGCTAGGTTACCCATGGGTTCCCTGTAACAGCAGAGCACAACACTATGGAAAGTATAAGTATTGCCGCTCCTAATTGTGCGTTGTGTGCCATATAGTGAAGCACATGAAAAGCATGCTTCTTCAGTCACTTAACGTGTTCGTTTTTTTTTTTTGCGGTTACGTGAGGCACTGCATGCAGTGCTCTTTATTCTTACAGTAGAGAAGTCATTAATTATAACTTTTTGTGAATTGGGACATTTAAACTTGCTTTTTTTTTTTTTTTTAAATTCCAATCTAAATTTAGTAGGAGTTGGAGTCGGTGCATTGTTTGCCGACTCCAGGTACCCAAAATTTCGTCCGACTCCACAGCCCTGCTCTCAGCATGAGCCCACTATACTTGTGACACACGAACCGGGGAATCAGTCGAGGCATCCAAGATTAACCAAGTCATCCATATCTTTTCAAACTTCTTTGGGCATTTCTTACTAACATACAGGGTCCGATACTTATTAACCAGGTTAATCCAATGGGACAGGGGAGGGGCACGGTTATCCTTCCAGGTCATTACCACCACCTTGTGAGCACAAACCAATAAAAAGCGGATCAAAAGGCGCCTATGGGAGCCCGATTCCACCTCATTAATAAGGCCAAGCAGGAATACCTCTGGGGTCAACATAAATGGAAATTCTAAATGGTCCGCTAGAAACCCCAGACTTCCCTCCAGAAAGGGACAATGCAAGGGCAACTCCACACTGCATGAAAAAAAGTGCCAACACCAGATTGACACCTAAAACATCTGAAGGAGAGACACCCAATCTTTTCAATTTCACAGGGGTATAATACAACCTAAGAACGTACCAAGACTGAACTAACAACCGTGGAATAATAAGTCCTCTCCACCTCCCGCCACTGGTCAAGAGACAACCCAGGAATATCCTCGACCCACCCCACAAGGTTTTGGCCCTACTGACTGCAACAAGGCATAGGTTTGCATGAGCCGCCTAGAAAGGTTTGCGGAGCCCTTTTCTTCCTCATTTTAATAAAGTACATTATAGGAATTAAAAGAATAAAATAAAAATCAGTATTTATGAATTGGACGCCATTGTTGTGAGACGTCCTAGAAGAGAGCTTATGCAAAGTAACTTTCCTAAAAGACTCCTGTTGCAAGTCAATGCACAACTTATATTAGAGCCTTGAAACATAACTGGGGATTGTTAGCCAAGCCAAAATCTTCTCCAAAAGAAGACAGCCAGGGTTTCTTGCCTCTTGTCAGTACGGAGCAGGTTGCTGGTTGGCTAGCAAAGAGGGCTATGTTTCTCAACCGATGTGCCTCCAGCTGTTACAAAACTACAACTCCCAGCCTGCCTGGACAGCCAGCGGCTGGAAGTGGTAGTTTTGCAACAGCTGGAGGCTCACTGGCTGGGAAACACTGGTCTAGGGGGTAAGGTTTCTTTTTTAAAGCATCAATGTCCTTTGAATAAACTATTGACCTTACATCACTGTTCTTACACCAGCCGCAATCGCAAGTCACAACCCTTTTACGTACACAGCAGCGCTCTTCACTCCCCAGCTGGCCGCTCCACCCGACCCTTTCACTCCATAGACTTGTGCAATAAAAGGGGTTGTGATTGAGGGCCAGAGGGACTCGCACCCGGTGTGATCGAAACTTTTGATGTGTCTGGATAACATGTCATAAGTTTATTCAAATGACAGTAATGCCCTAGAGGTGCGTACACACGTACGGTATCCTGCACATATTTGATTTGATGCGCAGGACTTGATGATGTGTTCAGTCAAATCTGCTGCTTCAAATCCTGTACATCAAATATGTGTGGGATACTGTATGTGTGAATACACCCTAAGGGTAGGGGCCACATGTAGCACACCTGCAGCATATTTCACGCTGTGGATGCGCTGACGGCAGTCACAAGAGCAAGCGCCCTGCTGCGGCCGATTAGCTCTGTGTGTCCACTCGTAGCGGTGGATTTTCAGCTGTAGACACAATGGGGGGGGATTTATGAAAACCTGTGCAGAGATAAAAGCTAACCAGTTGCCCAAAGCAACCAGTTGCCCAAAGCTTCTTTTTCAGGCGTCTTTTTAAAAGTAAAAGAAGTAATCAATGGTTGCTTTGGGAACCGTTCAACTTTTCCTCTCCACAGGTTTTGATAAATCTCCCTACATGACTATTCAGCAAATGTGCAGCAGGAAATCCGCCACCATAAGAGGGGACACAGAGCTGCCCAGCCACAGCAGAGACCTTGCTTTTGTAAATGCCGTCAACGCATCTGTTCTATGTGACCCTACCCTAAGGATCCGCCGATGACCCAACCCATAGTGTGCTTCCAGCTGTTGCCGTGCCCCACCCCCTAGCCTGAGCAGCCACACGGGCCTGTGAGTCGCTGAGTTCGCTGCACATGCACACGGCGACTCGTAGGCCTCAGTGTGGCTGTTAGGAGCGGCAGATTGCCGCTGGGGGGGGGGGTGGCAACAGCTGGAGGCACACTTTTGGTCACGTCGTAGGTATTTTACGCTGCGGATCCTTTACATGTGACCCTACCCTAAGGGTACGTTCACACATAGAGGATCCTGCGCAGATTGGAAGCTGTGCTCAGCCATTTAGTTTACATTGAAATCTGCAGCAGAAAATCCTGCGCATCAAATCTGCGTACGTGTGAACAAACCCTTAGGGTCTATTCACATGTACAGTATTTTTAGCAGATTTGATGCACAGGATTTCAAACTGTTTTCAGTCATTCAATTTACGTTGAAATCCGCAGCAGAATACTGTGCGTGTGAATAGACCCTTAAGGTGTTATCCATGCACTGCTCCAATTGGGAGAAGAATATGCAACTGTCAAGGGGAAGAAGAGAAAAAATAAAAACTGCAATGGATCCTCTACCTTTGGATGAGGTTCTGGCTTAGCTAATAATCCCCAGGGTCGGGCAGTGATTTACAGCTCGGTGGAGAGCTACCTTGCATATATTTGCATGGCCTCCAAAACGCCACATGCCCGTGGATGTCCAATCACTATGGAAGGGAGAACCTGGCTGCCATACAGATATCTTTTTTTCCAGGCTTTTGATGTTTAGGTTAAAGGGGTACTCCGGTGGAAATTTTTTTTAATTTATTAATAAAAAAAATTTATGAACTGGTGCCAGAAAGATAAACAGATTTGTAAATGACTTCTATAAAAAAAATAATAATCTTGACCCTTCCAGTACTTTTTAGCAGCTGTATAATACAGAGGAAATTCTTTTCTCTTTGAATTTTTTTGTCTTGTCCACAGTGCCCACAACAGCATAGGTTTGCAATGGGTATTTTCTCCTGCTCTGGACAGTTCCTGATACGGGCATCAGGTGTCAGCAGAGAGCACTGTGGAAAAGACAAAAAAGAAATGCAAAAAGAAAAGAATTTCCTCTGTAGCATACAGCTGCTAAAATGTACTGGAAGGATAAAGATTTTTTTTTTCTAATAGAAGTCATTTACAAATCTGTTTAACTTTCTGCCACCAGTGTTTTCCAGTGGAGTACCCCTTTAATGTTCAGATACTGGCAGAGTTGTTGCAGAATTTTTGTTTTAACTCTTATTTACTTGGCAGGGGCTTGTTGTATAAATCCATGGATTTCATTTACCACCAAACTGTTTTGGGTGAATGGAAGTGATTTTCAGGCTCAGAAATGTCCGCAAACAAATGTCCCGCATGTGACTTCACCTTTTATTGGGATTAGAGATGAGCGAATTTACAGTAAATTCGATTCGTCACGAACTTCTCGGCTCGGCAGTTGATGCCTTATCCTTCATAAATTAGTTCAGCCTTCAGGTGCTCCCGTGGGCTGGAAAAGGTGGATACAGTCCTAGGAAAGAGTCTCCTAGGACTGTATCCACCTTTTCCAGCCCACGGGAGCACCTGAAAGCTGAACTAATTTATGAAGGATAAGTCATCAACTGCCGAGCCGAGAAGTTCGTGACGAATCGAATTTACTGTAAATTCGCTCATCTCTAATTGGGATACTTGATCTTGGAATCTGTACAATATTCCCAGCCTGGCACCCCATTTGCTGCTGCTTTGCTTTGAACTTAGGGGTCCCCCCCCCTTTCTGTTAGGCTTTTATACCGTAATACAACCTTTTATATAGGGCTGTGTGTACTAGAGCCACTTGTGCTGTGTACTTACATCCCAGGGGTTATGTAACACATGGACAGCACATGCCAATGAAGAACACACGTGATTTCCTGGTCTGGTTCAGACGTGTCCGCGGAGGAATCCATGTGCACTTCATTAAATCTTTGCCACCACAACATGTTCTGCTTTGATTCCCTAAATCCCTGCACACACACACATGCTGTAGTTTTATTATAGGGAGTGCGAGAGTTAATTAAAGGCAAATTACAGGAAAAACTGTTTCCCATTATAATTACTTACTAGAGATTCTTTAACTACCCAATTTGACTCTCTCTAACAGTAGTCTCAAACTGTGGCCCTCCAGATGTTGCAAAACTTCAACTCCCAGCATGCCCGGACAGCCGTTGGCTGTCCGGGCATGCTGGGAGTGGAAGTTTTGCAACATCTGGAGGGCCACAGTTTGAGACCACTGCTCTATAAATTTCTGCTAACCATGTGAGAATATGAGCAGCCACTAGAGATGAGCGAACTTGCAGTAAATTCGATTCGTCACGAACTTCTCGGCTCGGCAGTTGATGACTTTTCCTGCATAAATTAGTTCAGCTCTCAGGTGCTCCCGTGGGCTGGAAAAGGTGGATACAGTCCTGGGAGACTCTTTCCTAGGACTGTATCCACCTTTTCCAGCCCACGGGAGCACCTGAAAGCTGAACTAATTTATGCAGGATAAGTCATCAACTGCCGAGCCGAGAAGTTCGTGACGAATCAAATTTACTGTAATTACGCTCATCTCTAGCAGCCACCAAGGATTTGAAAGTCAATAGTTTTTTATTTTTATTTTTTTTTTCAATGGAATACCCCTTTAAAAATCATAATTAGAGGGGTACTCTGGTGGAAAACTTTTTTTTTCTTTCTTTTTCTTTTTTTAAATCAACTGGTGCCAGAAAGTTAAACAGATTTGGAAATTACTTCTATTAAAAAAATCTTAATCCTTCTAGTACTTACTAGCTGCTGAATACTACAGAGGAAATTCTTTATTTTTTTTTTTTTTTTTTGGAACTCAGAGCTCTCTGCTGACATCTCTGTCCATTTTAGGAACTGTCCAGAGCAGCATATGTTTGCTATGGGGATTTTCTCCTACTCTGGACTGTTCTTAAAATGGACAGAGATGTCAGCAGAGAGCACTGTGGTCATGATGTCAGCAGAGAGCTCTGTGTTCCAAAAAGAAAACCCTTTCCTCTGTAGTATTCAGCAGCTAATAAGTACTGGAAGGATTAAGATTTTTTCATAGAAGTCATTTACAAATCTGTTTAACTTTCTGGCACCAGTTGATTTAAAAAAATAAAAATAAATAAAAAAAATGTTTTCCACCGGAGTACCCCCTTAATTATGACTTTTAAAGGGGTAGTCCATGAAAAAAAAAACTTGTTGTACAAGTTGATTTACTTTTCTGCAGGTTTGCTAAAGTACATCACAAATGTAGAGTCGTTAGACGTGAACGTACCCTGGGGAAATTCCTATACCATTTAATGGCCTGAAGTAGAGGTTTGGTTGAAGGGGGTTGAGTCCTATCACCGCGATAGGACTCGGGACCCCCGGACAGGCAGGGGGAGAGTAGCAGGTGGCGGCGGTGGTCTATGGTACCGCAAAAGCCACTGCAGTGCATTGATTTAAAGCGCCCGCTTAAAATCAATGATCTGCAGTGGTGTCGCGAGGGGATAAATAGCCGATAACTTAGACCGATATTCCGGTGTAAGTTATCGGCTATCAGGTTTTTTATTTTATTTTTTTTACCACAAAAAAAAAAAAAAAACATTTAAAAGATTAGTGACGGACTAGACCTAGAAATCATGTATCTAGTAGGGGTACGCTGTGGTACACACCATTCTGCCTGCTTGCTGATGTATAGCACACATGTAGTGTCGTATCATGTCATCATACCCTTAGTTTGGGCATGTATAGGGGCTGGAATCTGTATATATTAAGGCTGTGCTTGGTGTGCTGCGTCCACACTTGTCTTATACATTCCTGCACTAACACAATAAATAGAATTTTGCACTGTGCCTCCTGTATCCACTGTATTTGCTTTTCTACATGAATCTTTCTCTTTGGGATTGAGAACCCGGAACGGGACTTTGTGCTTACGTGATGAACCTCACACTCCCAGCTACAACATGTCATAAAAATTACTGTGGAAGTGCTAAATCTGTGCTAAGCTGTCCCGGCTTATTCCCTCTTGTATGCTGTATATATTAAGGAATTGTATAGAGCTATTACCCTAGAGCTTTTCCATTACTTTTGCAAGGAAATGCTGTAATGCATAACATGGTATTACAGTTTAGCCCCTTTTACCTGAAGAGTGGATGAGGCCTAATATCAGTTGACCCCCGCACGAAGCTGCGGCTGACACCCCCCCATCAATACAACTCTATGACAGCCGGAGCGCTACCTTCGGCAATCTCTGACTCTGCCATAGAGATGTATTGAGGGGGTGTGTCGGCCAATGTATTGAGGGGGTGTGTCGGCCAACGCCAGCAAGCCGGGGCCCCATACAGCTGATCGTGGGGGGCCCCAGCAGTCAGGCCCCCACGATCTGAAACTTATCACCTATCCTTAGGATAGGGGATACGTTTTTTTAGCACTGGACTACCCCTTTAAACAACACATTGGCCCAGATTTATCAAACTGTGTGAGAGAAAAAGTGGAGAGATTTTTCCACAGCAACCAATCACAGCTCAGCTTTCAATTTACCAGAGCTCGTTAGCTTAGCTTAGCTGAGCTGTGATTGGTTGCTGTGGAAAAATCCCTCCACTTTTTCTCTCACACAGTTTGATAAATCTGGGCCATTGTAACTCCAAGTCGATCACACTTCTGTGAAATCCCACTGTCCACTCAGGGAGCAACACTGATTGACAATCAATTTCACATGCTGTTGTGCAAATGGAACAGACAACAGGTGGAAATTATAAGCAATTAGCAAGACACCCCCCCCAATAAAGGAGTGGTTCTGCAGGTGGTGACCACATACCACTTCTCAGTTCCTATGCTTCCTGGCTGATGTTTTGGTCACTTTTGAATGCTGGTGGGGCTTTCACTCTAGTGGTAGCATGAGACAGAGTCTACAGCCCACACAAGTGGCTCAGGTAGTGCAGCTCATCCAGGATGGCACATCAATGGGAGCTGTGGCAAGAAGGTTTGCTGTGTCTGTCAGCGTAGTGTCCAGAGCATGGAGGTGCTACCAGGAGACGTGGAGGAGGCCGTAGGAGGGCAACAACCCAGCAGCAGGACCGATAGCTCCGCCTTTGTGCAAGGAGGAGTAGGAGGAGCACTGCCAGATCCTTGCAAAATGATCTCCAGCAGGCCACAAATGTGCATGTGCCCACTCAAACGGTCAGAAACAGACTCCATGCGGGTGGTATGAGGGCCCGACGTCCACAGCCCAACACTGTGCAGGACGATTGGCATTTACTGACATGAAGACTGGCAAATTCGCCAATGGTGCCCTGTGCTCTTCACATATGAAAGCAGGTTCACACTAGGGATCGACCGATATCGTTTTTTAGGGCCAATACCGATAATCGGTGCAGGTTAGGGCCGATAGCCGATAACTTATACCGGAATATCGGTATAAGTTATCGGCTATTTAACCCCCTGCGACACCGCTGCAGATCATTGATTTAAAGCGGGCGCTTTAAATCAAGGATCTGCAGTGGCTTTTGCGGGGCCATAGGCCGCCGCCACCACCCGCTTCTCTCCCCTACCTGTCAGGGTGGTCCGGGCCATCCATCGTTCCTGTAGTGTCCGGGGGCGTTCCGGGTGGAGGGTGGTCCGGTCCGGGCTGTCCTTCTCCGGCGGTCATCTTCTCCACTCCGGGCAGGCTCCGGCCTAGTATGCTGCATAGACGCCGCTGCGCAGTGACGCCCGTGCGCAGCGACGCACCTGACGTCACGGCGTAGCGGCGTCTATGCAGCGTACTAGGCCGGAGCCTGCCCGGAGTGGAGAAGAAGACCGTGGGAGAAGGACAGCCCGGATCGGTTCACTCTTCACCCGGTACGCCCCCGGACACTACAGGAAGGAAGGATGGATGGCCCGGACCACCCCCATTACGGGTAAGTTTAATTTTTTTATTGACTCGGAGGGTGGGGGAGGGGCCCGATCGGTATAGCGGTATGTGCAAAAATCCATACCGGTATACCGCCCAGCATCACGGTGGGGGGTGCGACGCGGTGCGGTGGGTCGGGGGTGCGGTGCGGCGGGTCGAGGGGGTGGCGGTCGCGGTGCGGTGGGGGCGGGGCATTATCGGCTTATCGGCAAGATAATTGCCGATACCGATAATGCCCAAAATCGTGATTATCGGCCGATAATATCAGCCATACCGATAATCGGTCAATCCCTAGTTCACACTGAACCCATGTGACAAACGTGACAGAGTCTGGAGATGCCGTGGAGAACGTTCTGCTACCTGCAACATCCTCCAGCATGACCGGTTTGGCGGTGGGTCAGTAATGGTGTGGGGTGGCATTTCTTTGGGGGGCCACACAGCCCTCCATATGCTTGCAAGAGGTAGCCTGACTGCCATTAGGTACCGAGGTGAGATCCTCAGACCCCTTGTGAGACCATATGCTGGTGCGGTTGGCCCTGGGTTCCTCCTAATGCAAGACAATGCTAGACCTCATGTGGCTGGAGTGTGTCAGCAGTTCCTGCAAGAGGAAGGCATTGATGCTATGGACTGGCCTGGCCGTTCCCCAGACCTGAATCCGATTGGGCACACCTGGGACATCATGTCTCGCTCCATCCACCAACGCCACATTGCACCACAGACTGTCCAGGAGTTGGCGGATGCTTTAGTCCAGTTCTGGGAGGACATCCCTCAGGAGACCATCCGCCACCTCATCAGGAGCATGGCCAGGCATTGTTGGAAGGTCATACAGGCACGTGGAGGCCACACACACTACTGAGCCTCATTTTGACTTGTTTTAAGGACATTACATCAAAGTTGGATCAGCCTGTAGTGTAGTGTGACTCCATATCCAGACCTCCATGGGTTGATACATTTGATTTCCATTGATAATTTGTGTGTGATTTTGTTGTCAATACATTCATCTATGTAAAGACAAAAGTATTTCATACGATTAGTAAATTCATTCAGGTCTAGGATGTGTTATTACTGTTATCTTTATTTTTTTGAGCAGTGTATTTGTGGGAGAAGACTCAGTATAACTTATTGATATGAAATCTCTGCTCTTTTTACTCTTAAGTGTCCAGTGGCCAGTGTCACTCATTGATGGGACCGCCTACTGGACTCTTTAGCATAGAAAGATCTGAGATTACCGTCAATAAAGGACAAGTTATCCTGAATCTTTCCCTACAAAATGATCTATTAATCTGCTCATCTCTTCCCGCTCTATAACAAGATGCCTGTAAATTAGACAGCATTTTCATAGTGACCGTTTCCCTTTTTAAAAGTAAAATTATTAAAAAAAAAATAGTTAAAAATATAAACATTTCTTTAAGCCAAATGTCTGTCCTGAGTTCTTATTTCTCGGTTCTTCTTGCCTAATTTCCTTACCGTAATCTGCTGTGCGCACACTGACCGCTCATGTATGACGTGATTGACCCTCCGTACAGGAAGGCGGTTGTTTTCATACTATGTCTGGGAAAGGATTGGGCCTGGGGTGGGCCTAATGGACTGACGGAGGGGGTGTAGTCCCATTACTCTCACTGCAAGGATCCTGTTTACTTTATATCCGTCCTGCTTCTTGTTAATATGTGACAGGACATGTACAATGGATTATTAACATTTGACACCATGAGGACACAGCAGTTTTTAAGCTTTTTTCATCCCTTTCTTCCAGGAGCCTTTCTTGTCCACAGTGGCTTATTTTTAGCATGGTGGGATGGATTTTTAACAGCATCATGGTTTTTAGGTGCATATAATGTTGTCAAAAAGTATTGTGTGAGACCTTAGTATTGTTTTGTAGTACACTAAAATTGTGGATAACTTGATTATGGATAAAGGAAAAAAAAATGTCTATTGAAATGACTGAAGTCGAGCAAAACAAAATGCTACAGGTGCGATTTTATTTTTTTTCTCCGCTCGACTTTTGAAAAACAGTGGACACTAGACAGATATCCAACGGAACCCATTCCGAGTCAATGGACCCGTCTGGACTTATTGGTGTCTGCTGAGCCACGGTGGGTATTCTGCGACATCATTTGGAAAATCAGCAGCAGATTACATTGACCTCCACTGGGTCTGTTGTGGAAAATCAGCCATGGCTCATACCCCCTGCGGGAAACATGCAGGTAATTCGCTTGCATGAATGTAACCTTAATGGGGGGGGGGGGGGATGCTGCTGTCCTGTTACTTTCCTGTTGGGCTACAATCCTCTTATCTATGCATACAGAGTGGTGCACAGGTTACAGCTTAACACCCAAATCCATTGATATAGAGTGGAGATGTAAAATTTTGAAACCATAGAAAAAACTGCAAATTTTCAGATTTTTTTTTTTTAAAAATGAGTTAAATGGTTTTGAAAATTTAAATTCATGCAAACCCTTTCAGACTGAGAAAATATGCAAACATTATCTGTGATGGGGGAGAACATTAAACTTTTTTTTTTTAAAAGGGGTACTCCGGTGGAAATTCTTTTTTTTTTATTTCATATCAACTGGTGCCAGAAAATTAAACAGATTTGTAAATTGGTTCTATTAAAAAATCTTAATCCTTCTAGTACTTATCAGCTACTGTATGCTCCACAGGAAGTTGAGCTTTTCTTTTCTGTCTGACCACAGTGCTCTCTGCTGACACCTCTGTCTATGTCAGGAACTGTCCAGAGCAGGAGAGGTTTGCTATGGGGATTTACTCCTGCTCTGGACAGTTCCTGACTTGGACAGAGGTGTCAGCAGAGAGCATTGTGGTCAGACTGGAAAGACGCCACGCCCCCTCCCATAGACTTGCATTGAGGGGGCGGGGCATGATGGCACGAGGGGGCGGAGCCGTGACGGCACGATACTCTGGCCCCTGTATCGTGAGTCATCAGCCAGCAAGAAAACTTGGCTTAGACTACTACTCCCATCATTGAATAGAGTCTGTTCAATGTTGGCGGGTAGTAATACAGGGGCTGAGGGATTGATCGCATCAGGTCTCACTTCACTACTTTCTGAGACCCACTGTGATCATAACTTAAAAACCAGGGGAGTGGGCGGCATGCTGCTATTTAAAAATCTTAATCCTTCCAGTACTTATCAGCTGCTGTATGCTCCAGAGGAAGTTGTTTTCTCTTTTGAATTTCTTTTCGGTCTGACCACAGTGCTCTCTGCTGACACCTCTGTCCATGTCAGGAACTGTACAGAGCAGGAGCAAATCCCCATAGCAAACCTCTCCTGCTCTGGACAGTTCCTGACAGAAAAGAAAAGAACATCCCCTGGAGCATACAGCAGCTGATAATCCTTCCAGTACTTAAGATTTTTAAATAGAAGTAATTTACAAATCTTTTTAACTTAAAAATAATCAAACAATTTGACTGGAGAATCGCTTTAAAATTACATTACTGTTCACTGATATAACAGGGAGCTGGCTGACCAGGGTACGGAGCGCAATGCTGCCTGCTTATCCGGCAGGAGTCATCCCTCCTACTACTGCTCCCATCATGGCACAGAGTCAAATAGAAAATGTAGAGGGCAACCGTATAGCAAAATGGTCATGTGAATGCACCCTTAGGCATATATGGGCTTGTATTATGTATAAACCAGCAACCGTATTTTTCGCCGTATAAGACGCACTTTTTCTTCCCCAAAACTGGGGGGGAAAAGTCGGTGCGTCTTATACGGCGAATACACCCCTATTGCGGCGGTCCCTGCGGCCATCAATGGCCGGGACCCGCGGCTAATACAGGACATCACCGATCGCGGTGATGCCCTGTATTAACCCTTCAGACGCGGCAATCAAAGCTGACCGCCGCGTCTGAAGGGAAAGTGACACTAACCCAGCTGTTCAGTCGGGCTGTTTGGGACCGCCGCGATCTCACCGCGGCGGTACCGAACAGCCCGACTGAATAGCCGGGTTAGTGCTTACAGGACACCGGGAGGGACCTTACCTGCCTCCTCGGTGTCTTCTCTGTTCAGGGATCCCCTGTATGGCCGGCGCTCTCCTTCCTCGTCATCGCGTACGTGCGTCGGCGTGCGTAACGACGTGATGGCGGCGACGGAGAGCGAGGATACCCGGCCGGCAGCAGAGACGTTCCGGAGCGACGGGGACACGGCGACAGCGATGGAGCGACATCCAGGGCAGCGGTGACGGGTCCGGAGCGGCGGGTACACGTGAGTATTACCTCCTATGCAGTGGTCTTCAATCTGCGGACCTCCAGATGTTGCAAAACTACAACTCCCAGCATGCCCGGACAGCCAACGGCTGTCCGGGCATGCTGGGAGTTGTAGTTTTGCAACATCTGGAGGTCCGCAGGTTGAAGACCACTATTGGGTTCAAAATCTTTATTTTTTTAGATTTTGCACCTATAAATTGGGTGCGTCTTATACGCCGGTGCGTCCTATAGGGAAAAAAAATATGGTATTTGTTTTGCTACAGTAGGATGTGGCTCTGACAGACCGAAGCCATGATGAATGTATTGTTCACAGGGACAAACAGGGACTTCCAGCTCTGAAGTGTGGTCAGTCCTCTTCCTGTCTAGGCACTTCCTGCACATAGAGATATTGTAGCCTACAGGGTCGGATCTCCACTCCTTACACTTTTAGGGTTTACTAGTATTGTGTACGGTTGTGACTGCTGCTGTTATCCGTATCTGTTTTGGGGTAAAAGGAAGTAGAGTGATCAGATAAGATAAGCACATCCCGGATGATGTGTGGAGCAATACATCACATGTGTCTGTTCTAAGAGCCTTAAAGGGGTACTCCCGTGGAAAACTTTTTTTTTTTTTATCAACTGTTGCCAGAAAGTTAAACAGATTTGTAAATTACTTCTATAAAAAAAAAAAAAAATCTTAATCCTTCCAGTACTTATTAGCTGCTGAATACTACAGAGGAAATTTTCTTTTTGGAACACAGAGCTCTCTGCTGAAATCACGAGCACAGTGCTCTCTGCTGACATCTCTGTCCATTTTAGGAACTGTCCAGAGTAGGAGAAAATCCCCATAGCAAACATATGCTGCTCTGGACAGTTCCTAAAATGGACAGAGATGTCAACAGAGAGCACTGTGGTCATGATGTCAGCAGACAGCTCTGTGTTCCAAAAAGAAAACCATTTCCTCTGTAGTATACAGACCCTAAAATGTACTGGAAGGATTAACCCCTTAAGGACCCAGCCATTTTACACCTCAGGACCCGGCCTTTTTTTGCACATCTGACCACTGTCACTTTAAACATTAATAACTCTGGAATGCTTTTAGTTATCATTCTGATTCTGAGATAGTTTTTTCGTGACATATTCTACTTTAACAAAGTGGTAAAATTTTGTGGTAACTTGCATCCTTTCTTGGTGAAAAATCCCCAAATTTTATGAAAAATTAGAAAATTTTGCATTTTTCTAACTTTGAAGCTCTCTGCTTGTAAGGAAAATGGATATTCCAAATATTTTTTTGGGGATTCACATATACAATATGTCTACTTTATATTTGCATCATAAAATTGACGTGTTTTTACTTTTGGAAGACATCAGAGGACTTCAAAGTTCAGCAGCAATTTTCCAATTTTTCACAAAATTTCCAAACTCACAATTTTTCATGGACCAGTTCAGGTTTGAAGTGGATTTGAAGGGTCTTCATTTTAGAAATACCCCACAAATGACCCCATTATAAAAACTGCACCCCCCAAAGTATTCAAAATGACATTCAGTCCGCATTTAACCCTTTAGGTGTTTCACAGGAATAACAGCAAAGTGAAGGAGAAAATTCACAATCTCCATTTTTTACACTCGCATGTTCTTGTAGACCCAATTTTTGAATTTTTACAAGGGGAAAAAGGAGAAAATGTATACTTATATTTGTAGCCCAATTTCTCTCGAGTAAGCACATACCTCATATGTAAAGTGTTCGGCGGGCGCAGTAGAGGGCTCAGAAGCGAAGGAGCGACAAGGGGATTTTGGAGAGTACATTTTTTTGAAATGGTTTTTGGCGGGCATGTTGCATTTAGGAAGCCCCTATGGTGCCAGAACAGCAAAAATCCCCCACATGGCATACCATTTTGGAAACTAGACCCCTTGAGGTACGTAACAAGGAATAAAGTGAGCCTTAATACCCCACAGGTGTTTCACGACTTTTGCATATGTAAAAAAATAAAAATAAAATTTCACTAAAATGTGTGTTTTCCCCCAAATTTCACATTTTTGCAAGGGTTAATAGCAGAAAATACCCCCCAAATATTGTAACCCCATCTCTTCTGAGTATGAATGTACCCCATAAGTTGACCTGAGGTGTACTATGGATGAACTACAATGCTCAGAAGAGAAGGAGTCATATTTGGCTTTTTGAGAGCAAATTTTGCTCGGGGGCATGTCGCATTTAGGAAGCCCCTATGGTGCCAGGACAGCAAAAAAAAAAACACATGGCATACCATTTTGGAAACTAGACCCCTCGGGGAACGTAACAAGAAATAAAGTGATCCTTAATACCCCACAGGGGTTTCACGACTTTTGCATACGTAAAAAATAAATAAATAAAAATCACTAAAAGGTGTGTTTCCCCCCCAAATTTCACATTTTTGCAAGGGTTAATAGCAGAAAATACCCCCCAAAATTTGTAACCACATCTCTTCTGAGTATGGAGGTACCCCAAAAGTTGACCTGAAGTGCACTAGGGGCGAACTACAATGCTCAGAAGAGAAGGAGTCATATTTGGCTTTTTGAGAGCAAATTTTGCTCGGGGGGCATGTCGCATTTAGGAAGCCCCTATGCTGCCAGGACAGCAGAATAACCCCCACATGGCATACCATTTTGGAAACTAGACCCCTTGAGGAACGTAAGAAGGCGTAAAGTGAGCATTTACCCCCCACTGGTGTCTGTCATATCTTTGGAACAGTGGGCTGTACAAAATTTTTAATTTGCACAGCCCACTCTTCCAAAGATCTGTCAGACACCAGTGGGGTGTAAATTCTCACTGCACCCCTCATTACATTCCGTGAGGGGTGTAGTTTCCGAAATGGGGTCACATGTGGCTTTTTTTTTTGCGTTTGTCAAAACCGCTGTAACAATCAGCCACACCTGTGCAAATCACCTCAAATGTACATGGTGCACTCTCCCTTCTGGGCCTTGTTGTGCGCCCCCAGAGCACTTTGCGCCCACATATGGGGTATCTCCGTACTCGGGAGAAATTGCGTTACAAATTTTGGGGGGCTTTTTTCCCCTTTACCTCTTGTCAAAATGAAAAGTATAGGGCAACACCAGCATGTTAGTGTAAAAATTTTTTTTACACTAACATTCTGGTGTAGACCCCAACTTCACCTTTTCATAAGGGGTGAAAGGAGAAAAAGACCCCCAAGATTTGTTAGTCAATTTCTCCCGAGTACGGCGTATAAGGGTATAGGGTATAAGATGTTGGATCGCCTCGGTCCCGCTGCTGGGGACCCCGGGGATCGCTGCTGCGGCACCCTGCTATCATTACTGCGCAGAGCGAGTTCGGGCGATATAGGGGCCGGAGCAGCGTGACGTCATGGCTCCGCCCCCTCATGCCCGTCCCCTTAATGCAAGTCTATGCCAGGGGGTGTGACGACCACCACGCCCCACCACGCCACGCGGAGCCGTGACGTAACTATGCTCCGGCCCCTGTATCACCCGTCACTACACACAGAGCGATCTCGCTCTGTGCAGTAATGATAGCGGGGTGCTGCAGCAGCGATCCCCGGGGTCCCCGGCGGACTACCCCTTTAAGATTTTTTAATAGAAGTAATTTACAAATCTTTTTAATTTTCTGGCACCAGGTGATTTGCAATAAAGTACTTGTGGCCTCAGTGACTTGTAGTATTCTTCTTATAGGTTACAGCAATGGATGTATTGTCATTTACTGGATCACATCTTTGTGAGAGATGATATAATGGAAAATGTTTGCCAGACACTGAGCTCGACCCTATAAATAGCCGGCGGCATTACATAATGAATCCTGCCACAGAGCTGGCATGTTAGCGGGTACTCATAGTGCCAGGGAATATTAGAGGACTTGTCCATAGCGAGCGATCTGACTGCAGCTCTTGTATTTCAGAGGTCTTTTTAGGAAATGAAAGCAGTGACCTGATTGGTGCTCAGGATAATTTCTTTACTTTTCCCTTGCATTTAAAGCAATGTGTTTTCTTATACAGTGCAGCATTAGTAAGGTCGGGTTCACACCACGTTTTTGCTATACAGTTCCCGTATACGGTTTCAAGTTAAAAATCGTACGGAACCGTATAGAAAACCGTATGCATTGACTTACATTGTAATCCGTATGTCAAACGCATCATCCTGTTTAGTCCGTTTTGCGCCTTATACGGTTTTGTCCATTTTTTTTAAATTTTTTTTACTACCACGTTTTTTGGTCCGGGTGAAAAACCGTATTAAACCGTATGTGCGTACAGTTCCATCCGATTTGCACTAGGGCTGCACGATATGAGGGAAAATGTGCAATTTTGGGCCTAAATATTGCGATCTTGATATGCGATGCGATATAATAAAAAAATAAGTGAAATCCCCCATTTCATGTCCAATCACCTCCATTTCTCATCTACCTACCCATTTTATGCCCACCGCCTATTTCACATCTCCCCCTTGTCACATTCTCCTCCCCCTTGTCACATTCTCCTCCCCCCTTGTCACATTCTCCTCCCCCCTTGTCACATCCCCCCCCCCCCTTCTTGTCACATTCGTCCCCCCGCCAGGCGTCCACACATGTCCTCTCTGCTGCTGCATTTTCTAGAATAAAGAAGCAAATTTTCTATCACAAAATTTGGTGGTGAGTGCCTCCTATACCTGCCTTGCATACAGTAAGAACTGTGACACGGAGAGATGAAAGAACAGTAATGACTGTAACACATGGGAGTAAGACTGTAATGACTGTGACACAAGGGGAAGATGATGGGACAGTAGTGACTGTGACACAAGGGGAAGATGATGGGACAGTAGTGACTGTGACACAAGGGGAAGATGATGGGACAGTAGTGACTGTGACACAAGGGGAAGATGATGGGACAGTAGTGACTGTGACACAAGGGGAAGATGATGGGACAGTAGTGACTGTGACACAAGGGGAAGATGATGGGACAGTAGTGACTGTGACACAAGGGGAAGATGATGGGACAGTAGTGACTGTGACACAAGGGGAAGATGATGGGACAGTAGTGACTGTGACACAAGGGGAAGATGATGGGACATTAGTGACTGACACAAGGGGAAGATGATGGAACAGTAGTGACTGTGACACAAGGGGAAGATGATGGGACAGTAGTGACTGTGACACAAGGGGAAGATGATGGGACAGTAGTGACTGTGACACAAGGGGAAGATGATGGGACAGTAGTGACTGTGACACAAGGGGAAGATGATGGGACAGTAGTGACTGTGACACAAGGGGAAGATGATGGGACAGTAGTGACTGTGACACAAGGGGAAGATGATGGGACAGTAGTGACTGTGACACAAGGGGAAGATGATGGGACAGTAGTGACTGTGACACAAGGGGAAGATGATGGGACAGTAGTGACTGTGACACAAGGGGAAGATGATGGGACAGTAGTGACTGTGACACAAGGGGAAGATGATGGGACAGTAGTGACTGTGACACAAGGGGAAGATGATGGGACAGTAGTGACTGTGACACAAGGGGAAGATGATGGGACAGTAGTGACTGTGACACAAGGGGAAGATGATGGGACAGTAGTGACTGTGACACAAGGGGAAGATGATGGGACAGTAGTGACTGTGACACAAGGGGAAGATGATGGGACAGTAGTGACTGTGACACAAGGGGAAGATGATGGGACAGTAGTGACTGTGACACAAGGGGAAGATGATGGGACAGTAGTGACTGTGACACAAGGGGAAGATGATGGGACAGTAGTGACTGTGACACACAGAAGAGATGAGGGCACAGTAAATACTGTGAAAAACGTGATGAGTGGACATTAATGACTGATCATATAACGTCCCATGCAGCATCCTGGCTCCTAAGTTTTATTTTTTTATTTTTTTGCTTGCTCCTAAATTCAGAGCAAAATGTTCAAGCTTTAGGGTACGTTCAGACAAGCAGATTTACAGCATATTTTACGCTGCGGATCTTCCGCTGAAGGACCTCTGTAAGCTGCCTTTACATGTGCCTGCTCGGATAGACCCACTGAAGCCATGTGCGAGTCTCCGCGCATGCGCACAACGTCCGTGAGCTGCGGCGTGAGCTGCGAAACGGACGTTGTCCCGTCTCTTCTCCCCCCTCCCGATGCCTGTATGTGCCTCTACCGTGATTAAAGGCTTTAACTGCATCCATACCGAGTGCCGTGAGTTCTTTCTATTGCTACGTTGTGGGACTTTGTCTTCATCATCATCACTGAGCACCAGACGGGTTGATGCAATTGCATCTTGGTATCGTACATCCGCTAGTCAGTGTCCACACAAGGGATTGGGATTCCTGGGAATAAGAGCAGTGCCGACTGTGCCTTTCTTTCTATACGCTTATTAGTACATTTGTGGCGTCCCTGTGCCTTGAGGGATATGCCACTTGGGGATATATCCATACTATTATTTTTCTTGAGCATTTAGGCTGTTATTACATTAATATATCTTTATGGTTACACATATCCTTATATGCACCTGCATAGTTATGTCATAACTACATTACTGCTCCCACCTCCTGCTCGAGTCCGCCTTTTGTACCTATTCACTGTATGTTTTTTCACAGATTTGAGTTGTGAGTTGTCACAGATTTATATTTAGTCACTTTGCTTTTGAAGAGTCACGTAATGTAACAGCAGCTTCATACATGTAATTTACTACACGGTGATCCTGGACGATATAATTATATGGCGCAAATGGCTGGAGATGGGATAATGACACATTATATGACCCTATACTCTTATATGACTGCTTATTTATTATCTTGGTGACAGCCATTAATAGTTGTCATTCTAATGCTTACAGGATTATAAATATCCATTGTTACTCAGTTCTAGCCCCCTCACCCTCTGCACGGCTTATGTTGACTTTGCTGGGAATTAAAGGGGTTATGCAGGAAAAAACATATATATATATATATATATATATATATATATATATATATATTATATTATATTATATTATAATATTATATATATATATTATATATATATATATATTATATATATATTATATATATATATATATTATATTATATATATATTATATATATATTATATATATATATATTATATATATTATATTATATATATATATTATATATATATATATATATATTATATATATATATATATATATTTATATATATATATATATATATATATATATATATATATATATATATATATATATATATTATATATATATATATATTATATATATATATATATTATATATATATATATATATATATATATATATATATATATATTATATATATATATATATATATTATATATATATATATATATATTATATATATATATATATATATTATATATATATATATATATATATATATATATATATATATATATATATATATATATATATATATATATATATATATATATATATATATAT